>NW_027364122.1:0-310038 GCF_046119375.1 Phyllobates terribilis | reverse complement strand
AAACATGTTTTTCAATGGCAAAAATCAATGAATATTGTAAATGCACAAACAGTAATATCTCCACATTGCAAGGTGCAATTCTGAAATTTTTTGCTTTTTCCTGTTAATCCTAGCATGATAAAGAAGATTCAAAGAGAGTGAGATGCCAGCTCCTTTCATTCAGTCAGTAGCTTCAAACATTTCTGGTATATGAAAAACATGTTTTTCAATGGCAAAAATCAATGAATATTGTAAATGCACAAACAGTAATATCTCCACATTGCAAGGTGCAATTCTGAAATTTTTTGCTTTTTCCTGTTAATCCTAGCATGATAAAGAAGATTCAAAGAGAGTGAGATGCCAGCTCCTTTCATTCAGTCAGTATCTTCAAACATTTCTGGTATATGAAAAACATGTTTTTCAATGGCAAAAATCAATGAATATTGTAAATGCACAAACAGTAATATCTCCACATTGCAAGGTGCAATTCTGAAATTTTTTGCTTTTTCCTGCTAATCCTAGCATGATAAAGAAGATTCAAAGAGAGTGAGATGCCAGCTCCTTTCATTCAGTCAGTAGCTTCAAACATTTCTGGTATATGAAAAACATGTTTTTCAATGGCAAAAATCAATGAATATTGTAAATGCACAAACAGTAATATCTCCACATTGCAAGGTGCAATTCTGAAATTTTTTGCTTTTTCCTGCTAATCCTAGCATGATAAAGAAGATTCAAAGAGAGTGAGATGCCAGCTCCTTTCATTCAGTCAGTAGCTTCAAACATTTCTGGACGTTTTTCAATGGCAAAAGTCAATGAATATTGTAAATGCACAAACAGTAATATCTCCACATTGCAAGGTGCAATTCTGAAATTTTTTGCTTTTTCCTGCTAATCCTAGCATGATAAAGAAGATTCAAAGAGAGTGAGATGCCAGCTCCTTTCATTCAGTCAGTAGCTTCAAACATTTCTGGTATATGAAAAACATGTTTTTCAATGGCAAAAATCAATAAATATTGTAAATGCACAAACAGTAATATCTCCACATTGCAAGGTGCAATTCTGAAATTTTTTGCTTTTTCCTGTTAATCCTAGCATGATAAAGAAGATTCAAAGAGAGTGAGATGCCAGCTCCTTTCATTCAGTCAGTAGCTTCAAACATTTCTGGTATATGAAAAACATGTTTTTCAATGGCAAAAATCAATGAATATTGTAAATGCACAAACAGTAATATCTCCACATTGCAAGGTGCAATTCTGAAATTTTTTGCTTTTTCCTGTTAATCCTAGCATGATAAAGAAGATTCAAAGAGAGTGAGATGCCAGCTCCTTTCATTCAGTCAGTAGCTTCAAACATTTCTGGTATATGAAAAACATGTTTTTCAATGGCAAAAATCAATGAATATTGTAAATGCACAAACAGTAATATCTCCACATTGCAAGGTGCAATTCTGAAATTTTTTGCTTTTTCCTGCTAATCCTAGCATGATAAAGAAGATTCAAAGAGAGTGAGATGCCAGCTCCTTTCATTCAGTCAGTAGCTTCAAACATTTCTGGTATATGAAAAACATGTTTTTCAATGGCAAAAATCAATGAATATTGTAAATGCACAAACAGTAATATCTCCACATTGCAAGGTGCAATTCTGAAATTTTTTGCTTTTTCCTGCTAATCCTAGCATGATAAAGAAGATTCAAAGAGAGTGAGATGCCAGCTCCTTTCATTCAGTCAGTAGCTTCAAACATTTCTGGACGTTTTTCAATGGCAAAAATCAATGAATATTGTAAATGCACAAACAGTAATATCTCCACATTGCAAGGTGCAATTCTGAAATTTTTTGCTTTTTCCTGTTAATCCTAGCATGATAAAGAAGATTCAAAGAGAGTGAGATGCCAGCTCCTTTCATTCAGTCAGTAGCTTCAAACATTTCTGGTATATGAAAAACATGTTTTTCAATGGCAAAAATCAATGAATATTGTAAATGCACAAACAGTAATATCTCCACATTGCAAGGTGCAATTCTGAAATTTTTTGCTTTTTCCTGCTAATCCTAGCATGATAAAGAAGATTCAAAGAGAGTGAGATGCCAGCTCCTTTCATTCAGTCAGTAGCTTCAAACATTTCTGGACGTTTTTCAATGGCAAAAATCAATGAATATTGTAAATGCACAAACAGTAATATCTCCACATTGCAAGGTGCAATTCTGAAATTTTTTGCTTTTTCCTGTTAATCCTAGCATGATAAAGAAGATTCAAAGAGAGTGAGATGCCAGTTCCTTTCATTCAGTCAGTAGCTTCAAACATTTCTGGTATATGAAAAACATGTTTTTCAAGGGCAAAAATCAATGAATATTGTAAATGCACAAACAGTAATATCTCCACATTGCAAGGTGCAATTCTGAAATTTTTTGCTTTTTCCTGCTAATCCTAGCATGATAAAGAAGATTCAAAGAGAGTGAGATGCCAGCTCCTTTCATTCAGTCAGTAGCTTCAAACATTTCTGGTGTATGAAAAACATGTTTTTCAATGGCAAAAATCAATGAATATTGTAAATGCACTAACAGTAATATCTCCACATTGCAAGGTGCAATTCTGAATTTTTTTGCTTTTTCCTGCTAATCCTAGCATGATAAAGAAGATTCAAAGAGTGAGATGCCAGCTCCTTTCATTCAGTCAGTAGCTTCAAACATTTCTGGACGTTTTTCAATGGCAAAAATCAATGAATATTGTAAATGCACAAACAGTAATATCTCCACATTGCAAGGTGCAATTCTGAAATTTTTTGCTTTTTCCTGCTAATCCTAGCATGATAAAGAAGATTCAAAGAGAGTGAGATGCCAGCTCCTTTCATTCAGTCAGTAGCTTCAAACATTTCTGGATGCTTTTCAATGGCAAAAATCAATGAATATTGTAAATGCACAAACAGAAATATCTCCACATTGCAGGGTGCAATTCTGAAATTTTTTGCTTTTTCCTGCTAATCCTAGCATGATAAAGAAGATTCAAAGAGAGTGAGATGCCAGCTCCTTTCATTCAGTCAGTAGATTCAAACATTTCTGGTATATGAATAACATGATGTTTTTCAATGGCAAAAATCAATGAATATTGTAAATGCACAAACAGTAATATCTCCACATTGCAAGGTGCAATTCTGAAATTTTTTGCTTTTTCCTGCTAATCCTAGCATGATAAAGAAGATTCAAAGAGAGTGAGATGCCAGCTACTTTCATTCAGTCAGTAGCTTCAAACATTTCTGGACGTTTTTCAATGGCAAAAATCAATGAATATTGTAAATGCACAAACAGTAATAACTCCACATTGCAAGGTGCAATTCTGAAATTTTTTGCTTTTTCCTGCTAATCCTAGCATGATAAAGAAGATTCAAAGAGAGTAAGATGCCAGCTCCTTTCATTCAGTCAGTAGCTTCAAACATTTCTGGACGTTTTTCAATGGCAAAAATCAATGAATATTGTAAATGCACAAACAGTAATATCTCCACATTGCAAGGTGCAATTCTGAAATTTTTTGCTTTTTCCTGCTAATCCTAGCATGATAAAGAAGATTCAAAGAGAGTGAGATGCCAGCTCCTTTCATTCAGTCAGTAGCTTCAAACATTTCTGGATGCTTTTCAATGGCAAAAATCAATGAATATTGTAAATGCACAAACAGTAATATCTCCACATTGCAGGGTGCAATTCTGAAATTTTTTGCTTTTTCCTGCTAATCCTAGCATGATAAAGAAGATTCAAAGAGAGTGAGATGCCAGCTCCTTTCATTCAGTCAGTAGATTCAAACATTTCTGGTATATGAATAACATGATGTTTTTCAATGGCAAAAATCAATGAATATTGTAAATGCACAAACAGTAATATCTCCACATTGCAAGGTGCAATTCTGAAATTTTTTGCTTTTTCCTGCTAATCCTAGCATGATAAAGAAAATTCAAAGAGAGTGAGATGCCAGCTCCTTTCATTCAGTCAGTAGCTTCAAACATTTCTGGACGTTTTTCAATGGCAAAAATCAATGAATATTGTAAATGCACAAACAGTAATAACTCCACATTGCAAGGTGCAATTCTGAAATTTTTTGCTTTTTCCTGCTAATCCTAGCATGATAAAGAAGATTCAAAGAGAGTGAGATGCCAGCTCCTTTCATTCAGTCAGTAGCTTCAAACATTTCTGGACGTTTTTCAATGGCAAAAATCAATGAATATTGTAAATGCACAAACAGTAATATCTCCACATTGCAAGGTGCAATTCTGAAATTTTTTTCTTTTTCCTGCTAATCCTAGCATGATAAAGAAGATTCAAAGAGAGTGAGATGCCAGCTCCTTTCATTCAGTCAGTAGCTTCAAACATTTCTGGTATATGAAAAACATGTTTTTCAATGGCAAAAATCAATGAATATTGTAAATGCACAAACAGTAATATCTCCACATTGCAAGGTGCAATTCTGAAATTTTTTGCTTTTTCCTGCTAATCCTAGCATGATAAAGAAGATTCAAAGAGAGTGAAATGCCAGCTCCTTTCATTCAGTCAGTAGCTTCAAACATTTCTGGACGTTTTTCAATGGCAAAAATCAATGAATATTGTAAATGCACAAACAGTAATATCTCCACATTGCAAGGTGCAATTCTGAAATTTTTTGCTTTTTCCTGTTAATCCTAGCATGATAAAGAAGATTCAAAGAGAGTGAGATGCCAGCTCCTTTCATTCAGTCAGTAGCTTCAAACATTGCTGGTATATGAAAAACATGTTTTTCAATGGCAAAAATCAATGAATATTGTAAATGCACAAACAGTAATATCTCCACATTGCAAGGTGCAATTCTGAAATTTTTTGCTTTTTCCTGTTAATCCTAGCATGATAAAGAAGATTCAAAGAGAGTGAGATGCCAGCTCCTTTCATTCAGTCAGTAGCTTCAAACATTTCTGGTATATGAAAAACATGTTTTTCAATGGCAAAAATCAATGAATATTGTAAATGCACAAACAGTAATATCTCCACATTGCAAGGTGCAATTCTGAAATTTTTTGCTTTTTCCTGCTAATCCTAGCATGATAAAGAAGATTCAAAGAGAGTGAGATGCCAGCTCCTTTCATTCAGTCAGTAGCTTCAAACATTTCTGGTATATGAAAAACATGTTTTTCAATGGCAAAAATCAATGAATATTGTAAATGCACAAACAGTAATATCTCCACATTGCAAGGTGCAATTCTGAAATTTTTTGCTTTTTCCTGCTAATCCTAGCATGATAAAGAAGATTCAAAGAGAGTGAGATGCCAGCTCCTTTCATTCAGTCAGTAGCTTCAAACAATTCTGGTATATGAAAAACATGTTTTTCAATGGCAAAAATCAATGAATATTGTAAATGCACAAACAGTAATATCTCCACATTGCAAGGTGCAATTCTGAAATTTTTTGCTTTTTCCTGTTAATCCTAGCATGATAAAGAAGATTCAGAGAGTGAGATGCCAAGCTCCTTTCATTCAGTCAGTAGCTTCAAACATTTCTGGTATATGAAAAACATGTTTTTCAATGGCAAAAATCAATGAATATTGTAAATGCACAAACAGTAATATCTCCACATTGCAAGGTGCAATTCTGAAATTTTTTGCTTTTTCCTGTTAATCCTAGCATGATAAAGAAGATTCAAAGAGAGTGAGATGCCAGCTCCTTTCATTCAGTCAGTAGCTTCAAACATTTCTGGTATATGAAAAACATGTTTTTCAATGGCAAAAATCAATGAATATTGTAAATGCACAAACAGTAATATCTCCACATTGCAAGGTGCAATTCTGAAATTTTTTGCTTTTTCCTGTTAATCCTAGCATGATAAAGAAGATTCAAAGAGAGTGAGATGCCAGCTCCTTTCATTCAGTCAGTAGCTTCAAACATTTCTGGTATATGAAAAACATGTTTTTCAATGGCAAAAAATCAATGAATATTGTAAATGCACAAACAGTAATATCTCCACATTGCAAGGTGCAATTCTGAAATTTTTTGCTTTTTCCTGTTAATCCTAGCATGATAAAGAAGATTCAGAGAGTGAGATGCCAAGCTCCTTTCATTCAGTCAGTAGCTTCAAACATTTCTGGTATATGAAAAACATGTTTTTCAATGGCAAAAATCAATGAATATTGTAAATGCACAAACAGTAATATCTCCACATTGCAAGGTGCAATTCTGAAATTTTTTGCTTTTTCCTGTTAATCCTAGCATGATAAAGAAGATTCAAAGAGAGTGAGATGCCAGCTCCTTTCATTCAGTCAGTAGCTTCAAACATTTCTGGTATATGAAAAACATGTTTTTCAATGGCAAAAATCAATGAATATTGTAAATGCACAAACAGTAATATCTCCACATTGCAAGGTGCAATTCTGAAATTTTTTGCTTTTTCCTGTTAATCCTAGCATGATAAAGAAGATTCAAAGAGAGTGAGATGCCAGCTCCTTTCATTCAGTCAGTAGCTTCAAACATTTCTGGTATATGAAAAACATGTTTTTCAATGGCAAAAAATCAATGAATATTGTAAATGCACAAACAGTAATATCTCCACATTGCAAGGTGCAATTCTGAAATTTTTTGCTTTTTCCTGCTAATCCTAGCATGATAAAGAAGATTCAAAGAGAGTGAGATGCCAGCTCCTTTCATTCAGTCAGTAGCTTCAAACATTTCTGGTATATGAAAAACATGTTTTTCAATGGCAAAAATCAATGAATATTGTAAATGCACAAACAGTAATATCTCCACATTGCAAGGTGCAATTCTGAAATTTTTTGCTTTTTCCTGTTAATCCTAGCATGATAAAGAAGATTCAAAGAGAGTGAGATGCCAGCTCCTTTCATTCAGTCAGTAGCTTCAAACATTTCTGGTATATGAAAAACATGTTTTTCAATGGCAAAAAATCAATGAATATTGTAAATGCACAAACAGTAATATCTCCACATTGCAAGGTGCAATTCTGAAATTTTTTGCTTTTTCCTGCTAATCCTAGCATGATAAAGAAGATTCAAAGAGAGTGAGATGCCAGCTCCTTTCATTCAGTCAGTAGCTTCAAACATTTCTGGTATATGAAAAACATGTTTTTCAATGGCAAAAATCAATGAATATTGTAAATGCACAAACAGTAATATCTCCACATTGCAAGGTGCAATTCTGAAATTTTTTGCTTTTTCCTGCTAATCCTAGCATGATAAAGAAGATTCAAAGAGAGTGAGATGCCAGCTCCTTTCATTCAGTCAGTAGCTTCAAACATTTCTGGTATATGAAAAACATGTTTTTCAATGGCAAAAATCAATGAATATTGTAAATGCACAAACAGTAATATCTCCACATTGCAAGGTGCAATTCTGAAATTTTTTGCTTTTTCCTGTTAATCCTAGCATGATAAAGAAGATTCAAAGAGAGTGAGATGCCAGCTCCTTTCATTCAGTCAGTAGCTTCAAACATTTCTGGTATATGAAAAACATGTTTTTCAATGGCAAAAAATCAATGAATATTGTAAATGCACAAACAGTAATATCTCCACATTGCAAGGTGCAATTCTGAAATTTTTTGCTTTTTCCTGCTAATCCTAGCATGATAAAGAAGATTCAAAGAGAGTGAGATGCCAGCTCCTTTCATTCAGTCAGTAGCTTCAAACATTTCTGGTATATGAAAAACATGTTTTTCAATGGCAAAAATCAATGAATATTGTAAATGCACAAACAGTAATATCTCCACATTGCAAGGTGCAATTCTGAAATTTTTTGCTTTTTCCTGTTAATCCTAGCATGATAAAGAAGATTCAAAGAGAGTGAGATGCCAGCTCCTTTCATTCAGTCAGTAGCTTCAAACATTTCTGGTATATGAAAAACATGTTTTTCAATGGCAAAAAATCAATGAATATTGTAAATGCACAAACAGTAATATCTCCACATTGCAAGGTGCAATTCTGAAATTTTTTGCTTTTTCCTGCTAATCCTAGCATGATAAAGAAGATTCAAAGAGAGTGAGATGCCAGCTCCTTTCATTCAGTCAGTAGCTTCAAACATTTCTGGTATATGAAAAACATGTTTTTCAATGGCAAAAATCAATGAATATTGTAAATGCACAAACAGTAATATCTCCACATTGCAAGGTGCAATTCTGAAATTTTTTGCTTTTTCCTGCTAATCCTAGCATGATAAAGAAGATTCAAAGAGAGTGAGATGCCAGCTCCTTTCATTCAGTCAGTAGCTTCAAACATTTCTGGACGTTTTTCAATGGCAAAAATCAATGAATATTGTAAATGCACAAACAGTAATGTCTCCACATTGCAAGGTGCAATTCTGAGATTTTTTGCTTTTTCCTGCTAATCCTAGCATGATAAAGAAGATTCAAAGAGAGTGAGATGCCAGCTCCTTTCATTCAGTCAGTAGCTTCAAACATTTCTGGTATATGAAAAACATGTTTTTCAATGGCAAAAATCAATGAATATTGTAAATGCACAAACAGTAATATCTCCACATTGCAAGGTGCAATTCTGAAATTTTTTGCTTTTTCCTGTTAATCCTAGCATGATAAAGAAGATTCAAAGAGAGTGAGATGCCAGCTCCTTTCATTCAGTCAGTAGCTTCAAACATTTCTGGTATATGAAAAACATGTTTTTCAATGGCAAAAATCAATGAATATTGTAAATGCACAAACAGTAATATCTCCACATTGCAAGGTGCAATTCTGAAATTTTTTGCTTTTTCCTGCTAATCCTAGCATGATAAAGAAGATTCAAAGAGAGTGAGATGCCAGCTCCTTTCATTCAGTCAGTAGCTTCAAACATTTCTGGTATATGAAAAACATGTTTTTCAATGGCAAAAATCAATGAATATTGTAAATGCACAAACAGTAATATCTCCACATTGCAAGGTGCAATTCTGAAATTTTTTGCTTTTTCCTGCTAATCCTAGCATGATAAAGAAGATTCAAAGAGAGTGAGATGCCAGCTCCTTTCATTCAGTCAGTAGCTTCAAACATTTCTGGACGTTTTTCAATGGCAAAAATCAATGAATATTGTAAATGCACAAACAGTAATATCTCCACAGTGCAAGGTGCAATTCTGAAATTTTTTGCTTTTAGCTGCTAATCCTAGCATGATAAAGAAGATTCAAAGAGAGTGAGATGCCAGCTCCTTTCATTCAGTCAGTAGCTTCAAACATTTCTGGTATATGAAAAACATGTTTTTCAATGGCAAAAATCAATGAATATTGTAAATGCACAAACAGTAATATCTCCACATTGCAAGGTGCAATTCTGAAATTTTTTGCTTTTTCCTGTTAATCCTAGCATGATAAAGAAGATTCAAAGAGAGTGAGATGCCAGCTCCTTTCATTCAGTCAGTAGCTTCAAACATTTCTGGACGTTTTTCAATGGCAAAAATCAATGAATATTGTAAATGCACAAACAGTAATATCTCCACATTGCAAGGTGCAATTCTGAAATTTTTTGCTTTTTCCTGTTAATCCTAGCATGATAAAGAAGATTCAAAGAGAGTGAGATGCCAGCTCCTTTCATTCAGTCAGTAGCTTC
Source organism: Phyllobates terribilis (assembly GCF_046119375.1). Classification (NCBI taxonomy): domain Eukaryota; kingdom Metazoa; phylum Chordata; class Amphibia; order Anura; family Dendrobatidae; genus Phyllobates; species Phyllobates terribilis. The sequence goes on along the minus strand of NW_027364122.1, from coordinate 300,519 downwards.
AAACATTTCTGGTATATGAAAAACATGTTTTTCAATGGCAAAAATCAATGAATATTGTAAATGCACAAACAGTAATATCTCCACATTGCAAGGTGCAATTCTGAAATTTTTTGCTTTTTCCTGTTAATCCTAGCATGATAAAGAAGATTCAAAGAGAGTGAGATGCCAGCTCCTTTCATTCAGTCAGTAGCTTCAAACATTTCTGGTATATGAAAAACATGTTTTTCAATGGCAAAAATCAATGAATATTGTAAATGCACAAACAGTAATATCTCCACATTGCAAGGTGCAATTCTGAAATATTTTGCTTTTTCCTGCTAATCCTAGCATGATAAAGAAGATTCAAAGAGAGTGAGATGCCAGCTCCTTTCATTCAGTCAGTAGCTTCAAACATTTCTGGTATATGAAAAACATGTTTTTCAATGGCAAAAATCAATGAATATTGTAAATGCACAAACAGTAATATCTCCACATTGCAAGGTGCAATTCTGAAATTTTTTGCTTTTTCCTGCTAATCCTAGCATGATAAAGAAGATTCAAAGAGAGTGAGATGCCAGCTCCTTTCATTCAGTCAGTAGCTTCAAACATTTCTGGACGTTTTTCAATGGCAAAAATCAATGAATATTGTAAATGCACAAACAGTAATATCTCCACATTGCAAGGTGCAATTCTGAAATTTTTTGCTTTTTCCTGCTAATCCTAGCATGATAAAGAAGATTCAAAGAGAGTGAGATGCCAGCTCCTTTCATTCAGTCAGTAGCTTCAAACATTTCTGGTATATGAAAAACATGTTTTTCAATGGCAAAAATCAATGAATATTGTAAATGCACAAACAGTAATATCTCCACATTGCAAGGTGCAATTCTGAAATTTTTTGCTTTTTCCTGTTAATCCTAGCATGATAAAGAAGATTCAAAGAGAGTGAGATGCCAGCTCCTTTCATTCAGTCAGTAGCTTCAAACATTTCTGGTATATGAAAAACATGTTTTTCAATGGCAAAAATCAATGAATATTGTAAATGCACAAACAGTAATATCTCCACATTGCAAGGTGCAATTCTGAAATTTTTTGCTTTTTCCTGTTAATCCTAGCATGATAAAGAAGATTCAAAGAGAGTGAGATGCCAGCTCCTTTCATTCAGTCAGTATCTTCAAACATTTCTGGTATATGAAAAACATGTTTTTCAATGGCAAAAATCAATGAATATTGTAAATGCACAAACAGTAATATCTCCACATTGCAAGGTGCAATTCTGAAATTTTTTGCTTTTTCCTGCTAATCCTAGCATGATAAAGAAGATTCAAAGAGAGTGAGATGCCAGCTCCTTTCATTCAGTCAGTAGCTTCAAACATTTCTGGTATATGAAAAACATGTTTTTCAATGGCAAAAATCAATGAATATTGTAAATGCACAAACAGTAATATCTCCACATTGCAAGGTGCAATTCTGAAATTTTTTGCTTTTTCCTGCTAATCCTAGCATGATAAAGAAGATTCAAAGAGAGTGAGATGCCAGCTCCTTTCATTCAGTCAGTAGCTTCAAACATTTCTGGACGTTTTTCAATGGCAAAAGTCAATGAATATTGTAAATGCACAAACAGTAATATCTCCACATTGCAAGGTGCAATTCTGAAATTTTTTGCTTTTTCCTGCTAATCCTAGCATGATAAAGAAGATTCAAAGAGAGTGAGATGCCAGCTCCTTTCATTCAGTCAGTAGCTTCAAACATTTCTGGTATATGAAAAACATGTTTTTCAATGGCAAAAATCAATGAATATTGTAAATGCACAAACAGTAATATCTCCACATTGCAAGGTCCAATTCTGAAATTTTTTGCTTTTTCCTGTTAATCCTAGCATGATAAAGAAGATTCAAAGAGAGTGAGATGCCAGCTCCTTTCATTCAGTCAGTAGCTTCAAACATTTCTGGTATATGAAAAACATGTTTTTCAATGGCAAAAATCAATGAATATTGTAAATGCACAAACAGTAATATCTCCACATTGCAAGGTGCAATTCTGAAATTTTTTGCTTTTTCCTGTTAATCCTAGCATGATAAAGAAGATTCAAAGAGAGTGAGATGCCAGCTCCTTTCATTCAGTCAGTAGCTTCAAACATTTCTGGTATATGAAAAACATGTTTTTCAATGGCAAAAATCAATGAATATTGTAAATGCACAAACAGTAATATCTCCACATTGCAAGGTGCAATTCTGAAATTTTTTGCTTTTTCCTGCTAATCCTAGCATGATAAAGAAGATTCAAAGAGAGTGAGATGCCAGCTCCTTTCATTCAGTCAGTAGCTTCAAACATTTCTGGTATATGAAAAACATGTTTTTCAATGGCAAAAATCAATGAATATTGTAAATGCACAAACAGTAATATCTCCACATTGCAAGGTGCAATTCTGAAATTTTTTGCTTTTTCCTGCTAATCCTAGCATGATAAAGAAGATTCAAAGAGAGTGAGATGCCAGCTCCTTTCATTCAGTCAGTAGCTTCAAACATTTCTGGACGTTTTTCAATGGCAAAAATCAATGAATATTGTAAATGCACAAACAGTAATATCTCCACATTGCAAGGTGCAATTCTGAAATTTTTTGCTTTTTCCTGTTAATCCTAGCATGATAAAGAAGATTCAAAGAGAGTGAGATGCCAGCTCCTTTCATTCAGTCAGTAGCTTCAAACATTTCTGGTATATGAAAAACATGTTTTTCAATGGCAAAAATCAATGAATATTGTAAATGCACAAACAGTAATATCTCCACATTGCAAGGTGCAATTCTGAAATTTTTTGCTTTTTCCTGCTAATCCTAGCATGATAAAGAAGATTCAAAGAGAGTGAGATGCCAGCTCCTTTCATTCAGTCAGTAGCTTCAAACATTTCTGGACGTTTTTCAATGGCAAAAATCAATGAATATTGTAAATGCACAAACAGTAATATCTCCACATTGCAAGGTGCAATTCTGAAATTTTTTGCTTTTTCCTGTTAATCCTAGCATGATAAAGAAGATTCAAAGAGAGTGAGATGCCAGTTCCTTTCATTCAGTCAGTAGCTTCAAACATTTCTGGTATATGAAAAACATGTTTTTCAAGGGCAAAAATCAATGAATATTGTAAATGCACAAACAGTAATATCTCCACATTGCAAGGTGCAATTCTGAAATTTTTTGCTTTTTCCTGCTAATCCTAGCATGATAAAGAAGATTCAAAGAGAGTGAGATGCCAGCTCCTTTCATTCAGTCAGTAGCTTCAAACATTTCTGGTGTATGAAAAACATGTTTTTCAATGGCAAAAATCAATGAATATTGTAAATGCACTAACAGTAATATCTCCACATTGCAAGGTGCAATTCTGAATTTTTTTGCTTTTTCCTGCTAATCCTAGCATGATAAAGAAGATTCAAAGAGTGAGATGCCAGCTCCTTTCATTCAGTCAGTAGCTTCAAACATTTCTGGACGTTTTTCAATGGCAAAAATCAATGAATATTGTAAATGCACAAACAGTAATATCTCCACATTGCAAGGTGCAATTCTGAAATTTTTTGCTTTTTCCTGCTAATCCTAGCATGATAAAGAAGATTCAAAGAGAGTGAGATGCCAGCTCCTTTCATTCAGTCAGTAGCTTCAAACATTTCTGGATGCTTTTCAATGGCAAAAATCAATGAATATTGTAAATGCACAAACAGAAATATCTCCACATTGCAGGGTGCAATTCTGAAATTTTTTGCTTTTTCCTGCTAATCCTAGCATGATAAAGAAGATTCAAAGAGAGTGAGATGCCAGCTCCTTTCATTCAGTCAGTAGATTCAAACATTTCTGGTATATGAATAACATGATGTTTTTCAATGGCAAAAATCAATGAATATTGTAAATGCACAAACAGTAATATCTCCACATTGCAAGGTGCAATTCTGAAATTTTTTGCTTTTTCCTGCTAATCCTAGCATGATAAAGAAGATTCAAAGAGAGTGAGATGCCAGCTACTTTCATTCAGTCAGTAGCTTCAAACATTTCTGGACGTTTTTCAATGGCAAAAATCAATGAATATTGTAAATGCACAAACAGTAATAACTTCACATTGCAAGGTGCAATTCTGAAATTTTTTGCTTTTTCCTGCTAATCCTAGCATGATAAAGAAGATTCAAAGAGAGTAAGATGCCAGCTCCTTTCATTCAGTCAGTAGCTTCAAACATTTCTGGACGTTTTTCAATGGCAAAAATCAATGAATATTGTAAATGCACAAACAGTAATATCTCCACATTGCAAGGTGCAATTCTGAAATTTTTTGCTTTTTCCTGCTAATCCTAGCATGATAAAGAAGATTCAAAGAGAGTGAGATGCCAGCTCCTTTCATTCAGTCAGTAGCTTCAAACATTTCTGGATGCTTTTCAATGGCAAAAATCAATGAATATTGTAAATGCACAAACAGTAATATCTCCACATTGCAGGGTGCAATTCTGAAATTTTTTGCTTTTTCCTGCTAATCCTAGCATGATAAAGAAGATTCAAAGAGAGTGAGATGCCAGCTCCTTTCATTCAGTCAGTAGATTCAAACATTTCTGGTATATGAATAACATGATGTTTTTCAATGGCAAAAATCAATGAATATTGTAAATGCACAAACAGTAATATCTCCACATTGCAAGGTGCAATTCTGAAATTTTTTGCTTTTTCCTGCTAATCCTAGCATGATAAAGAAGATTCAAAGAGAGTGAGATGCCAGCTCCATTCATTCAGTCAGTAGCTTCAAACATTTCTGGACGTTTTTCAATGGCAAAAATCAATGAATATTGTAAATGCACAAACAGTAATAACTCCACATTGCAAGGTGCAATTCTGAAATTTTTTGCTTTTTCCTGCTAATCCTAGCATGATAAAGAAGATTCAAAGAGAGTGAGATGCCAGCTCCTTTCATTCAGTCAGTAGCTTCAAACATTTCTGGACGTTTTTCAATGGCAAAAATCAATGAATATTGTAAATGCACAAACAGTAATATCTCCACATTGCAAGGTGCAATTCTGAAATTTTTTTCTTTTTCCTGCTAATCCTAGCATGATAAAGAAGATTCAAAGAGAGTGAGATGCCAGCTCCTTTCATTCAGTCAGTAGCTTCAAACATTTCTGGACGTTTTTCAATGGCAAAAATCAATGAATATTGTAAATGCACAAACAGTAATATCTCCACATTGCAAGGTGCAATTCTGAAATTTTTTGCTTTTTCCTGCTAATCCTAGCATGATAAAGAAGATTCAAAGAGAGTGAGATGCCAGCTCCTTTCATTCAGTCAGTAGCTTCAAACATTTCTGGACGTTTTTCAATGGCAAAAATCAATGAATATTGTAAATGCACAAACAGTAATATCTCCACATTGCAAGGTGCAATTCTGAAAATTTTTGCTTTTTCCTGCTAATCCTAGCATGATAAAGAAGATTCAAAGAGAGTGAGATGCCAGCTCCTTTCATTCAGTCAGTAGCTTCAAACATTTCTGGTATATGAATAACATGATGTTTTTCAATGGCAAAAATCAATGAATATTGTAAATGCACAAACAGTAATATCTCCACATTGCAAGGTGCAATTCTGAAATTTTTTGCTTTTTCCTGCTAATCCTAGCATGATAAAGAAGATTCAAAGAGAGTGAGATGCCAGCTCCTTTCATTCAGTCAGTAGCTTCAAACATTTCTGGACGTTTTTCAATGGCAAAAATCAATGAATATTGTAAATGCACAAACAGTAATAACTCCACATTGCAAGGTGCAATTCTGAAATTTTTTGCTTTTTCCTGCTAATCCTAGCATGATAAAGAAGATTCAAAGAGAGTGAGATGCCAGCTCCTTTCATTCAGTCAGTAGCTTCAAACATTTCTGGACGTTTTTCAATGGCAAAAATCAATGAATATTGTAAATGCACAAACAATAATATCTCCACATTGCAAGGTGCAATTCTGAAATTTTTTGCTTTTTCCTGCTAATCCTAGCATGATAAAGAAGATTCAAAGAGAGTGAGATGCCAGCTCCTTTCATTCAGTCAGTAGCTTCAAACATTTCTGGTATATGAATAACATGATGTTTTTCAATGGCAAAAATCAATGAATATTGTAAATGCACTAACAGTAATATCTCCACATTGCAAGGTGCAATTCTGAATTTTTTTGCTTTTTCCTGCTAATCCTAGCATGATAAAGAAGATTCAAAGAGGGAGATGCCAGCTCCTTTCATTCAGTCAGTAGCTTCAAACATTTCTGGACGTTTTTCAATGGCAAAAATCAATGAATATTGCAAATGCACAAACAGTAATATCTCCACATTGCAAGGTGCAATTCTGAAATTTTTTGCTTTTTCCTGCTAATCCTAGCATGATAAAGAAGATTCAAAGAGAGTGAGATGCCAGCTCCTTTCATTCAGTCAGTAGCTTCAAACATTTCTGGATGCTTTTCAATGGCAAAAATCAATGAATATTGTAAATGCACAAACAGTAATATCTCCACATTGCAGGGTGCAATTCTGAAATTTTTTGCTTTTTCCTGCTAATCCTAGCATGATAAAGAAGATTCAAAGAGAGTGAGATGCCAGCTCCTTTCATTCAGTCAGTAGCTTCAAACATTTCTGGATGCTTTTCAATGGCAAAAATCAATGAATATTGTAAATGCACAAACAGTAATATCTCCACATTGCAGGGTGCAATACTGAAATTTTTTGCTTTTTCCTGCTAATCCTAGCATGATAAAGAAGATTCAAAGAGAGTGAGATGCCAGCTCCTTTCATTCAGTCAGTAGATTCAAACATTTCTGGTATATGAATAACATGATGTTTTTCAATGGCAAAAATCAATGAATATTGTAAATGCACAAACAGTAATATCTCCACATTGCAAGGTGCAATTCTGAAATTTTTTGCTTTTTCCTGCTAATCCTAGCATGATAAAGAAGATTCAAAGAGAGTGAGATGCCAGCTCCTTTCATTCAGTCAGAGGCTTCAAACATTTCTGGACGTTTTTCAATGGCAAAAATCAATGAATATTGTAAATGCACAAACAGTAATATCTCCACATTGCAAGGTGCAATTCTGAAATTTTTTGCTTTTTCCTGCTAATCCTAGCATGATAAAGAAGATTCAAAGAGAGTGAGATGCCAGCTCCTTTCATTCAGTCAGTAGCTTCAAACATTTCTGGTATATGAATAACATGATGTTTTTCAATGGCAAAAATCAATGAATATTGTAAATGCACAAACAGTAATATCTCCACATTGCAAGGTGCAATTCTGAAATTTTTTGCTTTTTCCTGCTAATCCTAGCATGATAAAGAAGATTCAAAGAGAGTGAGATGCCAGCTCCTTTCATTCAGTCAGTAGCTTCAAACATTTCTGGACGTTTTTCAATGGCAAAAATCAATGAATATTGTAAATGCACAAACAGTAATAACTCCACATTGCAAGGTGCAATTCTGAAATGTTTTGCTTTTTCCTGCTAATCCTAGCATGATAAAGAAGATTCAAAGAGAGTGAGATGCCAGCTCCTTTCATTCAGTCAGTAGCTTCAAACATTTCTGGACGTTTTTCAATGGCTAAAATCAATGAATATTGTAAATGCACAAACAATAATATCTCCACATTGCAAGGTGCAATTCTGAAATTTTTTGCTTTTTCCTGCTAATCCTAGCATGATAAAGAAGATTCAAAGAGAGTGAGATGCCAGCTCCTTTCAATCAGTCAGTAGCTTCAAACATTTCTGGTATATGAATAACATGATGTTTTTCAATGGCAAAAATCAATGAATATTGTAAATGCACTAACAGTAATATCTCCACATTGCAGGTGCAATTCTGAATTTTTTTGCTTTTTCCTGCTAATCCTAGCATGATAAAGAAGATTCAAAGAGAGTGAGATGCCAACTCCTTTCATTCAGTCAGTAGCTTCAAACATTTCTGGACGTTTTTCAATGGCAAAAATCAATGAATATTGTAAATGCACAAACAGTAATATCTCCACATTGCAAGGTGCAATTCTGAAATTTTTTGCTTTTTCCTGCTAATCCTAGCATGATAAAGAAGATTCAAAGAGAGTGAGATGCCAGCTCCTTTCATTCAGTCAGTAGCTTCAAACATTTCTGGATGCTTTTCAATGGCAAAAATCAATGAATATTGTAAATGCACAAACAGTAATATCTCCACATTGCAGGGTGCAATTCTGAAATTTTTTGCTTTTTCCTGCTAATCCTAGCATGATAAAGAAGATTCAAAGAGAGTGAGATGCCAGCTCCTTTCATTCAGTCAGTAGCTTCAAACATTTCTGGTATATGAATAACATGAGGTTTTTCAATGGCAATAATCAATGAATATTGTAAATGCACAAACAGTAATATCTCCACATTGCAAGGTGCAATTCTGAAATTTTTTGCTTTTTCCTGCTAATCCTAGCATGATAAAGAAGATTCAAAGAGAGTGAGATGCCAGCTCCTTTCATTCAGTCAGTAGCTTCAAACATTTCTGGACGTTTTTCAATGGCAAAAATCAATGAATATTGTAAATGCACAAACAGTAATATCTCCACATTGCAAGGTGCAATTCTGAAATTTTTTGCTTTTTCCTGCTAATCCTAGCATGATAAAGAAGATTCAAAGAGAGTGAGATGCCAGCTCCTTTCATTCAGTCAGTAGCTTCAAACATTTCTGGACGTTTTTCAATGGCAAAAATCAATGAATATTGTAAATGCACAAACAGTAATATCTCCACATTGCAAGGTGCAATTCTGAAATTTTTTGCTTTTTCCTGCTAATCCTAGCATGATAAAGAAGATTCAAAGAGAGTGAGATGCAAGCTCCTTTCATTCAGTCAGTAGCTTCAAACATTTCTGGTATATGAATAACATGATGTTTTTCAATGGCAAAAATCAATGAATATTGTAAATGCACTAACAGTAATATCTCCACATTGCAAGGTGCAATTCTGAATTTTTTTGCTTTTTCCTGCTAATCCTAGCATGATAAAGAAGATTCAAAGAGAGTGAGATGCCAGCTCCTTTCATTCAGTCAGTAGCTTCAAACATTTCTGGACGCTTTTCAATGACAAAAATCAATGAATATTGTAAATGCACAAACAGTAATATCTCCACATTGCAAGGTGCAATTCTGAAATTTTTTGCTTTTTCCTGCTAATCCTAGCATGATAAAGAAGATTCAAAGAGAGTGAGATGCCAGCTCCTTTCATTCAGTCAGTAGCTTCAAACATTTCTGGACGCTTTTCAATGGCAAAAATCAATGAATATTGTAAATGCACAAACAGTAATATCTCCACATTGCAGGGTGCAATTCTGAAATTTTTTGCTTTTTCCTGCTAATCCTAGCATGATAAAGAAGATTCAAAGAGAGTGAGATGCCAGCTCCTTTCATTCAGTCAGTAGCTTTATCATGCTAAGAGGAGTAGGAAAAAGCAAAAAATTTCAGAATTGCACCTTGCAATGCGGAGAAATTACTGTTTGTGCATTTACAATATTCATTGATTTTTGCCATTGAAAAACGTCCAGAAATGATTGAAGCTACTGACTGAATGAAAGGAGCTGGCATCTCACTCTCTTTGAATCTTGTTTATCATGCTAAGAGGAGCAGGAAAAAGCAAAAAATTTCAGAATTGCACCTTGCAATGCGGAGAAATTACTGTGTGTGCATTACAATATTCATTGATTTTTGCCATTGAAAAACGTCCAGAAATGATTGAAGCTACTGACTGAACGAAAGGAGCTGGCATCTCACTCTCTTTGAATCTTCTTTATCATGCTAAGAGGAGCAGGAAAAAGCAAAAAATTTCAGAATTGCACCTTGCAATGCGGAGAAATTACTGTTTTTGCATTTACAATATTCATTGATTTTTGCCATTGAAAAACGTCCAGAAATGATTGAAGCTACTGACTGAATGAAAGGAGCTGGCATCTCACTCTCTTTGAATCTTCTTTATCATGCTAAGAGGAGCAGGAAAAAGCAAAAAATTTCAGAATTGCACCTTGCAATGCGGAGAAATTACTGTTTGTGCATTTACAATATTCATTGTTTTTGCCATTGAAAAACATCATGTTATTCATATACCAGAAATGTTTGAAGCTACTGACTGAATGAAAGGAGCTGACATCTCACTCTCTTTGAATCTTCTTTATCATGCTAAGAGGAGCAGGAAAAAGCAAAAAATTTCAGAATTGCACCTTGCAATGCGGAGAAATTACTGTTTGTGCATTTACAATATTCATTGATTTTTGCCATTGAAAAACGTCCAGAAATGATTGAAGCTACTGACTGAATGAAAGGAGCTGGCATCTCACTCTCTTTGAATCTTCTTTATCATGCTAAGAGGAGCAGGAAAAAGCAAAAAATTTCAGAATTGCACCTTGCAATGCGGAGAAATTACTGTTTGTGCATTTACAATATTCATTGATTTTTGCCATTGAAAAACATCATGTTATTCATATACCAGAAATGTTTGAAGCTACTGACTGAATGAAAGGAGCTGGCATCTCACTCTCTTTGAATCTTCTTTATCATGCTAAGAGGAGCAGGAAAAAGCAAAAAATTTCAGAATTGCACCTTGCAATGCGGAGAAATTACTGTTTGTGCATTTACAATATTCATTGATTTTTGCCATTGAAAAACATCATGTTATTCATATACCAGAAATGTTTGAAGCTACTGACTGAATGAAAGGAGCTGGCATCTCACTCTCTTTGAATCTTCTTTATCATGCTAAGAGGAGCAGGAAAAAGCAAAAAATTTCAGAATTGCACCTTGCAATGTGGAGAAATTACTGTTTGTGCATTTACAATATTCATTGATTTTTACCATTGAAAAACGTCCAGAAATGATTGAAGCTACTGACTGAATGAAAGTAGCTGGCATCTCACTCTCTTTGAATCTTCTTTATCATACTAAGAGGAGCAGGAAAAAGCAAAAAATTTCAGACTTGCACCTTGCAATGCGGAGAAATTACTGTTTGTGCATTTACAATATTCATTGATTTTTGCCATTGAAAAACATCATGTTATTCATATGCCAGAAATGTTTGAAGCTACTGACTGAATGAAAGGAGCTGGCATCTCACTCTCTTTGAATCTTCTTTATCATGCTAAGAGGAGCAGGAAAAAGCAAAAAATTTCAGAATTGCACCTTGCAATGCGGAGAAATTACTGTTTGTGCATTTACAATATTCATTGATTTTTGCCATTGAAAAACGTCCAGAAATGATTGAAGCTACTGACTGAATGAAAGGAGCTGGCATCTCACTCTATTTGAATCTTCTTTATCATGCTAAGAGGAGCAGGAAAAAGCAAAAAATTTCAGAATTGCACCTTGCAATGCGGAGAAATTACTGTTTGTGCATTTACAATATTCATTGATTTTTGCCATTGAAAAACATCATGTTATTCATATACCAGAAATGTTTGAAGCTACTGACTGAATGAAAGGAGCTGGCATCTCACTCTCTTTGAATCTTCTTTATCATGCTAAGAGGAGCAGGAAAAAGCAAAAAATTTCAGAATTGCACCTTGCAATGCGGAGAAATTACTGTTTGTGCATTTACAATATTCATTGATTTTTGCCATTGAAAAACGTCCAGAAATGATTGAAGCTACTGACTGAATGAAAGGAGCTGGCATCTCACTCTCTTTGAATCTTGTTTATCATGCTAAGAGGAGCAGGAAAAAGCAAAAAATTTCAGAATTGCACCTTGCAATGCGGAGAAATTACTGTTTGTGCATTTACAATATTCATTGATTTTTGCCATTGAAAAACATCATGTTATTCATATACCAGAAATGATTGAAGCTACTGACTCAATGAAAGGAGCTGGCATCTCACTCTCTTTGAATCTTCTTTATCATGCTAAGAGGAGCAGGAAAAAGTAAAAAATTTCAGAATTGCACCTTGCAATGCGGAGAAATTACTGTTTGTGCATTTATAATATTCAATGATTTTTGCCATTGAAAAACGTCCAGAAATGATTGAAGCTACTGACTGAACGAAAGGAGCTGGCATCTCACTCTCTTTGAATCTTCTTTATCATGCTAAGAGGAGCAGGAAAAAGCAAAAAATTTCAGAATTGCACCTTGCAATGCGGAGAAATTACTGTTTGTGCATTTACAATATTCATTGATTTTTGCCATTGAAAAACGTCCAGAAATGATTGAAGCTACTGACTGAATGAAAGGAGCTGGCATCTCACTCTCTTTGAATCTTCTTTATCATGCTAAGAGGAGCAGGAAAAAGCAAAAAATTTCAGAATTGCACCTTGCAATGCGGAGAAATTACTGTTTGTGCATTTACAATATTCATTGATTTTTGCCTTTGAAAAACATCATGTTATTCATATACCAGAAATGTTTGAAGCTACTGACTGAATGAAAGGAGCTGACATCTCACGCTCTTTGAATCTTCTTTATCATGCTAAGAGGAGCAGGAAAAAGCAAAACATTTCAGAATTGCACCTTGCAATGCGGAGAAATTACTGTTTGTGCATTTACAATATTCATTGATTTTTGCCAATGAAAAACGTCCAGAAATTATTGAAGCTACTGACTGAATGAAAGGAGCTGGCATCTCACTCTCTTTGAATCTTCTTTATCATGCTAAGAGGAGCAGGAAAAAGCAAAAAATTTCAGAATTGCACCTTGCAATGCGGAGAAATTACTGTTTGTGCATTTACAATATTCATTGATTTTTGCCATTGAAAAACATCATGTTATTCATATACCAGAAATGTTTGAAGCTACTGACTGAATGAAAGGAGCTGGCATCTCACTCTCTTTGAATCTTCTTTATCATGCTAAGAGGAGCAGGAAAAAGCAAAAAATTTCAGAATTGCACCTTGCAATGCGGAGAAATTACTGTTTGTGCATTTACAATATTCATTGATTTTTGCCATTGAAAAACGTCCAGAAATGATTGAAGCTACTGACTGAATGAAAGGAGCTGGCATCTCACTCTCTTTGAATCTTCTTTATCATGCTAAGAGGAGCAGGAAAAAGCAAAAAATTTCAGAATTGCACCTTGCAATGCGGAGAAATTACTGTTTGTGCATTTACAATATTCATTGATTTTTGCCATTGAAAAACATCATGTTATTCATATACCAGAAATGTTTGAAGCTACTGACTGAATGAAAGGAGCTGACATCTCACGCTCTTTGAATCTTCTTTATCATGCTAAGAGGAGCAGGAAAAAGCAAAAAATTTCAGAATTGCACCTTGCAATGCGGAGAAATTACTGTTTGTGCATTTACAATATTCATTGATTTTTGCCATTGAAAAACGTCCAGAAATGATTGAAGCTACTGACTGAATGAAAGGAGCTGGCATCTCACTCTCTTTGAATCTTCTTTATCATGCTAAGAGGAGCAGGAAAAAGCAAAAAATTTCAGAATTGCACCTTGCAATGCGGAGAAATTACTGTTTGTGCATTTACAATATTCATTGATTTTTGCCATTGAAAAACATCATGTTATTCATATACCAGAAATGTTTGAAGCTACTGACTGAATGAAAGGAGCTGGCATCTCACTCTCTTTGAATCTTCTTTATCATGCTAAGAGGAGCAGGAAAAAGCAAAAAATTTCAGAATTGCACCTTGCAATGCGGAGAAATTACTGTTTGTGCATTTACAATATTCATTGATTTTTGCCATTGAAAAACATCATGTTATTCATATACCAGAAATGTTTGAAGCTACTGACTGAATGAAAGGAGCTGGCATCTCACTCTCTTTGAATCTTCTTTATCATGCTAAGAGGAGCAGGAAAAAGCAAAAAATTTCAGAATTGCACCTTGCAATGCAGAGAAATTACTGTTTGTGCATTTACAATATTCATTGATTTTTGCCATTGAAAAACGTCCAGAAATGATTGAAGCTACTGACTGAATGAAAGGAGCTGGCATCTCACTCTCTTTGAATCTTCTTTATCATGCTAAGAGGAGCAGGAAAAAGCAAAACATTTCAGAATTGCACCTTGCAATGCGGAGAAATTACTGTTTGTGCATTTACAATATTCATTGATTTTTGCCATTGAAAAACGTCCAGAAATGATTGAAGCTACTGACTGAATGAAAGGAGCTGGCATCTCACTCTCTTTGAATCTTCTTTATCATGCTAAGAGGAGCAGGAAAAAGCAAAAAATTTCAGAATTGCACCTTGCAATGCGGAGAAATTACTGTTTGTGCATTTACAATATTCATTGATTTTTGCCATTGAAAAACATCATGTTATTCATATACCAGAAATGTTTGAAGCTACTGACTGAATGAAAGGAGCTGGCATCTCACTCTCTTTGAATCTTCTTTATCATGCTAAGAGGAGCAGGAAAAAGCAAAAAATTTCAGAATTGCACCTTGCAATGCGGAGAAATTACTGTTTGTGCATTTACAATATTCATTGATTTTTGCCATTGAAAAACGTCCAGAAATGATTGAAGCTACTGACTGAATGAAAGGAGCTGGCATCTCACTCTCTTTGAATCTTGTTTATCATGCTAAGAGGAGCAGGAAAAAGCAAAAAATTTCAGAATTGCACCTTGCAATGCGGAGAAATTACTGTTTGTGCATTTACAATATTCATTGATTTTTGCCATTGAAAAACATCATGTTATTCATATACCAGAAATGATTGAAGCTACTGAGTGAATGAAAGGAGCTGGCATCTCACTCTCTTTGAATCTTCTTTATCATGCTAAGAGGAGCAGGAAAAAGTAAAAAATTTCAGAATTGCACCTTGCAATGCGGAGAAATTACTGTTTGTGCATTTATAATATTCAATGATTTTTGCCATTGAAAAACGTCCAGAAATGATTGAAGCTACTGACTGAACGAAAGGAGCTGGCATCTCACTCTCTTTGAATCTTCTTTATCATGCTAAGAGGAGCAGGAAAAAGAAAAAAATTTCAGAATTGCACCTTGCAATGCGGAGAAATTACTGTTTGTGCATTTACAATATTCATTGATTTTTGCCATTGAAAAACGTCCAGAAATGATTGAAGCTACTGACTGAATGAAAGGAGCTGGCATCTCACTCTCTTTGAATCTTCTTTATCATGCTAAGAGGAGCAGGAAAAAGCAAAAAATTTCAGAATTGCACCTTGCAATGCGGAGAAATTACTGTTTGTGCATTTACAATATTCATTGATTTTTGCCATTGAAAAACATCATGTTATTCATATACCAGAAATGTTTGAAGCTACTGACTGAATGAAAGGAGCTGACATCTCACGCTCTTTGAATCTTCTTTATCATGCTAAGAGGAGCAGGAAAAAGCAAAAAATTTCAGAATTGCACCTTGCAATGCGGAGAAATTACTGTTTGTGCATTTACAATATTCATTGATTTTTGCCATTGAAAAACGTCCAGAATTGATTGAAGCTACTGACTGAATGAAAGGAGCTGGCATCTCACTCTCTTTGAATCTTCTTTATCATGCTAAGAGGAGCAGGAAAAAGCAAAAAATTTCAGAATTGCACCTTGCAATGCGGAGAAATTACTGTTTGTGCATTTACAATATTCATTGATTTTTGCCATTGAAAAACATCATGTTATTCATATACCAGAAATGTTTGAAGCTACTGACTGAATGAAAGGAGCTGGCATCTCACTCTCTTTGAATCTTCTTTATCATGCTAAGAGGAGCAGGAAAAAGCAAAAAATTTCAGAATTGCACCTTGCAATGCGGAGAAATTACTGTTTGTGCATTTACAATATTCATTGATTTTTGCCATTGAAAAACATCATGTTATTCATATACCAGAAATGTTTGAAGCTACTGACTGAATGAAAGGAGCTGGCATCTCACTCTCTTTGAATCTTCTTTATCATGCTAAGAGGAGCAGGGAAAAGCAAAAAATTTCAGAATTGCACCTTGCAATGTGGAGAAATTACTGTTTGTGCATTTACAATATTCATTGATTTTTACCATTGAAAAACGTCCAGAAATGATTGAAGCTACTGACTGAATGAAAGTAGCTGGCATCTCACTCTCTTTGAATCTTCTTTATCATGTTAAGACGAGCAGGAAAAAGCAAAAAATTTCAGACTTGCACCTTGCAATGCGGAGAAATTACTGTTTGTGCATTTACAATATTCATTGATTTTTGCCATTGAAAAACATCATGTTATTCATATACCAGAAATGTTTGAAGCTACTGACTGAATGAAAGGAGCTGGCATCTCACTCTCTTTGAATCTTCTTTATCATGCTAAGAGGAGCAGGAAAAAGCAAAAAATTTCAGAATTGCACCTTGCAATGCGGAGAAATTACCGTTTGTGCATTTACAATATTCATTGATTTTTGCCATTGAAAAACGTCCTGAAATGATTGAAGCTACTGACTGAATGAAAGGAGCTGGCATCTCACTCTCTTTGAATCTTCTTTATCATGCTAAGAGGAGCAGGAAAAAGCAAAAAATTTCAGAATTGCACCTTGCAATGCGGAGAAATTACTGTTTGTGCATTTACAATATTCATTGATTTTTGCCATTGAAAAACGTCCACAAATTTTTGAAGCTACTGACTGAATGAAAGGAGCTGGCATCTCACTCTCTTTGAATCTTCTTTATCATGCTAAGAGGAGCAGGAAAAAGCAAAAAATTTCAGAATTGCACCTTGCAATGCGGAGAAATTACTGTTTGTGCATTTACAATATTCATTGATTTTTGCCATTGAAAAACATGTTATTCATATACCAGAAATGTTTGAAGCTACTGACTGAATGAAAGGAGCTGGCACCTCACTCTCTTTGAATCTTCTTTATCATGCTAAGAGGAGCAGGAAAAAGCAAAAAATTTCAGAATTGCACCTTGCAATGTGGAGAAATTACTGTTTGTGCATTTACAATATTCATTGATTTTTACCATTGAAAAACGTCCAGAAATGATTGAAGCTACTGACTGAATGAAAGTAGCTGGCATCTCACTCTCTTTGAATCTTCTTTATCATGCTAAGACGAGCAGGAAAAAGCAAAAAATTTCAGACTTGCACCTTGCAATGCGGAGAAATTACTGTTTGTGCATTTACAATATTCATTGATTTTTGCCATTGAAAAACATCATGTTATTCATATACCAGAAATGTTTGAAGCTACTGACTGAATGAAAGGAGCTGGCATCTCACTCTCTTTGAATCTTCTTTATCATGCTAAGAGGAGCAGGAAAAAGCAAAAAATTTCAGAATTGCACCTTGCAATGCGGAGAAATTACTATTTGTGCATTTACAATATTCATTGATTTTTGCCATTGAAAAACGTCCAGAAATGATTGAAGCTACTGACTTAATGAAAGGAGCTGGCATCTCACTCTCTTTGAATCTTCTTTATCATGCTAAGAGGAGCAGGAAAAAGCCAAAAATTTCAGAATTGCACCTTGCAATGCGGAGAAATTACTGTTTGTGCATTTACAATATTCATTGATTTTTGCCATTGAAAAACGTCCAGAAATGATTGAAGCTACTGACTGAATGAAAGGAGCTGGCATCTCACTCTCTTTGAATCTTCTTTATCATGCTAAGAGGAGCAGGAAAAAGCAAAAAATTTCAGAATTGCACCTTGCAATGCGGAGAAATTACTGTTTGTGCATTTACAATATTCATTGATTTTTGCCATTGAAAAACATGTTATTCATATACCAGAAATGTTTGAAGCTACTGACTGAATGAAAGGAGCTGGCACCTCACTCTCTTTGAATCTTCTTTATCATGCTAAGAGGAGCGGGAAAAAGCAAAAAATTTCAGAATTGCACCTTGCAATGCGGAGAAATTACTGTTTGTGCATTTACAATATTCATTGATTTGTGCCATTGAAAAACGTCCAGAAATGATTGAAGGTACTGACTGAATGAAAGGAGCTGGCATCTCACTCTCTTTGAATCTTCTTTATCATGCTAAGAGGAGCAGGAAAAAGCAAAAAATTTCAGAATTGCACCTTGCAATGCGGAGAAATTACTGTTTGTGCATTTACAAAATTCATTGATTTTTGCCATTGAAAAACGTCCAGAAATGATTGAAGCTACTGACTGAATGAAAGGAGCTGGCATCTCACTCTCTTTGAATCTTCTTTATCATGCTAAGAGGAGCAGGAAAAAGCAAAAAATTTCAGAATTGCACCTTGCAATGCGGAGAAATTACAGTTTGTGCATTTACAATATTCATTGATTTTTGCCATTGAGAAACATCCAGAAATGATTGAAGCTACTGACTGAATGAAAGGAGCTGGCATCTCACTCTCTTTGAATCTTTATCATGCTAAGAGGAGCAGGAAAAAGCAAAAAATTTCAGAATTGCACATTGCAATGCGGAGAAATTACTGTTTGTGCATTTACAATATTCATTGATTTTTGCCATTGAAAAACATCATGTTATTCATATACCAGAAATGTTTGAAGCTACTGACTGAATGAAAGGAGCTGGCATCTCACTCTCTTTGAATCTTCTTTATCATGCTAAGAGGAGCAGGAAAAAGCAAAAAATTTCAGAATTGCACCTTGCAATGTGGAGAAATTACTGTTTGTGCATTTACAATATTCATTGATTTTTACCATTGAAAAACGTCCAGAAATGATTGAAGCTACTGACTGAATGAAAGTAGCTGGCATCTCACTCTCTTTGAATCTTCTTTATCATGCTAAGAGGAGCAGGAAAAAGCAAAAAATTTCAGACTTGCACCTTGCAATGCGGAGAAATTACTGTTTGTGCATTTACAATATTCATTGATTTTTGCCATTGAAAAACATCATGTTATTGATATACCAGAAATGTTTGAAGCTACTGACTGAATGAAAGGAGCTGGCATCTCACTCTCTTTGAATCTTCTTTATCATGCTAAGAGGAGCAGGAAAAAGCAAAAAATTTCAGAATTGCACCTTGCAATGCGGAGAAATTACTGTTTGTGCATTTACAATATTCATTGATTTTTTCCATTGAAAAACATCATGTTATTCATATACCAGAAATGTTTGAAGCTACTGACTGAATGAAAGGAGCTGGCATCTCAATCTCTTTGAATCTTCTTTATCATGCTAAGAGGAGCAGGAAAAAGCAAAAAACTTCAGAATTGCACCTTGCAATGTGGAGAAATTACTGTTTGTGCATTTACAATATTCATTGATTTTTACCATTGAAAAACGTCCAGAAATGATTGAAGCTACTGACTGAATGAAAGTAGCTGGCATCTCACTCTCTTTGAATCTTCTTTATCATGCTAAGAGGAGCAGGAAAAAGCAAAAAATTTCAGACTTGCACCTTGCAATGCGGAGAAATTACTGTTTGTGCATTTACAATATTCATTGATTTTTGCCATTGAAAAACATCATGTTATTCATATACCAGAAATGTTTGAAGCTACTGACTGAATGAAAGGAGCTGGCATCTCACTCTCTTTGAATCTTCTTTATCATGCTAAGAGGAGCAGGAAAAAGCAAAAAATTTCAGAATTGCACCTTGCAATGCGGAGAAATTACTGTTTGTGCATTTACAATATTCATTGATTTTTGCCATTGAAAAACATCATGTTATTCATATACCAGAAATGTTTGAAGCTACTGACTGAATGAAAGGAGCTGACATCTCACTCTCTTTGAATCTTCTTTATCATGCTAAGAGGAGCAGGAAAAAGCAAAAAATTTCAGAATTGCACCTTGCAATGCGGAGAAATTACTGTTTGTGCATTTACAATATTCATTGATTTTTGCCATTGAAAAACGTCCAGAAATGATTGAAGCTACTGACTGAATGAAAGGAGCTGGCATCTCACTCTCTTTGAATCATGCTAAGAGGAGCAGGAAAAAGCAAAAAATTTCAGAATTGCACCTTGCAATGCGGAGAAATTACTGTTTGTGCATTTACAATATTCATTGATTTTTGCCATTGAAAAACATCATGTTATTCATATACCAGAAATGTTTGAAGCTACTGACTGAATGAAAGGAGCTGGCATCTCACTCTCTTTGAATCTTCTTTATCATGCTAAGAGGAGCAGGAAAAAGCAAAAAATTTTAGAATTGCACCTTGCAATGTGGAGAAATTACTGTTTGTGCATTTACAATATTCATTGATTTTTACCACTGAAAAACGTCCAGAAATGATTGAAGCTACTGACTGAATGAAAGTAGCTGGCATCTCACTCTCTTTGAATCTTCTTTATCATGCTAAGAGGAGCAGGAAAAAGCAAAAAATTTCAGACTTGCACCTTGCAATGCGGAGAAATTACTGTTTGTGCATTTACAATATTCATTGATTTTTGCCATTGAAAAACATCATGTTATTCATATACCAGAAATGTTTGAAGCTACTGACTGAATGAAAGGAGCTGGCATCTCACTCTCTTTGAATCTTCTTTATCATGCTAAGAGGAGCAGGAAAAAGCAAAAAATTTCAGAATTGCACCTTGCAATGCGGAGAAATTACTGTTTGTGCATTTACAATATTCATTGATTTTTGCCATTGAAAAACGTCCAGAAATGATTGAAGCTACTGACTGAATGAAAGGAGCTGGCATCTCACTCTCTTTGAATCTTCTTTATCATGCTAAGAGGAGCAGGAAAAAGCAAAAAATTTCAGAATTGCACCTTGCAATGCGGAGAAATTACTGTTTGTGCATTTACAATATTCATTGATTTTTGCCATTGAAAAACGTCCAGAAATGATTGAAGCTACTGACTGAATGAAAGGAGCTGGCATCTCACTCTCTTTGAATCTTCTTTATCATGCTAAGAGGAGCAGGAAAAAGCAAAAAATTTCAGAATTGCACCTTGCAATGCGGAGAAATTACTGTTTGTGCATTTACAATATTCATTGATTTTTGCCATTGAAAAACATGTTATTCATATACCAGAAATGTTTGAAGCTACTGACTGAATGAAAGGAGCTGGCACCTCAATCTCTTTGAATCTTCTTTATCATGCTAAGAGGAGCGGGAAAAAGCAAAAAATTTCAGAATTGCACCTTGCAATGCGGAGAAATTACTGTTTGTGCATTTACAATATTCATTGATTTTTGCCATTGAAAAACGTCCAGAAATGATTGAAGCTACTGACTGAATGAAAGGAGCTGGCATCTCACTCTCTTTGAATCTTCTTTATCATGCTAAGAGGAGCAGGAAAAAGCAAAAAATTTCAGAATTGCACCTTGCAATGCGGAGAAATTACTGTTTGTGCATTTACAATATTCATTGATTTTTGCCATTGAAAAACATCCAGAAATGATTGAAGCTACTGACTGAATGAAAGGAGCTGGCATCTCACTCTCTTTGAATCTTCTTTATCATGCTAAGAGGAGCAGGAAAAAGCAAAAAATTTCAGAATTGCACCTTGCAATGCGAAGAAATTACTGTTTGTGTATTTACAATATTCATTGATTTTTGCCATTGAAAAACATCATGTTATTCATATACCAGAAATGTTTGAAGCTACTGACTGAATGAAAGGAGCTGGCATCTCACTCTCTTTGAATCTTCTTTATCATGCTAAGAGGAGCAGGAAAAAGCAAAAAATTTCAGAATTGCACCTTGCAATGTGGAGAAATTACTGTTTGTGCATTTACAATATTCATTGATTTTTACCATTGAAAAACGTCCAGAAATGATTGAAGCTACTGACTGAATGAAAGTAGCTGGCATCTCACTCTCTTTGAATCTTCTTTATCATGCTAAGAGGAGCAGGAAAAAGCAAAAAATTTCAGACTTGCACCTTGCAATGCGGAGAAATTACTGTTTGTGCATTTACAATATTCATTGATTTTTGCCATTGAAAAACATCATGTTATTCATATACCAGAAATGTTTGAAGCTACTGACTGAATGAAAGGAGCTGGCATCTCACTCTCTTTGAATCTTCTTTATCATGCTAAGAGGAGCAGGAAAAAGCAAAAAATTTCAGAATTGCACCTTGCAATGCGGAGAAATTACTGTTTGTGCATTTACAATATTCATTGATTTTTGCCATTGAAAAACATAATGTTATTCATATACCAGAAATGTTTGAAGCTACTGACTGAATGAAAGGAGCTGGCATCTCAATCTCTTTGAATCTTCTTTATCATGCTAAGAGGAGCATGAAAAAGCAAAAAATTTCAGAATTGCACCTTGCAATGTGGAGAAATTACTGTTTGTGCATTTACAATATTCATTGATTTTTACCATTGAAAAACGTCCAGAAATGATTGAAGCTACTGACTGAATGAAAGTAGCTGGCATCTCACTCTCTTTGAATCTTCTTTATCATGCTAAGAGGAGCAGGAAAAAGCAAAAAATTTCAGACTTGCACCTTGCAATGCGGAGAAATTACTGTTTGTGTATTTACAATATTCATTGATTTTTGCCATTGAAAAACATCATGTTATTCATATACCAGAAATGTTTGAAGCTACTGACTGAATGAAAGGAGCTGGCATCTCACTCTCTTTGAATCTTCTTTATCATGCTAAGAGGAGCAGAAAAAAGCAAAAAATTTCAGACTTGCACCTTGCAATGCGGAGAAATTACTGTTTGTGCATTTACAATATTCATTGATTTTTGCCATTGAAAAACATCATGTTATTCATATACCAGAAATGTTTGAAGCTACTGACTGAATGAAAGGAGCTGGCATCTCACTCTCTTTGAATCTTCTTTATCATGCTAAGAGGAGCAGGAAAAAGCAAAAAATTTTAGAATTGCACCTTGCAATGTGGAGAAATTACTGTTTGTGCATTTACAATATTCATTGATTTTTACCATTGAAAAACGTCCAGAAATGATTGAAGCTACTGACTGAATGAAAGTAGCTGGCATCTCACTCTCTTTGAATCTTCTTTATCATGCTAAGAGGAGCAGGAAAAAGCAAAAAATTTCAGACTTGCACCTTGCAATGCGGAGAAATTACTGTTTGTGCATTTACAATATTCATTGATTTTTGCCATTGAAAAACATAATGTTATTCATATACCAGAAATGTTTGAAGCTACTGACTGAATGAAAGGAGCTGGCATCTCAATCTCTTTGAATCTTCTTTATCATGCTAAGAGGAGCATGAAAAAGCAAAAAATTTCAGAATTGCACCTTGCAATGTGGAGAAATTACTGTTTGTGCATTTACAATATTCATTGATTTTTACCATTGAAAAACGTCCAGAAATGATTGAAGCTACTGACTGAATGAAAGTAGCTGGCATCTCACTCTCTTTGAATCTTCTTTATCATGCTAAGAGGAGCAGGAAAAAGCAAAAAATTTCAGACTTGCACCTTGCAATGCGGAGAAATTACTGTTTGTGCATTTACAATATTCATTGATTTTTGCCATTGAAAAACATCATGTTATTCATATACCAGAAATGTTTGAAGCTACTGACTGAATGAAAGGAGCTGGCATCTCACTCTCTTTGAATCTTCTTTATCATGCTAAGAGGAGCAGAAAAAAGCAAAAAATTTCAGACTTGCACCTTGCAATGCGGAGAAATTACTGTTTGTGCATTTACAATATTCATTGATTTTTGCCATTGAAAAACATCATGTTATTCATATACCAGAAATGTTTGAAGCTACTGACTGAATGAAAGGAGCTGGCATCTCACTCTCTTTGAATCTTCTTTATCATGCTAAGAGGAGCAGGAAAAAGCAAAAAATTTCAGAATTTCACCTTGCAATGCGGAGAAATTACTGTTTGTGCATTTACAATATTCATTGATTTTTGCCATTGAAAAACATCATGTTATTCATATACCAGAAATGTTTGAAGCTACTGACTGAATGAAAGGAGCTGACATCTCACTCTCTTTGAATCTTCTTTATCATGCTAAGAGGAGCAGGAAAAAGCAAAAAATTTCAGAATTGCACCTTGCAATGCGGAGAAATTACTGTTTGTGCATTTACAATATTCATTGATTTTTGCCATTGAAAAACGTCCAGAAATGATTGAAGCTACTGACTGAATGAAAGGAGCTGGCATCTCACTCTCTTTGAATCATGCTAAGAGGAGCAGGAAAAAGCAAAAAATTTCAGAATTGCACCTTGCAATGCGGAGAAATTACTGTTTGTGCATTTACAATATTCATTGATTTTTGCCATTGAAAAACATCTTGTTATTCATATACCAGAAATGTTTGAAGCTACTGACTGAATGAAAGGAGCTGGCATCTCACTCTCTTTGAATCTTCTTTATCATGCTAAGAGGAGCAGGAAAAAGCAAAAAATTTTAGAATTGCACCTTGCAATGTGGAGAAATTACTGTTTGTGCATTTACAATATTCATTGATTTTTACCATTGAAAAACGTCCAGAAATGATTGAAGCTACTGACTGAATGAAAGTAGCTGGCATCTCACTCTCTTTGAATCTTCTTTATCATGCTAAGAGGAGCAGGAAAAAGCAAAAAATTTCAGACTTGCACCTTGCAATGCGGAGAAATTACTGTTTGTGCATTTACAATATTCATTGATTTTTGCCATTGAAAAACATCATGTTATTCATATACCAGAAATGTTTGAAGCTACTGACTGAATGAAAGGAGCTGGCATCTCACTCTCTTTGAATCTTCTTTATCATGCTAAGAGGAGCAGGAAAAAGCAAAAAATTTCAGAATTGCACCTTGCAATGCGGAGAAATTACTGTTTGTGCATTTACAATATTCATTGATTTTTGCCATTGAAAAACGTCCAGAAATGATTGAAGCTACTGACTGAATGAAAGGAGCTGGCATCTCACTCTCTTTGAATCTTCTTTATCATGCTAAGAGGAGCAGGAAAAAGCAAAAAATTTCAGATTTGCACCTTGCAATGCGGAGAAATTACTGTTTGTGCATTTACAATATTCATTGATTTTTGCCATTGAAAAACGTCCAGAAATGATTGAAGCTACTGACTGAATGAAAGGAGCTGGCATCTCACTCTCTTTGAATCTTCTTTATCATGCTAAGAGGAGCAGGAAAAAGCAAAAAATTTCAGAATTGCACCTTGCAATGCGGAGAAATTACTGTTTGTGCATTTACAATATTCATTGATTTTTGCCATTGAAAAACATGTTATTCATATACCAGAAATGTTTGAAGCTACTGACTGAATGAAAGGAGCTGGCACCTCAATCTCTTTGAATCTTCTTTATCATGCTAAGAGGAGCGGGAAAAAGCAAAAAATTTCAGAATTGCACCTTGCAATACGGAGAAATTACTGTTTGTGCATTTACAATATTCATTGATTTTTGCCATTGAAAAACGTCCAGAAATGATTGAAGGTACTGACTGAATGAAAGGAGCTGGCATCTCACTCTCTTTGAATCTTCTTTATCATGCTAAGAGGAGCAGGAAAAAGCAAAAAATTTCAGAATTGCACCTTGCAATGCGGAGAAATTACTGTTTGTGCATTTACAATATTCATTGATTTTTGCCATTGAAAAACGTCCAGAAATGATTGAAGCTACTGACTGAATGAAAGGAGCTGGCATCTCACTCTCTTTGAATCTTCTTTATCATGCTAAGAGGAGCAGGAAAAAGCAAAAAATTTCAGAATTGCACCTTGCAATGCGGAGAAATTACTGTTTGTGCATTTACAATATTCATTGATTATTGCCATTGAAAAACATCCAGAAATGATTGAAGCTACTGACTGAATGAAAGGAGCTGGCATCTCACTCTCTTTGAATCTTCTTTATCATGCTAAGAGGAGCAGGAAAAAGCAAAAAATTTCAGAATTGCACCTTGCAATGCGAAGAAATTACTGTTTGTGTATTTACAATATTCATTGATTTTTGCCATTGAAAAACATCATGTTATTCATATACCAGAAATGTTTGAAGCTACTGACTGAATGAAAGGAGCTGGCATCTCACTCTCTTTGAATCTTCTTTATCATGCTAAGAGGAGCAGGAAAAAGCAAAAAATTTCAGAATTGCACCTTGCAATGTGGAGAAATTACTGTTTGTGCATTTACAATATTCATTGATTTTTACCATTGAAAAACGTCCAGAAATGATTGAAGCTACTGACTGAATGAAAGTAGCTGGCATCTCACTCTCTTTGAATCTTCTTTATCATGCTAAGAGGAGCAGGAAAAAGCAAAAAATTTCAGACTTGCACCTTGCAATGCGGAGAAATTACTGTTTGTGCATTTACAATATTCATTGATTTTTGCCATTGAAAAACATCATGTTATTCATATACCAGAAATGTTTGAAGCTACTGACTGAATGAAAGGAGCTGGCATCTCACTCTCTTTGAATCTTCTTTATCATGCTAAGAGGAGCAGAAAAAAGCAAAAAATTTCAGACTTGCACCTTGCAATGCGGAGAAATTACTGTTTGTGCATTTACAATATTCATTGATTTTTGCCATTGAAAAACATCATGTTATTCATATACCAGAAATGTTTGAAGCTACTGACTGAATGAAAGGAGCTGGCATCTCACTCTCTTTGAATCTTCTTTATCATGCTAAGAGGAGCAGGAAAAAGCAAAAAATTTCAGAATTGCACCTTGCAATGCGGAGAAATTACTGTTTGTGCATTTACAATATTCATTGATTTTTGCCATTGAAAAACGTCCAGAAATGATTGAAGGTACTGACTGAATGAAAGGAGCTGGCATCTCACTCTCTTTGAATCTTCTTTATCATGCTAAGAGGAGCAGGAAAAAGCAAAAAATTTCAGAATTGCAACTTGCAATGCGGAGAAATTACTGTTTGTGCATTTACAATATTCATTGATTTTTGCCATTGAAAAACGTCCAGAAATGATTGAAGCTACTGACTGAATGAAAGGAGCTGGCATCTCACTCTCTTTGAATCTTCTTTATCATGCTAAGTGGAGCAGGAAAAAGCAAAAAATTTCAGAATTGCACCTTGCAATGCGGAGAAATTACAGTTTGTGCATTTACAATATTCATTGATTTTTGCCATTGAAAAACGTCCAGAAATGATTGAAGCTACTGACTGAATGAAAGGAGCTGGCATCTCACTCTCTTTGAATCTTCTTTATCATGCTAAGAGGAGCAGGAAAAAGCAAAAAATTTCAGAATTGCACCTTGCAATGCGGAGAAATTACTGTTTGTGCATTTACAATATTCGTTGATTTTTGCCATTGAAAAACGTCCAGAAATGATTGAAGCTACTGACTGAATGAAAGGAGCTGGCATCTCACTCTCTTTGAATCTTCTTTATCATGCTAAGAGGAGCAGGAAAAAGCAAAAAATTTCAGAATTGCACCTTGCAATGCGGAGAATTTACTGTTTGTGCATTTACAATATTCATTGATTTTTGCCATTGAAAAACATGTTATTCATATACCAGAAATGTTTGAAGCTCCTGACTGAATGAAAGGAGCTGGCACCTCACTCTCTTTGAATCTTCTTTATCATGCTAAGAGGAGCAGGAAAAAGCAAAAAATTTCAGAATTGCACCTTGCAATGCGGAGAAATTACTGTTTGTGCATTTACAATATTCATTGATTTTTGCCATTGAAAAACGTCCAGAAATGATTGAAGCTACTGACTGAATGAAAGGAGCTGGCATCTCACTCTCTTTGAATCTTCTTTATCATGCTAAGAGGAGCAGGAAAAAGCAAAAAATTTCAGAATTGCACCTTGCAATGCGGAGAAATTACTGTTTGTGCATTTACAATATTCATTGATTTTTGCCATTGAAAAATGTCCAGAAATGATTGAAGCTACTGACTGAATGAAAGGAGCTGGCATCTCACTCTCTTTGAATCTTCTTTATCATGCTAAGAGGAGCAGGAAAAAGCAAAAAATTTCAGAATTGCGCCTTGCAATGCGGAGAAATTACTGTTTGTGCATTTACAAAATTCATTGATTTTTGCCATTGAAAAACATCATGTTATTCATATACCAGAAATGATTGAAGCTACTGACTGAAGGAAAGGAGCTGGCATCTCACTCTCTTTGAATCTTCTTTATCATGCTAAGAGGAGCAGGAAAAAGCAAAAAATTTCAGAATTGCACCTTGCAATGCGGAGAATTTACTGTTTGTGCATTTACAATATTCATTGATTTTTGCCATTGAAAAACGTCCAGAAATGATTGAAGCTACTGACTGAATGAAAGGAGCTGGCATCTCACTCTCTTTGAATCTTCTTTATCATGCTAAGAGGAGCAGGAAAAAGCAAAAAATTTCAGAATTGCACCTTGCAATGCGGAGAAATTACAGTTTGTGCATTTACAATATTCATTGATTTTTGCCATTGAAAAACGTCCAGAAATGATTGAAGCTACTGACTGAATGAAAGGAGCTGGCATCTCACTCTCTTTGAATCTTCTTTATCATGCTAAGAGGAGCAGGAAAAAGCAAAAAATTTCAGAATTGCACCTTGCAATGCGGAGAAATTACTGTTTGTGCATTTACAATATTCGTTGATTTTTGCCATTGAAAAACGTCCAGAAATGATTGAAGCTACTGACTGAATGAAAGGAGCTGGCATCTCACTCTCTTTGAATCTTCTTTATCATGCTAAGAGGAGCAGGAAAAAGCAAAAAATTTCAGAATTGCACCTTGCAATGCGGAGAAATTACTGTTTGTGCATTTACAATATTCATTGATTTTTGCCATTGAAAAACATCATGTTATTCATATACCAGAAATGTTTGAAGCTACTGACTGAATGAAAGGAGCTGGCATCTCACTCTCTTTGAATCTTCTTTATCATGCTAAGAGGAGCAGGAAAAAGCAAAAAATTTCAGAATTGCACCTTGCAATGCGGAGAAATTACTGTTTGTGCATTTACAATATTCATTGATTTTTGCCATTGAAAAACGTCCAGAAATGATTGAAGGTACTGACTGAATGAAAGGAGCTGGCATCTCACTCTCTTTGAATCTTCTTTATCATGCTAAGAGGAGCAGGAAAAAGCAAAAAATTTCAGAATTGCAACTTGCAATGCGGAGAAATTACTGTTTGTGCATTTACAATATTCATTGATTTTTGCCATTGAAAAACGTCCAGAAATGATTGAAGCTACTGACTGAATGAAAGGAGCTGGCATCTCACTCTCTTTGAATCTTCTTTATCATGCTAAGTGGAGCAGGAAAAAGCAAAAAATTTCAGAATTGCACCTTGCAATGCGGAGAAATTACAGTTTGTGCATTTACAATATTCATTGATTTTTGCCATTGAAAAACGTCCAGAAATGATTGAAGCTACTGACTGAATGAAAGGAGCTGGCATCTCACTCTCTTTGAATCTTCTTTATCATGCTAAGAGGAGCAGGAAAAACAAAAAATTTCAGAATTGCACCCTGCAATGCGGAGAAATTACTGTTTGTGCATTTACAATATTCGTTGATTTTTGCCATTGAAAAACGTCCAGAAATGATTGAAGCTACTGACTGAATGAAAGGAGCTGGCATCTCACTCTCTTTGAATCTTCTTTATCATGCTAAGAGGAGCAGGAAAAAGCAAAAAATTTCAGAATTGCACCTTGCAATGCGGAGAAATTACAGTTTGTGCATTTACAATATTCATTGATTTTTGCCATTGAAAAACGTCCAGAAATGATTGAAGCTACTGACTGAATGAAAGGAGCTGGCATCTCACTCTCTTTGAATCTTCTTTATCATGCTAAGAGGAGCAGGAAAAAGCAGAAAATTTCAGAATTGCACCTTGCAATGCGGAGAATTTACTGTTTGTGCATTTACAATATTCATTGATTTTTGCCATTGAAAAACATGTTATTCATATACCAGAAATGTTTGAAGCTCCTGACTGAATGAAAGGAGCTGGCACCTCACTCTCTTTGAATCTTCTTTATCATGCTAAGAGGAGCAGGAAAAAGCAAAAAATTTCAGAATTGCACCTTGCAATGCGGAGAAATTACTGTTTGTGCATTTACAATATTCATTGATTTTTGCCATTGAAAAACGTCCAGAAATGATTGAAGCTACTGACTGAATGAAAGGAGCTGGCATCTCACTCTCTTTGAATCTTCTTTATCATGCTAAGAGGAGCAGGAAAAAGCAAAAAATTTCAGAATTGCACCTTGCAATGCGGAGAAATTACTGTTTGTACATTTACAATATTCATTGATTTTTGCCATTGAAAAATGTCCAGAAATGATTGAAGCTACTGACTGAATGAAAGGAGCTGGCATCTCACTCTCTTTGAATCTTCTTTATCATGCTAAGAGGAGCAGGAAAAAGCAAAAAATTTCAGAATTGCGCCTTGCAATGCGGAGAAATTACTGTTTGTGCATTTACAAAATTCATTGATTTTTGCCATTGAAAAACATCATGTTATTCATATACCAGAAATGATTGAAGCTACTGACTGAAGGAAAGGAGCTGGCATCTCACTCTCTTTGAATCTTCTTTATCATGCTAAGAGGAGCAGGAAAAAGCAAAAAATTTCAGAATTGCACCTTGCAATGCGGAGAATTTACTGTTTGTGCATTTACAATATTCATTGATTTTTGCCATTGAAAAACGTCCAGAAATGATTGAAGCTACTGACTGAATGAAAGGAGCTGGCATCTCACTCTCTTTGAATCTTCTTTATCATGCTAAGAGGAGCAGGAAAAAGCAAAAAATTTCAGAATTGCACCTTGCAATTCGGAGAAATTACAGTTTGTGCATTTACAATATTCATTGATTTTTGCCATTGAAAAACGTCCAGAAATGATTGAAGCTACTGACTGAATGAAAGGAGCTGGCATCTCACTCTCTTTGAATCTTCTTTATCATGCTAAGAGGAGCAGGAAAAAGCAAAAAATTTCAGAATTGCACCTTGCAATGCGGAGAAATTACTGTTTGTGAATTTACAATATTCGTTGATTTTTGCCATTGAAAAACGTCCAGAAATGATTGAAGCTACTGACTGAATGAAAGGAGCTGGCATCTCACTCTCTTTGAATCTTCTTTATCATGCTAAGAGGAGCAGGAAAAAGCAAAAAATTTCAGAATTGCACCTTGCAATGCGGAGAAATTACAGTTTGTGCATTTACAATATTCATTGATTTTTGCCATTGAAAAACATCCAGAAATGATTGAAGCTACTGACTGAATGAAAGGAGCTGGCATCTCACTCTCTTTGAATCTTCTTTATCATGCTAAGAGGAGCAGGAAAAAGCAAAAAATTTCAGAATTGCACCTTGCAATGCGGAGAAATTACTGTTTGTGCATTTACAATATTCATTGATTTTTGCCATTGAAAAACATGTTATTCATATACCAGAAATGTTTGAAGCTCCTGACTGAATGAAAGGAGCTGGCACCTCACTCTCTTTGAATCTTCTTTATCATGCTAAGAGGAGCAGGAAAAAGCAAAAAATTTCAGAATTGCACCTTGCAATGCGGAGAAATTACTGTTTGTGCATTTACAATATTCATTGATTTTTGCCATTGAAAAACGTCCAGAAATGATTGTAGCTACTGACTGAATGAAAGGAGCTGGCATCTCACTCTCCTTGAATCTTCTTTATCATGCTAAGAGGAGCAGGAAAAAGCAAAAAATTTCAGAATTGCACCTTGCAATGCGGAGAAATTACTGTTTGTGCATTTACAATATTCATTGATTTTTGCCATTGAAAAATGTCCAGAAATGATTGAAGCTACTGACTGAATGAAAGGAGCTGGCATCTCACTCTCTTTGAATCTTCTTTATCATGCTAAGAGGAGCAGAAAAAAGCAAAAAATTTCAGAATTGCACCTTGCAATGCGGAGAAATTACTGTTTGTGCATTTACAATATTCGTTGATTTTTGCCATTGAAAAACGTCCAGAAATGATTGAAGCTACTGACTGAATGAAAGGAGCTGGCATCTCACTCTCTTTGAATCTTCTTTATCATGCTAAGAGGAGCAGGAAAAAGCAAAAAATTTCAGAATTGCACCTTGCAATGCGGAGAATTTACTGTTTGTGCATTTACAATATTCATTGATTTTTGCCATTGAAAAACATGTTATTCATATACCAGAAATGTTTGAAGCTCCTGACTGAATGAAAGGAGCTGGCACCTCACTCTCTTTGAATCTTCTTTATCATGCTAAGAGGAGCAGGAAAAAGCAAAAAATTTCAGAATTGCACCTTGCAATGCGGAGAAATTACTGTTTGTGCATTTACAATATTCATTGATTTTTGCCATTGAAAAACGTCCAGAAATGATTGAAGCTACTGACTGAATGAAAGGAGCCGGCATCTCACTCTCTTTGAATCTTCTTTATCATGCTAAGAGGAGCAGGAAAAAGCAAAAAATTTCAGAATTGCACCTTGCAATGCGGAGAAATTACTGTTTGTGCATTTACAATATTCATTGATTTTTGCCATTGAAAAATGTCCAGAAATGATTGAAGCTACTGACTGAATGAAAGGAGCTGGCATCTCACTCTCTTTGAATCTTCTTTATCATGCTAAGAGGAGCAGGAAAAAGCAAAAAATTTCAGAATTGCGCCTTGCAATGCGGAGAAATTACTGTTTGTGCATTTACAAAATTCATTGATTTTTGCCATTGAAAAACATCATGTTATTCATATACCAGAAATGATTGAAGCTACTGACTGAAGGAAAGGAG
Source organism: Phyllobates terribilis (assembly GCF_046119375.1). NCBI lineage: Eukaryota > Metazoa > Chordata > Amphibia > Anura > Dendrobatidae > Phyllobates > Phyllobates terribilis. The sequence goes on along the minus strand of NW_027364122.1, from coordinate 268,048 downwards.
CTGGCATCTCACTCTCTTTGAATCTTCTTTATCATGCTAAGAGGAGCAGGAAAAAGCAAAAAATTTCAGAATTGCACCTTGCAATGCGGAGAATTTACTGTTTGTGCATTTACAATATTCATTGATTTTTGCCATTGAAAAACGTCCAGAAATGATTGAAGCTACTGACTGAATGAAAGGAGCTGGCATCTCACTCTCTTTGAATCTTCTTTATCATGCTAAGAGGAGCAGGAAAAAGCAAAAAATTTCAGAATTGCACCTTGCAATGCGGAGAAATTACAGTTTGTGCATTTACAATATTCATTGATTTTTGCCATTGAAAAACGTCCAGAAATGATTGAAGCTACTGACTGAATGAAAGGAGCTGGCATCTCACTCTCTTTGAATCTTCTTTATCATGCTAAGAGGAGCAGGAAAAAGCAAAAAATTTCAGAATTGCACCTTGCAATGCGGAGAAATTACTGTTTGTGCATTTACAATATTCGTTGATTTTTGCCATTGAAAAACGTCCAGAAATGATTGAAGCTACTGACTGAATGAAAGGAGCTGGCATCTCACTCTCTTTGAATCTTCTTTATCATGCTAAGAGGAGCAGGAAAAAGCAAAAAATTTCAGAATTGCACCTTGCAATGCGGAGAAATTACTGTTTGTGCATTTACAATATTCATTGATTTTTGCCATTGAAAAACATCATGTTATTCATATACCAGAAATGTTTGAAGCTACTGACTGAATGAAAGGAGCTGGCATCTCACTCTCTTTGAATCTTCTTTATCATGCTAAGAGGAGCAGGAAAAAGCAAAAAATTTCAGAATTGCACCTTGCAATGCGGAGAAATTACTGTTTGTGCATTTACAATATTCATTGATTTTTGCCATTGAAAAACGTCCAGAAATGATTGAAGGTACTGACTGAATGAAAGGAGCTGGCATCTCACTCTCTTTGAATCTTCTTTATCATGCTAAGAGGAGCAGGAAAAAGCAAAAAATTTCAGAATTGCAACTTGCAATGCGGAGAAATTACTGTTTGTGCATTTACAATATTCATTGATTTTTGCCATTGAAAAACGTCCAGAAATGATTGAAGCTACTGACTGAATGAAAGGAGCTGGCATCTCACTCTCTTTGAATCTTCTTTATCATGCTAAGTGGAGCAGGAAAAAGCAAAAAATTTCAGAATTGCACCTTGCAATGCGGAGAAATTACAGTTTGTGCATTTACAATATTCATTGATTTTTGCCATTGAAAAACGTCCAGAAATGATTGAAGCTACTGACTGAATGAAAGGAGCTGGCATCTCACTCTCTTTGAATCTTCTTTATCATGCTAAGAGGAGCAGGAAAAACAAAAAATTTCAGAATTGCACCCTGCAATGCGGAGAAATTACTGTTTGTGCATTTACAATATTCGTTGATTTTTGCCATTGAAAAACGTCCAGAAATGATTGAAGCTACTGACTGAATGAAAGGAGCTGGCATCTCACTCTCTTTGAATCTTCTTTATCATGCTAAGAGGAGCAGGAAAAAGCAAAAAATTTCAGAATTGCACCTTGCAATGCGGAGAAATTACAGTTTGTGCATTTACAATATTCATTGATTTTTGCCATTGAAAAACGTCCAGAAATGATTGAAGCTACTGACTGAATGAAAGGAGCTGGCATCTCACTCTCTTTGAATCTTCTTTATCATGCTAAGAGGAGCAGGAAAAAGCAGAAAATTTCAGAATTGCACCTTGCAATGCGGAGAATTTACTGTTTGTGCATTTACAATATTCATTGATTTTTGCCATTGAAAAACATGTTATTCATATACCAGAAATGTTTGAAGCTCCTGACTGAATGAAAGGAGCTGGCACCTCACTCTCTTTGAATCTTCTTTATCATGCTAAGAGGAGCAGGAAAAAGCAAAAAATTTCAGAATTGCACCTTGCAATGCGGAGAAATTACTGTTTGTGCATTTACAATATTCATTGATTTTTGCCATTGAAAAACGTCCAGAAATGATTGAAGCTACTGACTGAATGAAAGGAGCTGGCATCTCACTCTCTTTGAATCTTCTTTATCATGCTAAGAGGAGCAGGAAAAAGCAAAAAATTTCAGAATTGCACCTTGCAATGCGGAGAAATTACTGTTTGTACATTTACAATATTCATTGATTTTTGCCATTGAAAAATGTCCAGAAATGATTGAAGCTACTGACTGAATGAAAGGAGCTGGCATCTCACTCTCTTTGAATCTTCTTTATCATGCTAAGAGGAGCAGGAAAAAGCAAAAAATTTCAGAATTGCGCCTTGCAATGCGGAGAAATTACTGTTTGTGCATTTACAAAATTCATTGATTTTTGCCATTGAAAAACATCATGTTATTCATATACCAGAAATGATTGAAGCTACTGACTGAAGGAAAGGAGCTGGCATCTCACTCTCTTTGAATCTTCTTTATCATGCTAAGAGGAGCAGGAAAAAGCAAAAAATTTCAGAATTGCACCTTGCAATGCGGAGAATTTACTGTTTGTGCATTTACAATATTCATTGATTTTTGCCATTGAAAAACGTCCAGAAATGATTGAAGCTACTGACTGAATGAAAGGAGCTGGCATCTCACTCTCTTTGAATCTTCTTTATCATGCTAAGAGGAGCAGGAAAAAGCAAAAAATTTCAGAATTGCACCTTGCAATGCGGAGAAATTACAGTTTGTGCATTTACAATATTCATTGATTTTTGCCATTGAAAAACGTCCAGAAATGATTGAAGCTACTGACTGAATGAAAGGAGCTGGCATCTCACTCTCTTTGAATCTTCTTTATCATGCTAAGAGGAGCAGGAAAAAGCAAAAAATTTCAGAATTGCACCTTGCAATGCGGAGAAATTACTGTTTGTGAATTTACAATATTCGTTGATTTTTGCCATTGAAAAACGTCCAGAAATGATTGAAGCTACTGACTGAATGAAAGGAGCTGGCATCTCACTCTCTTTGAATCTTCTTTATCATGCTAAGAGGAGCAGGAAAAAGCAAAAAATTTCAGAATTGCACCTTGCAATGCGGAGAAATTACTGTTTGTGCATTTACAATATTCATTGATTTTTGCCATTGAAAAACATGTTATTCATATACCAGAAATGTTTGAAGCTCCTGACTGAATGAAAGGAGCTGGCACCTCACTCTCTTTGAATCTTCTTTATCATGCTAAGAGGAGCAGGAAAAAGCAAAAAATTTCAGAATTGCACCTTGCAATGCGGAGAAATTACTGTTTGTGCATTTACAATATTCATTGATTTTTGCCATTGAAAAACGTCCAGAAATGATTGTAGCTACTGACTGAATGAAAGGAGCTGGCATCTCACTCTCCTTGAATCTTCTTTATCATGCTAAGAGGAGCAGGAAAAAGCAAAAAATTTCAGAATTGCACCTTGCAATGCGGAGAAATTACTGTTTGTGCATTTACAATTTTCATTGATTTTTGCCATTGAAAAATGTCCAGAAATGATTGAAGCTACTGACTGAATGAAAGGAGCTGGCATCTCACTCTCTTTGAATCTTCTTTATCATGCTAAGAGGAGCAGAAAAAAGCAAAAAATTTCAGAATTGCACCTTGCAATGCGGAGAAATTACTGTTTGTGCATTTACAATATTCGTTGATTTTTGCCATTGAAAAACGTCCAGAAATGATTGAAGCTACTGACTGAATGAAAGGAGCTGGCATCTCACTCTCTTTGAATATTCTTTATCATGCTAAGAGGAGCAGGAAAAAGCAAAAAATTTCAGAATTGCACCTTGCAATGCGGAGAATTTACTGTTTGTGCATTTACAATATTCATTGATTTTTGCCATTGAAAAACATGTTATTCATATACCAGAAATGTTTGAAGCTCCTGACTGAATGAAAGGAGCTGGCACCTCACTCTCTTTGAATCTTCTTTATCATGCTAAGAGGAGCAGGAAAAAGCAAAAAATTTCAGAATTGCACCTTGCAATGCGGAGAAATTACTGTTTGTGCATTTACAATATTCATTGATTTTTGCCATTGAAAAACGTCCAGAAATGATTGAAGCTACTGACTGAATGAAAGGAGCCGGCATCTCACTCTCTTTGAATCTTCTTTATCATGCTAAGAGGAGCAGGAAAAAGCAAAAAATTTCAGAATTGCACCTTGCAATGCGGAGAAATTACTGTTTGTGCATTTACAATATTCATTGATTTTTGCCATTGAAAAATGTCCAGAAATGATTGAAGCTACTGACTGAATGAAAGGAGCTGGCATCTCACTCTCTTTGAATCTTCTTTATCATGCTAAGAGGAGCAGGAAAAAGCAAAAAATTTCAGAATTGCGCCTTGCAATGCGGAGAAATTACTGTTTGTGCATTTACAAAATTCATTGATTTTTGCCATTGAAAAACATCATGTTATTCATATACCAGAAATGATTGAAGCTACTGACTGAAGGAAAGGAGCTGGCATCTCACTCTCTTTGAATCTTCTTTATCATGCTAAGAGGAGCAGGAAAAAGCAAAAAATTTCAGAATTGCACCTTGCAATGCGGAGAATTTACTGTTTGTGCATTTACAATATTCATTGATTTTTGCCATTGAAAAACGTCCAGAAATGATTGAAGCTACTGACTGAATGAAAGGAGCTGGCATCTCACTCTCTTTGAATCTTCTTTATCATGCTAAGAGGAGCAGGAAAAAGCAAAAAATTTCAGAATTGCACCTTGCAATGCGGAGAAATTACAGTTTGTGCATTTACAATATTCATTGATTTTTGCCATTGAAAAACGTCCAGAAATGATTGAAGCTACTGACTGAATGAAAGGAGCTGGCATCTCACTCTCTTTGAATCTTCTTTATCATGCTAAGAGGAGCAGGAAAAAGCAAAAAATTTCAGAATTGCACCTTGCAATGCGGAGAAATTACTGTTTGTGCATTTACAATATTCGTTGATTTTTGCCATTGAAAAACGTCCAGAAATGATTGAAGCTACTGACTGAATGAAAGGAGCTGGCATCTCACTCTCTTTGAATCTTCTTTATCATGCTAAGAGGAGCAGGAAAAAGCAAAAAATTTCAGAATTGCACCTTGCAATGCGGAGAAATTACTGTTTGTGCATTTACAATATTCATTGATTTTTGCCATTGAAAAACATCATGTTATTCATATACCAGAAATGTTTGAAGCTACTGACTGAATGAAAGGAGCTGGCATCTCACTCTCTTTGAATCTTCTTTATCATGCTAAGAGGAGCAGGAAAAAGCAAAAAATTTCAGAATTGCACCTTGCAATGCGGAGAAATTACTGTTTGTGCATTTACAATATTCATTGATTTTTGCCATTGAAAAACGTCCAGAAATGATTGAAGGTACTGACTGAATGAAAGGAGCTGGCATCTCACTCTCTTTGAATCTTCTTTATCATGCTAAGAGGAGCAGGAAAAAGCAAAAAATTTCAGAATTGCAACTTGCAATGCGGAGAAATTACTGTTTGTGCATTTACAATATTCATTGATTTTTGCCATTGAAAAACGTCCAGAAATGATTGAAGCTACTGACTGAATGAAAGGAGCTGGCATCTCACTCTCTTTGAATCTTCTTTATCATGCTAAGTGGAGCAGGAAAAAGCAAAAAATTTCAGAATTGCACCTTGCAATGCGGAGAAATTACAGTTTGTGCATTTACAATATTCATTGATTTTTGCCATTGAAAAACGTCCAGAAATGATTGAAGCTACTGACTGAATGAAAGGAGCTGGCATCTCACTCTCTTTGAATCTTCTTTATCATGCTAAGAGGAGCAGGAAAAACAAAAAATTTCAGAATTGCACCCTGCAATGCGGAGAAATTACTGTTTGTGCATTTACAATATTCGTTGATTTTTGCCATTGAAAAACGTCCAGAAATGATTGAAGCTACTGACTGAATGAAAGGAGCTGGCATCTCACTCTCTTTGAATCTTCTTTATCATGCTAAGAGGAGCAGGAAAAAGCAAAAAATTTCAGAATTGCACCTTGCAATGCGGAGAAATTACAGTTTGTGCATTTACAATATTCATTGATTTTTGCCATTGAAAAACGTCCAGAAATGATTGAAGCTACTGACTGAATGAAAGGAGCTGGCATCTCACTCTCTTTGAATCTTCTTTATCATGCTAAGAGGAGCAGGAAAAAGCAGAAAATTTCAGAATTGCACCTTGCAATGCGGAGAATTTACTGTTTGTGCATTTACAATATTCATTGATTTTTGCCATTGAAAAACATGTTATTCATATACCAGAAATGTTTGAAGCTCCTGACTGAATGAAAGGAGCTGGCACCTCACTCTCTTTGAATCTTCTTTATCATGCTAAGAGGAGCAGGAAAAAGCAAAAAATTTCAGAATTGCACCTTGCAATGCGGAGAAATTACTGTTTGTGCATTTACAATATTCATTGATTTTTGCCATTGAAAAACGTCCAGAAATGATTGAAGCTACTGACTGAATGAAAGGAGCTGGCATCTCACTCTCTTTGAATCTTCTTTATCATGCTAAGAGGAGCAGGAAAAAGCAAAAAATTTCAGAATTGCACCTTGCAATGCGGAGAAATTACTGTTTGTACATTTACAATATTCATTGATTTTTGCCATTGAAAAATGTCCAGAAATGATTGAAGCTACTGACTGAATGAAAGGAGCTGGCATCTCACTCTCTTTGAATCTTCTTTATCATGCTAAGAGGAGCAGGAAAAAGCAAAAAATTTCAGAATTGCGCCTTGCAATGCGGAGAAATTACTGTTTGTGCATTTACAAAATTCATTGATTTTTGCCATTGAAAAACATCATGTTATTCATATACCAGAAATGATTGAAGCTACTGACTGAAGGAAAGGAGCTGGCATCTCACTCTCTTTGAATCTTCTTTATCATGCTAAGAGGAGCAGGAAAAAGCAAAAAATTTCAGAATTGCACCTTGCAATGCGGAGAATTTACTGTTTGTGCATTTACAATATTCATTGATTTTTGCCATTGAAAAACGTCCAGAAATGATTGAAGCTACTGACTGAATGAAAGGAGCTGGCATCTCACTCTCTTTGAATCTTCTTTATCATGCTAAGAGGAGCAGGAAAAAGCAAAAAATTTCAGAATTGCACCTTGCAATGCGGAGAAATTACAGTTTGTGCATTTACAATATTCATTGATTTTTGCCATTGAAAAACGTCCAGAAATGATTGAAGCTACTGACTGAATGAAAGGAGCTGGCATCTCACTCTCTTTGAATCTTCTTTATCATGCTAAGAGGAGCAGGAAAAAGCAAAAAATTTCAGAATTGCACCTTGCAATGCGGAGAAATTACTGTTTGTGAATTTACAATATTCGTTGATTTTTGCCATTGAAAAACGTCCAGAAATGATTGAAGCTACTGACTGAATGAAAGGAGCTGGCATCTCACTCTCTTTGAATCTTCTTTATCATGCTAAGAGGAGCAGGAAAAAGCAAAAAATTTCAGAATTGCACCTTGCAATGCGGAGAAATTACAGTTTGTGCATTTACAATATTCATTGATTTTTGCCATTGAAAAACGTCCAGAAATGATTGAAGCTACTGACTGAATGAAAGGAGCTGGCATCTCACTCTCTTTGAATCTTCTTTATCATGCTAAGAGGAGCAGGAAAAAGCAAAAAATTTCAGAATTGCACCTTGCAATGCGGAGAAATTACTGTTTGTGCATTTACAATATTCATTGATTTTTGCCATTGAAAAACATGTTATTCATATACCAGAAATGTTTGAAGCTCCTGACTGAATGAAAGGAGCTGGCACCTCACTCTCTTTGAATCTTCTTTATCATGCTAAGAGGAGCAGGAAAAAGCAAAAAATTTCAGAATTGCACCTTGCAATGCGGAGAAATTACTGTTTGTGCATTTACAATATTCATTGATTTTTGCCATTGAAAAACGTCCAGAAATGATTGTAGCTACTGACTGAATGAAAGGAGCTGGCATCTCACTCTCCTTGAATCTTCTTTATCATGCTAAGAGGAGCAGGAAAAAGCAAAAAATTTCAGAATTGCACCTTGCAATGCGGAGAAATTACTGTTTGTGCATTTACAATATTCATTGATTTTTGCCATTGAAAAATGTCCAGAAATGATTGAAGCTACTGACTGAATGAAAGGAGCTGGCATCTCACTCTCTTTGAATCTTCTTTATCATGCTAAGAGGAGCAGAAAAAAGCAAAAAATTTCAGAATTGCACCTTGCAATGCGGAGAAATTACTGTTTGTGCATTTACAATATTCGTTGATTTTTGCCATTGAAAAACGTCCAGAAATGATTGAAGCTACTGACTGAATGAAAGGAGCTGGCATCTCACTCTCTTTGAATCTTCTTTATCATGCTAAGAGGAGCAGGAAAAAGCAAAAAATTTCAGAATTGCACCTTGCAATGCGGAGAATTTACTGTTTGTGCATTTACAATATTCATTGATTTTTGCCATTGAAAAACATGTTATTCATATACCAGAAATGTTTGAAGCTCCTGACTGAATGAAAGGAGCTGGCACCTCACTCTCTTTGAATCTTCTTTATCATGCTAAGAGGAGCAGGAAAAAGCAAAAAATTTCAGAATTGCACCTTGCAATGCGGAGAAATTACTGTTTGTGCATTTACAATATTCATTGATTTTTGCCATTGAAAAACGTCCAGAAATGATTGAAGCTACTGACTGAATGAAAGGAGCCGGCATCTCACTCTCTTTGAATCTTCTTTATCATGCTAAGAGGAGCAGGAAAAAGCAAAAAATTTCAGAATTGCACCTTGCAATGCGGAGAAATTACTGTTTGTGCATTTACAATATTCATTGATTTTTGCCATTGAAAAATGTCCAGAAATGATTGAAGCTACTGACTGAATGAAAGGAGCTGGCATCTCACTCTCTTTGAATCTTCTTTATCATGCTAAGAGGAGCAGGAAAAAGCAAAAAATTTCAGAATTGCACCTTGCAATGCGGAGAAATTACTGTTTGTGCATTTACAATATTCATTGATTTTTGCCATTGAAAAACGTCCAGAAATGATTGTAGCTACTGACTGAATGAAAGGAGCTGGCATCTCACTCTCCTTGAATCTTCTTTATCATGCTAAGAGGAGCAGGAAAAAGCAAAAAATTTCAGAATTGCACCTTGCAATGCGGAGAAATTACTGTTTGTGCATTTACAATATTCATTGATTTTTGCCATTGAAAAATGTCCAGAAATGATTGAAGCTACTGACTGAATGAAAGGAGCTGGCATCTCACTCTCTTTGAATCTTCTTTATCATGCTAAGAGGAGCAGGAAAAAGCAAAAAATTTCAGAATTGCGCCTTGCAATGCGGAGAAATTGCTGTTTGTGCATTTACAAAATTCATTGATTTTTGCCATTGAAAAACATCATGTTATTCATATACCAGAAATTATTGAAGCTACTGACTGAAGGAAAGGAGCTGGCATCTCACTCTCTTTGAATCTTCTTTATCATGCTAAGAGGAGCAGGAAAAAGCAAAAAATTTCAGAATTGCACCTTGCAATGCGGAGAAATTACTGTTTGTGCATTTACAATATTCATTGATTTTTGCGATTGAAAAACATCATGTTATTCATATACCAGAAATGATTGAAGCTACTGACTGAATGAAAGGAGCTGGCATCTCACTCTCTTTGAATCTTCTTTATCATGCTAAGAGGAGCAGGAAAAAGCAAAAAATTTCAGAATTGCACCTTGCAATGCGGAGAAATTACAGTTTGTGCATTTACAATATTCATTGATTTTTGCCATTGAAAAACGTCCAGAAATGATTGAAGCTACTGACTGAATGAAAGGAGCTGGCATCTCACTCTCTTTGAATCTTCTTTATCATGCTAAGAGGAGCAGGAAAAAGCAAAAAATTTCAGAATTGCACCTTGCAATGCGGAGAAATTACTGTTTGTGCATTTACAATATTCATTGATTTTTGCCATTGAAAAACGTCCAGAAATGATTGAAGGTACTGACTGAATGAAAGGAGCTGGCATCTCACTCTCTTTGAATCTTCTTTATCATGCTAAGAGGAGCAGGAAAAAGCAAAAAATTTCAGAATTGCACCTTGCAATGCGGAGAAATTACTGTTTGTGCATTTACAATATTCATTGATTTTTGCGATTGAAAAACATCATGTTATTCATATACCAGAAATGATTGAAGCTACTGACTGAATGAAAGGAGCTGGCATCTCACTCTCTTTGAATCTTCTTTATCATGCTAAGAGGAGCAGGAAAAAGCAAAAAATTTCAGAATTGCACCTTGCAATGCGGAGAAATTACAGTTTGTGCATTTACAATATTCATTGATTTTTGCCATTGAAAAACGTCCAGAAATGATTGAAGCTACTGACTGAATGAAAGGAGCTGGCATCTCACTCTCTTTGAATCTTCTTTATCATGCTAAGAGGAGCAGGAAAAAGCAAAAAATTTCAGAATTGCACCTTGCAATGCGGAGAAATTACTGTTTGTGCATTTACAATATTCATTGATTTTTGCCATTGAAAAACGTCCAGAAATGATTGAAGGTACTGACTGAATGAAAGGAGCTGGCATCTCACTCTCTTTGAATCTTCTTTATCATGCTAAGAGGAGCAGGAAAAAGCAAAAAATTTCAGAATTGCACCTTGCAATGCGGAGAAATTACTGTTTGTGCATTTACAATATTCATTGATTTTTGCCATTGAAAAACGTCCAGAAATGATTGAAGCTACTGACTGAATGAAAGGAGCTGGCATCTCACTCTCTTTGAATCTTCTTTATCATGCTAAGAGGAGCAGGAAAAAGCAAAAAATTTCAGAATTGCACCTTGCAATGCGGAGAAATTACTGTTTGTGCATTTACAATATTCATTGATTTTTGCCATTGAAAAATGTCCAGAAATGATTGAAGCTACTGACTGAATGAAAGGAGCTGGCATCTCACTCTCTTTGAATCTTCTTTATCATGCTAAGAGGAGCAGGAAAAAGCAAAAAATTTCAGAATTGCGCCTTGCAATGCGGAGAAATTACTGTTTGTGCATTTACAAAATTCATTGATTTTTGCCATTGAAAAACATCATGTTATTCATATACCAGAAATGATTGAAGCTACTGACTGAAGGAAAGGATCTGGCATCTCACTCTCTTTGAATCTTCTTTATCATGCTTAGAGAAGCAGGAAAAAGCAAAAAATTTCAGAATTGCACCTTGCAATGCGGAGAAATTACTGTTTGTGCATTTACAATATTCATTGATTTTTGCCATTGAAAAACGTCCAGAAATGATTGAAGCTACTGACTGAATGAAAGGAGCTGGCATCTCACTCTCTTTGAATCTTCTTTATCATGCTAAGAGGAGCAGGAAAAAGCAAAAAATTTCAGAATTGCACCTTGCAATGCGGAGAAATTACTGTTTGTGCATTTACAATATTCATTGATTTTTGCGATTGAAAAACATCATGTTATTCATATACCAGAAATGATTGAAGCTACTGACTGAATGAAAGGAGCTGGCATCTCACTCTCTTTGAATCTTCTTTATCATGCTAAGAGGAGCAGGAAAAAGTAAAAAATTTCAGAATTGCACCTTGCAATGCGGAGAAATTACTGTTTGTGCATTTACAATATTCATTGATTTTTGCCATTGAAAAACATCCAGAAATGATTGAAGCTACTGACTGAATGAAAGGAGCTGGCATCTCACTCTCTTTGAATCTTCTTTATCATGCTAAGAGGAGCAGGAAAAAGCAAAAAATTTCAGAATTGCACCTTGCAATGCGGAGAAATTACTGTTTGTGCATTTACAATATTCATTGATTTTTGCTATTGAAAAACATCATGTTATTCATATACCAGAAATGATTGAAGCTACTGACTGAATGAAAGGAGCTGGCATCTCACTCTCTTTGAATCTTCTTTATCATGCTAAGAGGAGCAGGAAAAAGCAAAAAATTTCAGAATTGCACCTTGCAATGCGGAGAAATTACAGTTTGTGCATTTACAATATTCATTGATTTTTGCCATTGAAAAACGTCCAGAAATGATTGAAGCTACTGACTGAATGAAAGGAGCTGGAATCTCACTCTCTTTGAATCTTCTTTATCATGCTAAGAGGAGCAGGAAAAAGCAAAAAATTTCAGAATTGCACCTTGCAATGCGGAGAAATTACTGTTTGTGCATTTACAATATTCATTGATTTTTGCCATTGAAAAACGTCCAGAAATGATTGAAGGTACTGACTGAATGAAAGGAGCTGGCATCTCACTCTCTTTGAATCTTCTTTATCATGCTAAGAGGAGCAGGAAAAAGCAAAAAATTTCAGAATTGCACCTTGCAATGCGGAGAAATTACTGTTTGTGCATTTACAATATTCATTGATTTTTGCCATTGAAAAACGTCCAGAAATGATTGAAGCTACTGACTGAATGAAAGGAGCTGGCATCTCACTCTCTTTGAATCTTCTTTATCATGCTAAGAGGAGCAGGAAAAAGCAAAAAATTTCAGAATTGCACCTTGCAATGCGGAGAAATTACTGTTTGTGCATTTACAATATTCATTGATTTTTGCCATTGAAAAATGTCCAGAAATGATTGAAGCTACTGACTGAATGAAAGGAGCTGGCATCTCACTCTCTTTGAATCTTCTTTATCATGCTAAGAGGAGCAGGAAAAAGCAAAAAATTTCAGAATTGCACCTTGCAATGCGGAGAAATTACTGTTTGTGCATTTACAAAATTCATTGATTTTTGCCATTGAAAAACATCATGTTATTCATATACCAGAAATGATTGAAGCTACTGACTGAAGGAAAGGATCTGGCATCTCACTCTCTTTGAATCTTCTTTATCATGCTTAGAGGAGCAGGAAAAAGCAAAAAATTTCAGAATTGCACCTTGCAATGCGGAGAAATTACTGTTTGTGCATTTACAATATTCATTGATTTTTGCCATTGAAAAACGTCCAGAAATGATTGAAGCTACTGACTGAATGAAAGGAGCTGGCATCTCACTCTCTTTGAATCTTCTTTATCATGCTAAGAGGAGCAGGAAAAAGCAAAAAATTTCAGAATTGCACCTTGCAATGCGGAGAAATTACTGTTTGTGCATTTACAATATTCATTGATTTTTGCGATTGAAAAACATCATGTTATTCATATACCAGAAATGATTGAAGCTACTGACTGAATGAAAGGAGCTGGCATCTCACTCTCTTTGAATCTTCTTTATCATGCTAAGAGGAGCAGGAAAAAGTAAAAAATTTCAGAATTGCACCTTGCAATGCGGAGAAATTACTGTTTGTGCATTTACAATATTCAATGATTTTTGCCATTGAAAAACGTCCAGAAATGATTGAAGCTACTGACTGAATGAAATGAGCTGGCATCTCACTCTCTTTGAATCTTGTTTATCATGCTAAGAGGAGCAGGAAAAAGCAAAAAATTTCAGAATTGCACCTTGCAATGCGGAGAAATTACTGTTTGTGCATTTACAATATTCATTGATTTTTGCCATTGAAAAACGTCCAGAAATGATTGAAGCTACTGACTGAATGAAAGGAGCTGGCATCTCACTCTCTTTGAATCTTCTTTATCATGCTAAGAGGAGCAGGAAAAAGCAAAAAATTTCAGAACTGCACCTTGCAATGCGGAGAAATTACTGTTTGTGCATTTACAATATTCATTGATTTTTGCCATTGAAAAACATCATGTTATTCATATACCAGAAATGATTGAAGCTACTGACTGAATGAAAGGAGCTGGCATCTCACTCTCTTTGAATCTTCTTTATCATGCTAAGAGGAGCAGGAAAAAGTAAAAAATTTCAGAATTGCACCTTGCAATGTGGAGAAATTACTGTTTGTGCATTTATAATATTCAATGATTTTTGCCATTGAAAAACGTCCAGAAATGATTGAAGCTACTGACTGAACGAAAGGAGCTGGCATCTCACTCTCTTTGAATCTTCTTTATCATGCTAAGAGGAGCAGGAAAAAGCAAAAAATTTCAGAATTGCACCTTGCAATGCGGAGAAATTACTGTTTGTGCATTTACAATATTCATTGATTTTTGCCATTGAAAAACATCATGTTATTCATGTACCAGAAATGTTTGAAGCTACTGACTGAATGAAAGGAGCTGGCATCTCACTCTCTTTGAATCTTCTTTATCATGCTAAGAGGAGCAGGAAAAAGCAAAAAATTTCAGAATTGCACATTGCAATGCGGAGAAATTACTGTTTGTGCATTTACAATATTCATTGATTTTTGCCATTGAAAAACGTCCAGAAATGATTGAAGCTACTGACTGAATGAAAGGAGCTGGCATCTCACTCTCTTTGAATCTTCTTTATCATGCTAAGAGGATCAGGAAAAAGCAAAAAATTTCAGAATTGCACCTTGCAATGCGGAGAAATTACTGTTTGTGCATTTACAATATTCATTGATTTTTGCCATTGAAAAACGTCCAGAAATGATTGAAGCTACTGACTGAATGAAAGGAGCTGGCATCTCACTCTCTTTGAATCTTCTTTATCATGCTAAGAGGAGCAGGAAAAAGCAAAAAATTTCAGAATTGCACCTTGCAATGCGGAGAAATTACTGTTTGTGCATTTACAATATTCATTGATTTTTGCCATTGAAAAATGTCCAGAAATGATTGAAGCTACTGACTGAATGAAAGGAGCTGGCATCTCACTCTCTTTGAATCTTCTTTATCATGCTAAGAGGAGCAGGAAAAAGCAAAAAATTTCAGAATTGCACCTTGCAATGCAGAGAAATTACTGTTTGTGCATTTACAATATTCATTGATTTTTGCTATTGAAAAACATCATGTTATTCATATACCAGAAATGATTGAAGCTACTGACTGAATGAAAGGAGCTGGCATCTCACTCTCTTTGAATCTTCTTTATCATGCTAAGAGGAGCAGGAAAAAGCAAAAAATTTCAGAATTGCACCTTGCAATGCGGAGAAATTACAGTTTGTGCATTTACAATATTCATTGATTTTTGCCATTGAAAAACGTCCAGAAATGATTGAAGCTACTGACTGAATGAAAGGAGCTGGCATCTCACTCTCTTTGAATCTTCTTTATCATGCTAAGAGGAGCAGGAAAAAGCAAAAAATTTCAGAATTGCACCTTGCAATGCGGAGAAATTACTGTTTGTGCATTTACAATATTCATTGATTTTTGCCATTGAAAAACGTCCAGAAATGATTGAAGGTACTGACTGAATGAAAGGAGCTGGCATCTCACTCTCTTTGAATCTTCTTTATCATGCTAAGAGGAGCAGGAAAAAGCAAAAAATTTCAGAATTGCACCTTGCAATGCGGAGAAATTACTGTTTGTGCATTTACATTATTCATTGATTTTTGCCATTGAAAAACGTCCAGAAATGATTGAAGCTACTGACTGAATGAAAGGAGCTGGCATCTCACTCTCTTTGAATCTTCTTTATCATGCTTAGAGGAGCAGGAAAAAGCAAAAAATTTCAGAATTGCACCTTGCAATGCGGAGAAATTACTGTTTGTGCATTTACAATATTCATTGATTTTTGCCATTGAAAAATGTCCAGAAATGATTGAAGCTACTGACTGAATGAAAGGAGCTGGCATCTCACTCTCTTTAAATCTTCTTTATCATGCTAAGAGGAGCAGGAAAAAGCAAAAAATTTCAGAATTGCGCCTTGCAATGCGGAGAAATTACTGTTTGTGCATTTACAAAATTCATTGATTTTTGCCATTGAAAAACATCATGTTATTCATATACCAGAAATGATTGAAGCTACTGACTGAAGGAAAGGATCTTTCATCTCACTCTCTTTGAATCTTCTTTATCATGCTTAGAGGAGCAGGAAAAAGCAAAAAATTTCAGAATTGCACCTTGCAATGCGGAGAAATTACTGTTTGTGCATTTACAATATTCATTGATTTTTGCCATTGAAAAACGTCCAGAAATGATTGAAGCTACTGACTGAATGAAAGGAGCTGGCATCTCACTCTCTTTGAATCTTCTTTATCATGCTAAGAGGAGCAGGAAAAAGCAAAACATTTCAGAATTGCACCTTGCAATGCGGAGAAATTACTGTTTGTGCATTTACAATATTCATTGATTTTTGCGATTGAAAAACATCATGTTATTCATATACCAGAAATGATTGAAGCTACTGACTGAATGAAAGGAGCTGGCATCTCACTCTCTTTGAATCTTCTTTATCATGCTAAGAGGAGCAGGAAAAAGTAAAAAATTTCAGAATTGCACCTTGCAATGCGGAGAAATTACTGTTTGTGCATTTACAATATTCAATGATTTTTGCCATTGAAAAACGTCCAGAAATGATTGAAGCTACTGACTGAATGAAATGAGCTGGCATCTCACTCTCTTTGAATCTTGTTTATCATGCTAAGAGGAGCAGGAAAAAGCAAAAAATTTCAGAATTGCACCTTGCAATGCGGAGAAATTACTGTTTGTGCATTTACAATATTCATTGATTTTTGCCATTGAAAAACGTCCAGAAATGATTGAAGCTACTGACTGAATGAAAGGAGCTGGCATCTCACTCTCTTTGAATCTTCTTTATCATGCTAAGAGGAGCAGGAAAAAGCAAAAAATTTCAGAATTGCACCTTGCAATGCGGAGAAATTACTGTTTGTGCATTTACAATATTCATTGATTTTTGCCATTGAAAAACATCATGTTATTCATATACCAGAAATGATTGAAGCTACTGACTGAATGAAAGGAGCTGGCATCTCACTCTCTTTGAATCTTCTTTATCATGCTAAGAGGAGCAGGAAAAAGTAAAAAATTTCAGAATTGCACCTTGCAATGTGGAGAAATTACTGTTTGTGCATTTATAATATTCAATGATTTTTGCCATTGAAAAACGTCCAGAAATGATTGAAGCTACTGACTGAACGAAAGGAGCTGGCATCTCACTCTCTTTGAATCTTCTTTATCATGCTAAGAGGAGCAGGAAAAAGCAAAAAATTTCAGAATTGCACCTTGCAATGCGGAGAAATTACTGTTTGTGCATTTACAATATTCATTGATTTTTGCCATTGAAAAACATCATGTTATTCATGTACCAGAAATGTTTGAAGCTACTGACTGAATGAAAGGAGCTGGCATCTCACTCTCTTTGAATCTTCTTTATCATGCTAAGAGGAGCAGGAAAAAGCAAAAAATTTCAGAATTGCACATTGCAATGCGGAGAAATTACTGTTTGTGCATTTACAATATTCATTGATTTTTGCCATTGAAAAACGTCCAGAAATGATTGAAGCTACTGACTGAATGAAAGGAGCTGGCATCTCACTCTCTTTGAATCTTCTTTATCATGCTAAGAGGAGCAGGAAAAAGCAAAAAATTTCAGAATTGCACCTTGCAATGCGGAGAAATTACTGTTTGTGCATTTACAATATTCATTGATTTTTGCCATTGAAAAACGTCCAGAAATGATTGAAGCTACTGACTGAATGAAAGGAGCTGGCATCTCACTCTCTTTGAATCTTCTTTATCATGCTAAGAGGAGCAGGAAAAAGCAAAAAATTTCAGAATTGCACCTTGCAATGCGGAGAAATTACTGTTTGTGCATTTACAATATTCATTGATTTTTGCCATTGAAAAATGTCCAGAAATGATTGAAGCTACTGACTGAATGAAAGGAGCTGGCATCTCACTCTCTTTGAATCTTCTTTATCATGCTAAGAGGAGCAGGAAAAAGCAAAAAATTTCAGAATTGCGCCTTGCAATGCGGAGAAATTACTGTTTGTGCATTTACAAAATTCATTGATTTTTGCCATTGAAAAACATCATGTTATTCATATACCAGAAATGATTGAAGCTACTGACTGAAGGAAAGGATCTGGCATCTCACTCTCTTTGAATCTTCTTTATCATGCTAAGAGGAGCAGGAAAAAGCAAAAAATTTCAGAATTGCACCTTGCAGTGCGGAGAAATTACTGTTTGTGCATTTACAATATTCATTGATTTTTGCCATTGAAAAACGTCCAGAAATGATTGAAGCTACTGACTGAATGAAAGGAGCTGGCATCTCACTCTCTTTGAATCTTCTTTATCATGCTAAGAGGAGGAGGAAAAAGCAAAAAATTTCAGAATTGCACCTTGCAATGCGGAGAAATTACTGTTTGTGCATTTACAATATTCATTGATTTTTGCCATTGAAAAACGTCCAGAAATGATTGAAGCTACTGACTGAATGAAAGGAGCTGGCATCTCACTCTCTTTGAATCTTCTTTATCATGCTAAGAGGAGCAGGAAAAAGCAAAAAATTTCAGAATTGCACCTTGCAATGCGGAGAAATTACTGTTTGTGCATTTACAATATTCATTGATTTTTGCCATTGAAAAATGTCCAGAAATGATTGAAGCTACTGACTGAATGAAAGGAGCTGGCATCTCACTCTCTTTGAATCTTCTTTATCATGCTAAGAGGAGCAGGAAAAAGCAAAAAATTTCAGAATTGCGCCTTGCAATGCGGAGAAATTACTGTTTGTGCATTTACAAAATTCATTGATTTTTGCCATTGAAAAATATCATGTTATTCATATACCAGAAATGATTGAAGCTACTGACTGAAGGAAAGGATCTGGCATCTCACTCTCTTTGAATCTTCTTTATCATGCTAAGAGGAGCAGGAAAAAGCAAAAAATTTCAGAATTGCACCTTGCAATGCAGAGAAATTACTGTTTGTGCATTTACAATATTCATTGATTTTTGTCATTGAAAAACGTCCAGAAATGATTGAAGCTACTGACTGAATGAAAGGAGCTGGCATCTCACTCTCTTTGAATATTCTTTATCATGCTAAGATGAGCAGGAAAAAGCAAAAAATTTCAGAATTGCACCTTGCAATGCGGAGAAATTACTGTTTGTGCATTTACAATATTCATTGATTTTTGCCATTGAAAAATGTCCAGAAATGATTGAAGCTACTGACTGAATGAAAGGAGCTGGCATCTCACTCTCTTTGAATCTTCTTTATCATGCTAAGAGGAGCAGGAAAAAGCAAAAAATTTCAGAATTGCACATTGCAATGCGGAGAAATTACTGTTTGTGCATTTACAATATTCATTGATTTTTGCCATTGAAAAACGTCCAGAAATGATTGAAGCTACTGACTGAATGAAAGGAGCTGGCATCTCACTCTCTTTGAATCTTCTTTATCATGCTAAGAGGAGCAGGAAAAAGCAAAAAATTTCAGAATTGCACCTTGCAATGCGGAGAAATTACTGTTTGTGCATTTACAATATTCATTGATTTTTGCCATTGAAAAACGTCCAGAAATGATTGAAGCTACTGACTGAATGAAAGGAGCTGGCATCTCACTCTCTTTGAATCTTCTTTATCATGCTAAGAGGAGCAGGAAAAAGCAAAAAATTTCAGAATTGCACCTTGCAATGCGGAGAAATTACTGTTTGTGCATTTACAATATTCATTGATTTTTGCCATTGAAAAATGTCCAGAAATGATTGAAGCTACTGACTGAATGAAAGGAGCTGGCATCTCACTCTCTTTGAATCTTCTTTATCATGCTAAGAGGAGCAGGAAAAAGCAAAAAATTTCAGAATTGCGCCTTGCAATGCGGAGAAATTACTGTTTGTGCATTTACAAAATTCATTGATTTTTGCCATTGAAAAACATCATGTTATTCATATACCAGAAATGATTGAAGCTACTGACTGAAGGAAAGGATCTGGCATCTCACTCTCTTTGAATCTTCTTTATCATGCTAAGAGGAGCAGGAAAAAGCAAAAAATTTCAGAATTGCACCTTGCAATGCGGAGAAATTACTGTTTGTGCATTTACAATATTCATTGATTTTTGCCATTGAAAAACGTCCAGAAATGATTGAAGCTACTGACTGAATGAAAGGAGCTGGCATCTCACTCTCTTTGAATCTTCTTTATCATGCTAAGAGGAGCAGGAAAAAGCAAAAAATTTCAGAATTGCACCTTGCAATGCGGAGAAATTACTGTTTGTGCATTTACAATATTCATTGATTTTTGCCATTGAAAAACGTCCAGAAATGATTGAAGCTACTGACTGAATGAAAGGAGCTGGCATCTCACTCTCTTTGAATCTTCTTTATCATGCTAAGAGGAGCAGGAAAAAGCAAAACATTTCAGAATTGCACCTTGCAATGCGGAGAAATTACTGTTTGTGCATTTACAATATTCATTGATTTTTGCCATTGAAAAATGTCCAGAAATGATTGAAGCTACTGACTGAATGAAAGGAGCTGGCATCTAACTCTCTTTGAATCTTCTTTATCATGCTAAGAGGAGCAGGAAAAAGCAAAAAATTTCAGAATTGCGCCTTGCAATGCGGAGAAATTACTGTTTGTGCATTTACAAAATTCATTGATTTTTGCCATTGAAAAACATCATGTTATTCATATACCAGAAATGATTGAAGCTACTGACTGAAGGAAAGGATCTGGCATCTCACTCTCTTTGAATCTTCTTTATCATGCTAAGAGGAGCAGGAAAAAGCAAAAAATTTCAGAATTGCACCTTGCAATGCGGAGAAATTACTGTTTGTGCATTTACAATGTTCATTGATTTTTGCCATTGAAAAACGTCCAGAAATGATTGAAGCTACTGACTGAATGAAAGGAGCTGGCATCTCACTCTCTTTGAATCTTCTTTATCATGCTAAGAGGAGCAGGAAAAAGCAAAAAATTTCAGAATTGCACCTTGCAATGCGGAGAAATTACAGTTTGTGCATTTACAATATTCATTTATTTTTGCGATTGAAAAACATCATGTTATTCATATACCAGAAATGATTGAAGCTACTGACTGAATGAAAGGAGCTGGCATCTCACTCTCTTTGAATCTTCTTTATCATGCTAAGAGGAGCAGGAAAAAGTAAAAAATTTCTGAGTTGCACCTTGCAATGCGGAGAAATTACTGTTTGTGCATTTACAATATTCAATGATTTTTGCCATTGAAAAACGTCCAGAAATGATTGAAGCTACTGACTGAATGAAAGGAGCTGGCATCTCACTCTCTTTGAATCTTGTTTATCATGCTAAGAGGAGCAGGAAAAAGCAAAAAATTTCAGAATTGCACCTTGCAATGCGGAGAAATTACTGTTTGTGCATTTACAATATTCATTGATTTTTGCCATTGAAAAACGTCCAGAAATGATTGAAGCTACTGACTGAATGAAAGGAGCTGGCATCTCACTCTCTTTGAATCTTCTTTATCATGCTAAGAGGAGCAGGAAAAAGCAAAAAATTTCAGAATTGCACCTTGCAATGCGGAGAAATTACTGTTTGTGCATTTACAATATTCATTGATTTTTGCTATTGAAAAACATCATGTTATTCATATACCAGAAATGATTGAAGCTACTGACTGAATGAAAGGAGCTGGCATCTCACTCTCTTTGAATCTTCTTTATCATGCTAAGAGGAGCAGGAAAAAGCAAAAAATTTCAGAATTGCACCTTGCAATGCGGAGAAATTACAGTTTGTGCATTTACAATATTCATTGATTTTTGCCATTGAAAAACATCCAGAAATGATTGAAGCTACTGACTGAATGAAAGGAGCTGGCATCTCACTCTCTTTGAATCTTCTTTATCATGCTAAGAGGAGCAGGAAAAAGCAAAAAATTTCAGAATTGCACCTTGCAATGCGGAGAAATTACTGTTTGTGCATTTACAATATTCATTGATTTTTGCCATTGAAAAACGTCCAGAAATGATTGAAGGTACTGACTGAATGAAAGGAGCTGGCATCTCACTCTCTTTGAATCTTCTTTATCATGCTAAGAGGAGCAGGAAAAAGCAAAAAATTTCAGAATTGCACCTTGCAATGCGGAGAAATTACTGTTTGTGCATTTACAATATTCATTGATTTTTGCCATTGAAAAACGTCCAGAAATGATTGAAGCTACTGACTGAATGAAAGGAGCTGGCATCTCACTCTCTTTGAATCTTCTTTATCATGCTAAGAGGAGCAGGAAAAAGCAAAAAATTTCAGAATTGCACCTTGCAATGCGGAGAAATTACTGTTTGTGCATTTACAATATTCATTGATTTTTGCCATTGAAAAATGTCCAGAAATGATTGAAGCTACTGACTGAATGAAAGGAGCTGGCATCTCACTTTCTTTGAATCTTCTTTATCATGCTAAGAGGAGCAGGAAAAAGCAAAAAATTTCAGAATTGCGCCTTGCAATGCGGAGAAATTACTGTTTGTGCATTTACAAAATTCATTGATTTTTGCCATTGAAAAACATCATGTTATTCATATACCAGAAATGATTGAAGCTACTGACTGAAGGAAAGGATATGGCATCTCACTCTCTTTGAATCTTCTTTATCATGCTTAGAGGAGCAGGAAAAAGCAAAAAATTTCAGAATTGCACCTTGCAATGCGGAGAAATTACTGTTTGTGCATTTACAATATTCATTGATTTTTGCCATTGAAAAACGTCCAGAAATGATTGAAGCTACTGACTGAATGAAAGGAGCTGGCATCTCACTCTCTTTGAATCTTCTTTATCATGCTAAGAGGAGCAGGAAAAAGCAAAAAATTTCAGAATTGCACCTTGCAATGCGGAGAAATTACTGTTTGTGCATTTACAATATTCATTGATTTTTGCCATTGAAAAATGTCCAGAAATGATTGAAGCTACTGACTGAATGAAAGGAGCTGGCATCTCACTCTCTTTGAATCTTCTTTATCATGCTAAGAGGAGCAGGAAAAAGCAAAAAATTTCAGAATTGCGCCTTGCAATGCGGAGAAATTACTGTTTGTGCATTTACAAAATTCATTGATTTTTGCCATTGAAAAACATTATGTTATTCATATACCAGAAATGATTGAAGCTACTGACTGAAGGAAAGGATCTGGCATCTCACTCTCTTTGAATCTTCTTTATCATGCTAAGAGGAGCAGGAAAAAGCAAAAAATTTCAGAATTGCACCTTGCAATGCGGAGAAATTACTGTTTGTGCATTTACAATATTCATTGATTTTTGCCATTGAAAAACGTCCAGAAATGATTGAAGCTACTGACTGAATGAAAGGAGCTGGCATCTCACTCTCTTTGAATCTTCTTTATCATGCTAAGAGGAGCAGGAAAAAGCAAAAAATTTCAGAATTGCACCTTGCAATGCGGAGAAATTACAGTTTGTGCATTTACAATATTCATTGATTTTTGCGATTGAAAAACATCATGTTATTCATATACCAGAAATGATTGAAGCTACTGACTGAATGAAAGGAGCTGGCATCTCACTCTCTTTGAATCTTCTTTATCATGCTAAGAGGAGCAGGAAAAAGTAAAAAATTTCAGAATTGCACCTTGCAATGCGGAGAAATTACTGTTTGTGCATTTACAATATTCAATGATTTTTGCCATTGAAAAACGTCCAGAAATGATTGAAGCTACTGACTGAATGAAAGGAGCTGGCATCTCACTCTCTTTGAATCTTGTTTATCATGCTAAGAGGAGCAGGAAAAAGCAAAAAATTTCAGAATTGCACCTTGCAATGCGGAGAAATTACTGTTTGTGCATTTACAATATTCATTGATTTTTGCCATTGAAAAACGTCCAGAAATGATTGAAGCTACTGACTGAATGAAAGGAGCTGGCATCTCACTCTCTTTGAATCTTCTTTATCATGCTAAGAGGAGCAGGAAAAAGCAAAAAATTTCAGAATTGCACCTTGCAATGCGGAGAAATTACTGTTTGTGCATTTACAATATTCATTGATTTTTGCTATTGAAAAACATCATGTTATTCATATACCAGAAATGATTGAAGCTACTGACTGAATGAAAGGAGCTGGCATCTCACTCTCTTTGAATCTTCTTTATCATGCTAAGAGGAGCAGGAAAAAGCAAAAAATTTCAGAATTGCACCTTGCAATGCGGAGAAATTACAGTTTGTGCATTTACAATATTCATTGATTTTTGCCATTGAAAAACGTCCAGAAATGATTGAAGCTACTGACTGAATGAAAGGAGCTGGCATCTCACTCTCTTTGAATCTTCTTTATCATGCTAAGAGGAGCAGGAAAAAGCAAAAAATTTCAGAATTGCACCTTGCAATGCGGAGAAATTACTGTTTGTGCATTTACAATATTCATTGATTTTTGCCATTGAAAAACGTCCAGAAATGATTGAAGGTACTGACTGAATGAAAGGAGCTGGCATCTCACTCTCTTTGAATCTTCTTTATCATGCTAAGAGGAGCAGGAAAAAGCAAAAAATTTCAGAATTGCGCCTTGCAATGCGGAGAAATTACTGTTTGTGCATTTACAAAATTCATTGATTTTTGCCATTGAAAAACATCATGTTATTCATATACCAGAAATGATTGAAGCTACTGACTGAAGGAAAGGAAATGGCATCTCACTCTCTTTGAATCTTCTTTATCATGCTTAGAGGAGCAGGAAAAAGCAAAAAATTTCAGAATTGCACCTTGCAATGCGGAGAAATTACTGTTTGTGCATTTACAATATTCATTGATTTTTGCCATTGAAAAACGTCCAGAAATGATTGAAGCTACTGACTGAATGAAAGGAGCTGGCATCTCACTCTCTTTGAATCTTCTTTATCATGCTAAGAGGAGCAGGAAAAAGCAAAAAATTTCAGAATTGCACCTTGCAATGCGGAGAAATTACTGTTTGTGCATTTCCAATATTCATTGATTTTTGCTATTGAAAAACATCATGTTATTCATATACCAGAAATGATTGAAGCTACTGACTGAATGAAAGGAGCTGGCATCTCACTCTCTTTGAATCTTCTTTATCATGCTAAGAGGAGCAGGAAAAAGCAAAAAATTTCAGAATTGCACCTTGCAATGCGGAGAAATTACAGTTTGTGCATTTACAATATTCATTGATTTTTGCCATTGAAAAACGTCCAGAAATGATTGAAGCTACTGACTGAATGAAAGGAGCTGGCATCTCACTCTCTTTGAATCTTCTTTATCATGCTAAGAGGAGCAGGAAAAAGCAAAAAATTTCAGAATTGCACCTTGCAATGCGGAGAAATTACTGTTTGTGCATTTACAATATTCATTGATTTTTGCCATTGAAAAAGGTCCAGAAATAATTGAAGGTACTGACTGAATGAAAGGAGCTGGCATCTCACTCTCTTTGAATCTTCTTTATCATGCTAAGAGGAGCAGGAAAAAGCAAAAAATTTCAGAATTGCACCTTGCAATGCGGAGAAATTACTGTTTGTGCATTTACAATATTCATTGATTTT
The DNA here is from genome assembly GCF_046119375.1 of Phyllobates terribilis. NCBI lineage: Eukaryota > Metazoa > Chordata > Amphibia > Anura > Dendrobatidae > Phyllobates > Phyllobates terribilis. Next base: position 242,799 of record NW_027364122.1, on the reverse strand, counting down.
TGCCATTGAAAAACGTCCAGAAATGATTGAAGCTACTGACTGAATGAAAGGAGCTGGCATCTCACTCTCTTTGAATCTTCTTTATCATGCTAAGAGGAGCAGGAAAAAGCAAAAAATTTCAGAATTGCACCTTGCAATGCGGAGAAATTACTGTTTGTGCATTTACAATATTCATTGATTTTTGCCATTGAAAAATGTCCAGAAATGATTGAAGCTACTGACTGAATGAAAGGAGCTGGCATCTCACTCTCTTTGAATCTTCTTTATCATGCTAAGAGGAGCAGGAAAAAGCAAAAAATTTCAGAATTGCGCCTTGCAATGCGGAGAAATTACTGTTTGTGCATTTACAAAATTCATTGATTTTTGCCATTGAAAAACATCATGTTATTCATATAAAAGAAATGATTGAAGCTACTGACTGAAGGAAAGGATCTGGCATCTCACTCTCTTTGAATCTTCTTTATCATGCTTAGAGGAGCAGGAAAAAGCAAAAAATTTCAGAATTGCACCTTGCAATGCGGAGAAATTACTGTTTGTGCATTTACAATATTCATTGATTTTTGCCATTGAAAAACGTCCAGAAATGATTGAAGCTACTGACTGAATGAAAGGAGCTGGCATCTCACTCTCTTTGAATCTTCTTTATCATGCTAAGAGGAGCAGGAAAAAGCAAAAAATTTCAGAATTGCACCTTGCAATGCGGAGAAATTACTGTTTGTGCATTTACAATATTCATTGATTTTTGCGATTGAAAAACATCATATTATTCATATACCAGAAATGATTGAAGCTACTGACTGAATGAAAGGAGCTGGCATCTCACTCTGAATCTTCTTTATCATGCTAAGAGGAGCAGGAAACAGTAAAAAATTTCAGAATTGCACCTTGCAATGCGGAGAAATTACTGTTTGTGCATTTACAATATTCAATGATTTTTGCCATTGAAAAACGTCCAGAAATGATTGAAGCTACTGACTGAATGAAAGGAGCTGGCATCTCACTCTCTTTGAATCTTGTTTATCATGCTAAGAGGAGCAGGAAAAAGCAAAAAATTTCAGAATTGCACCTTGCAATGCGGAGAAATTACTGTTTGTGCATTTACAATATTCATTGATTTTTGCCATTGAAAAACATCATGTTATTCATATACCAGAAATGATTGAAGCTACTGACTGAATGAAAGGAGCTGGCATCTCACTCTCTTTGAATCTTCTTTATCATGCTAAGAGGAGCAGGAAAAAGTAAAAAATTTCAGAATTGCACCTTGCAATGCGGAGAAATTACTGTTTGTGCATTTATAATATTCAATGATTTTTGCCATTGAAAAACGTCCAGAAATGATTGAAGCTACTGACTGAACGAAAGGAGCTGGCATCTCACTCTCTTTGAATCTTCTTTATCATGCTAAGAGGAGCAGGAAAAAGCAAAAAATTTCAGAATTGCACCTTGCAATGCGGAGAAATTACTGTTTGTGCATTTACAATATTCATTGATTTTTGCCATTGAAAAACATCATGTTATTCATGTACCAGAAATGTTTGAAGCTACTGACTGAATGAAAGGAGCTGGCATCTCACTCTCTTTGAATCTTCTTTATCATGCTAAGAGGAGCAGGAAAAAGCAAAAAATTTCAGAATTGCACATTGCAATGCGGAGAAATTACTGTTTGTGCATTTACAATATTCATTGATTTTTGCCATTGAAAAACGTCCAGAAATGATTGAAGCTACTGACTGAATGAAAGGAGCTGGCATCTCACTCTCTTTGAATCTTCTTTATCATGCTAAGAGGAGCAGGAAAAAGCAAAAAATTTCAGAATTGCACCTTGCAATGCGGAGAAATTACTGTTTGTGCATTTACAATATTCATTGATTTTTGCCATTGAAAAACGTCCAGAAATGATTGAAGCTACTGACTGAATGAAAGGAGCTGGCATCTCACTCTCTTTGAATCTTCTTTATCATGCTAAGAGGAGCAGGAAAAAGCAAAAAATTTCAGAATTGCACCTTGCAATGCGGAGAAATTACTGTTTGTGCATTTACAATATTCATTGATTTTTGCCATTGAAAAATGTCCAGAAATGATTGAAGCTACTGACTGAATGAAAGGAGCTGGCATCTCACTCTCTTTGAATCTTCTTTATCATGCTAAGAGGAGCAGGAAAAAGCAAAAAATTTCAGAATTGCGCCTTGCAATGCGGAGAAATTACTGTTTGTGCATTTACAAAATTCATTGATTTTTGCCATTGAAAAACATCATGTTATTCATATACCAGAAATGATTGAAGCTACTGACTGAAGGAAAGGATCTGGCATCTCACTCTCTTTGAATCTTCTTTATCATGCTAAGAGGAGCAGGAAAAAGCAAAAAATTTCAGAATTGCACCTTGCAATGCGGAGAAATTACTGTTTGTGCATTTACAATATTCATTGATTTTTGCCATTGAAAAACGTCCAGAAATGATTGAAGCTACTGACTGAATGAAAGGAGCTGGCATCTCACTCTCTTTGAATCTTCTTTATCATGCTAAGAGGAGCAGGAAAAAGCAAAAAATTTCAGAATTGCACCTTGCAATGCGGAGAAATTACTGTTTGTGCATTTACAATATTCATTGATTTTTGCCATTGAAAAACGTCCAGAAATGATTGAAGCTACTGACTGAATGAAAGGAGCTGGCATCTCACTCTCTTTGAATCTTCTTTATCATGCTAAGAGGAGCAGGAAAAAGCAAAAAATTTCAGAATTGCACCTTACAATGCGGAGAAATTACTGTTTGTGCATTTACAATATTCATTGATTTTTGCCATTGAAAAATGTCCAGAAATGATTGAAGCTACTGACTGAATGAAAGGAGCTGGCATCTCACTCTCTTTGAATCTTCTTTATCATGCTAAGAGGAGCAGGAAAAAGCAAAAAATTTCAGAATTGCGCCTTGCAATGCGGAGAAATTACTGTTTGTGCATTTACAAAATTCATTGATTTTTGCCATTGAAAAACATCATGTTATTCATATACCAGAAATGATTGAAGCTACTGACTGAAGGAAAGGATCTGGCATCTCACTCTCTTTGAATCTTCTTTATCATGCTAAGAGGAGCAGGAAAAAGCAAAAAGTTTCAGAATTGCACCTTGCAATGCGGAGAAATTACTGTTTGTGCATTTACAATATTCATTGGTTTTTGCCATTGAAAAACGTCCAGAAATGATTGAAGCTACTGACTGAATGAAAGGAGCTGGCATCTCACTCTCTTTGAATCTTCTTTATCATGCTAAGAGGAGCAGGAAAAAGCAAAAAATTTCAGAATTGCACCTTGCAATGCGGAGAAATTACTGTTTGTGCATTTACAATATTCATTGATTTTTGCGATTGAAAAACATCATGTTATTCATATACCAGAAATGATTGAAGCTACTGACTGAATGAAAGGAGCTGGCATCTCACTCTCTTTGAATCTTCTTTATCATGCTAAGAGGAGCAGGAAAAAGTAAAAAATTTCAGAATTGCACCTTGCAATGCGGAGAAATTACTGATTGTGCATTTACAATATTCAATGATTTTTGCCATTGAAAAACGTCCAGAAATGATTAAAGCTACTGACTGAATGAAAGGAGCTGGCATCTCACTCTCTTTGAATCTTCTTTATCATGCTAAGAGGAGCAGGAAAAAGCAAAAAATTTCAGAATTGCACCTTGCAATGCGGAGAAATTACTGTTTGTGCATTTACAATATTCATTGATTTTTGCCATTGAAAAACGTCCAGAAATGATTGAAGCTACTGACTGAATGAAAGGAGCTGGCATCTCACTCTCTTTGAATCTTCTTTATCATGCTAAGAGGAGCAGGAAAAAGCAAAAAATTTCAGAATTGCACCTTGCAATGCGGAGAAATTACTGTTTGTGCATTTACAATATTCATTGATTTTTGCGATTGAAAAACATCATGTTATTCATATACCAGAAATGATTGAAGCTACTGACTGAATGAAAGGAGCTGGCATCTCACTCTCTTTGAATCTTCTTTATCATGCTAAGAGGAGCAGGAAAAAGTAAAAAATTTCAGAATTGCTCCTTGCAATGCGGAGAAATTACTGTTTGTGCATTTACAAAATTCATTGATTTTTGCCATTGAAAAACATCATGTTATTCATATACCAGAAATGATTGAAGCTACTGACTGAAGGAAAGGATCTGGCATCTCACTCTCTTTGAATCTTCTTTATCATGCTTAGAGGAGCAGGAAAAAGCAAAGAATTTCAGAATTGCACCTTGCAATGCGGAGAAATTACTGTTTGTGCATTTACAATATTCATTGATTTTTGCCATTGAAAAACGTCCAGAAATGATTGAAGCTACTGACTGAATGAAAGGAGCTGGCATCTCACTCTCTTTGAATCTTCTTTATCATGCTAAGAGGAGCAGGAAAAAGCAAAAAATTTCAGAATTGCACCTTGCAATGCGGAGAAATTACTGTTTGTGCATTTACAATATTCATTGATTTTTGCGATTGAAAAACATCATGTTATTCATATACCAGAAATGATTGAAGCTACTGACTGAATGAAAGGAGCTGGCATCTCACTCTCTTTGAATCTTCTTTATCATGCTAAGAGGAGCAGGAAAAAGTAAAAAATTTCAGAATTGCGCCTTGCAATGCGGAGAAATTACTGTTTGTGCATTTACAAAATTCATTGATTTTTGCCATTGAAAAACATCATGTTATTCATATACCAGAAATGATTGAAGCTACTGACTGAAGGAAAGGATCTGGCATCTCACTCTCTTTGAATCTTCTTTATCATGCTTAGAGGAGCAGGAAAAAGCAAAGAATTTCAGAATTGCACCTTGCAATGCGGAGAAATTACTGTTTGTGCATTTACAATATTCATTGATTTTTGCCATTGAAAAACGTCCAGAAATGATTGAAGCTACTGACTGAATGAAAGGAGCTGGCATCTCACTCTCTTTGAATCTTCTTTATCATGCTAAGAGGAGCAGGAAAAAGCAAAAAATTTCAGAATTGCACCTTGCAATGCGGAGAAATTACTGTTTGTGCATTTACAATATTCATTGATTTTTGCGATTGAAAAACATCATGTTATTCATACACCAGAAATGATTGAAGCTACTGACTGAATGAAAGGAGCTGGCATCTCACTCTCTTTGAATCTTCTTTATCATGCTAAGAGGAGCAGGAAAAAGTAAAAAATTTCAGAATTGCACCTTGCAATGCGGAGAAATTACTGTTTGTGCATTTACAATATTCATTGATTTTTGCCATTGAAAAACGTCCAGAAATGATTGAAGCTACTGACTGAATGAAAGGAGCTGGCATCTCACTCTCTTTGAATCTTCTTTATCATGCTAAGAGGAGCAGGAAAAAGCAAAAAATTTCAGAATTGCAACTTGCAATGCGGAGAAATTACTGTTTGTGCATTTACAATATTCATTGATTTTTGCCATTGAAAAACGTCCAGAAATTATTGAAGCTACTGACTGAATGAAAGGAGCTGGCATCTCACTCTCTTTGAATCTTCTTTATCATGCTAAGAGGAGCAGGAAAAAGCAAAAAATTTCAGAATTGCACCTTGCAATGCGGAGAAATTACTGTTTGTGCATTTACAATATTCATTGATTTTTGCCATTGAAAAACATGTTATTCATATACCAGAAATGTTTGAAGCTACTGACTGAATGAAAGGAGCTGGCACCTCACTCTCTTTGAATCTTCTTTATCATGCTAAGAGGAGCAGGAAAAAACAAAAAATTTCAGAATTGCACCTTGCAATGTGGAGAAATTACTGTTTGTGCATTTACAATATTCATTGATTTTTACCATTGAAAAACGTCCAGAAATGATTGAAGCTACTGACTGAATGAAAGTAGCTGGCATCTCACTCTCTTTGAATCTTCTTTATCATGCTAAGACGAGCAGGAAAAAGCAAAAAATTTCAGACTTGCACCTTGCAATGCGGAGAAATTACTGTTTGTGCATTTACAATATTCATTGATTTTTGCCATTGAAAAACATCATGTTATTCATATACCAGAAATGTTTGAAGCTACTGACTGAATGAAAGGAGCTGGCATCTCACTCTCTTTGAATCTTCTTTATCATGCTAAGAGGAGCAGGAAAAAGCAAAAAATTTCAGAATTGCACCTTGCAATGCGGAGAAATTACTGTTTGTGCATTTACAATATTCATTGATTTTTGCCATTGAAAAACGTCCAGAAATGATTGAAGCTACTGACTGAATGAAAGGAGCTGGCATCTCACTCTCTTTGAATCTTCTTTATCATGCTAAGAGGAGCAGGAAAAAGCAAAAAATTTCAGAATTGCACCTTGCAATGCGGAGAAATTACTGTTTGTGCATTTACAATATTCATTGATTTTTGCCATTGAAAAACGTCCAGAAATGATTGAAGCTACTGACTGAATGAAAGGAGCTGGCATCTCACTCTCTTTGAATCTTCTTTATCATGCTAAGAGGAGCAGGAAAAAGCAAAAAATTTCAGAATTGCACCTTGCAATGCGGAGAAATTACTGTTTGTGCATTTACAATATTCATTGATTTTTGCCATTGAAAAACATGTTATTCATATACCAGAAATGTTTGAAGCTACTGACTGAATGAAAGGAGCTGGCACCTCACTCTCTTTGAATCTTCTTTATCATGCTAAGAGGAGCGGGAAAAAGCAAAAAATTTCAGAATTGCACCTTTCAATGCGGAGAAATTACTGTTTGTGCATTTACAATATTCATTGATTTTTGCCATTGAAAAACGTCCAGAAATGATTGAAGGTACTGACTGAATGAAAGGAGCTGGCATCTCACTCTCTTTGAATCTTCTTTATCATGCTAAGAGGAGCAGGAAAAAGCAAAAAATTTCAGAATTGCACCTTGCAATGCGGAGAAATTACAGTTTGTGCATTTACAATATTCATTGATTTTTGCCATTGAGAAACGTCCAGAAATGATTGAAGCTACTGACTGAATGAAAGGAGCTGGCATCTCACTCTCTTTGAATCTTTATCATGCTAAGAGGAGCAGGAAAAAGCAAAAAATTTCAGAATTGCACCTTGCAATGCGGAGAAATTACTGTTTGTGCATTTACAATATTCATTGATTTTTGCCATTGAAAAACATCATGTTATTCATATACCAGAAATGTTTGAAGCTACTGACTGAATGAAAGGAGCTGGCATCTCACTCTCTTTGAATCTTCTTTATCATGCTAAGAGGAGCAGGAAAAAGCAAAAAATTTCAGAATTGCACCTTGCAATGTGGAGAAATTACTGTTTGTGCATTTACAATATTCATTGATTTTTACCATTGAAAAACGTCCAGAAATGATTGAAGCTACTGACTGAATGAAAGTAGCTGGCATCTCACTCTCTTTGAATCTTCTTTATCATGCTAAGAGGAGCAGGAAAAAGCAAAAAATTTCAGACTTGCACCTTGCAATGCGGAGAAATTACTGTTTGTGCATTTACAATATTCATTGATTTTTGCCATTGAAAAACATCATGTTATTGATATACCAGAAATGATTGAAGCTACTGACTGAATGAAAGGAGCTGGCATCTCACTCTCTTTGAATCTTCTTTATCATGCTAAGAGGAGCAGGAAAAAGCAAAAAATTTCAGAATTGCACCTTGCAATGCGGAGAAATTACTGTTTGTGCATTTACAATATTCATTGATTTTTGCCATTGAAAAACGTCCAGAAATGATTGAAGCTACTGACTGAATGAAAGGAGCTGGCATCTCACTCTCTTTGAATCTTCTTTATCATGCTAAGAGGAGCAGGAAAAAGCAAAAAATTTCAGAATTGCACCTTGCAATGCGGAGAAATTACTGTTTGTGCATTTACAATATTCATTGATTTTTGCCATTGAAAAATGTCCAGAAATGATTGAAGCTACTGACTGAATGAAAGGAGCTGGCATCTCACTCTCTTTGAATCTTCTTTATCATGCTAAGAGGAGCAGGAAAAAGCAAAAAATTTCAGAATTGCGCCTTGCAATGCGGAGAAATTACTGTTTGTGCATTTACAAAATTCATTGATTTTTGCCATTGAAAAACATCATGTTATTCATATACCAGAAATGATTGAAGCTACTGACTGAAGGAAAGGATCTGGCATCTCACTCTCTTTGAATCTTCTTTATCATGCTAAGAGGAGCAGGAAAAAGCAAAAAGTTTCAGAATTGCACCTTGCAATGCGGAGAAATTACTGTTTGTGCATTTACAATATTCATTGGTTTTTGCCATTGAAAAACGTCCAGAAATGATTGAAGCTACTGACTGAATGAAAGGAGCTGGCATCTCACTCTCTTTGAATCTTCTTTATCATGCTAAGAGGAGCAGGAAAAAGCAAAAAATTTCAGAATTGCACCTTGCAATGCGGAGAAATTACTGTTTGTGCATTTACAATATTCATTGATTTTTGCGATTGAAAAACATCATGTTATTCATATACCAGAAATGATTGAAGCTACTGACTGAATGAAAGGAGCTGGCATCTCACTCTCTTTGAATCTTCTTTATCATGCTAAGAGGAGCAGGAAAAAGTAAAAAATTTCAGAATTGCACCTTGCAATGCGGAGAAATTACTGATTGTGCATTTACAATATTCAATGATTTTTGCCATTGAAAAACGTCCAGAAATGATTAAAGCTACTGACTGAATGAAAGGAGCTGGCATCTCACTCTCTTTGAATCTTCTTTATCATGCTAAGAGGAGCAGGAAAAAGCAAAAAATTTCAGAATTGCACCTTGCAATGCGGAGAAATTACTGTTTGTGCATTTACAATATTCATTGATTTTTGCCATTGAAAAACGTCCAGAAATGATTGAAGCTACTGACTGAATGAAAGGAGCTGGCATCTCACTCTCTTTGAATCTTCTTTATCATGCTAAGAGGAGCAGGAAAAAGCAAAAAATTTCAGAATTGCACCTTGCAATGCGGAGAAATTACTGTTTGTGCATTTACAATATTCATTGATTTTTGCCATTGAAAAACATCATGTTATTCATATACCAGAAATGATTGAAGCTACTGACTGAATGAAAGGAGCTGGCATCTCACTCTCTTTGAATCTTCTTTATCATGCTAAGAGGAGCAGGAAAAAGTAAAAAATTTCAGAATTGCGCCTTGCAATGCGGAGAAATTACTGTTTGTGCATTTACAAAATTCATTGATTTTTGCCATTGAAAAACATCATGTTATTCATATACCAGAAATGATTGAAGCTACTGACTGAAGGAAAGGATCTGGCATCTCACTCTCTTTGAATCTTCTTTATCATGCTTAGAGGAGCAGGAAAAAGCAAAGAATTTCAGAATTGCACCTTGCAATGCGGAGAAATTACTGTTTGTGCATTTACAATATTCATTGATTTTTGCCATTGAAAAACGTCCAGAAATGATTGAAGCTACTGACTGAATGAAAGGAGCTGGCATCTCACTCTCTTTGAATCTTCTTTATCATGCTAAGAGGAGCAGGAAAAAGCAAAAAATTTCAGAATTGCACCTTGCAATGCGGAGAAATTACTGTTTGTGCATTTACAATATTCATTGATTTTTGCGATTGAAAAACATCATGTTATTCATATACCAGAAATGATTGAAGCTACTGACTGAATGAAAGGAGCTGGCATCTCACTCTCTTTGAATCTTCTTTATCATGCTAAGAGGAGAAGGAAAAAGTAAAAAATTTCAGAATTGCACCTTGCAATGCGGAGAAATTACTGTTTGTGCATTTACAATATTCATTGATTTTTGCCATTGAAAAACGTCCAGAAATGATTGAAGCTACTGACTGAATGAAAGGAGCTGGCATCTCACTCTCTTTGAATCTTCTTTATCATGCTAAGAGGAGCAGGAAAAAGCAAAAAATTTCAGAATTGCAACTTGCAATGCGGAGAAATTACTGTTTGTGCATTTACAATATTCATTGATTTTTGCCATTGAAAAACGTCCAGAAATTATTGAAGCTACTGACTGAATGAAAGGAGCTGGCATCTCACTCTCTTTGAATCTTCTTTATCATGCTAAGAGGAGCAGGAAAAAGCAAAAAATTTCAGAATTGCACCTTGCAATGCGGAGAAATTACTGTTTGTGCATTTACAATATTCATTGATTTTTGCCATTGAAAAACATGTTATTCATATACCAGAAATGTTTGAAGCTACTGACTGAATGAAAGGAGCTGGCACCTCACTCTCTTTGAATCTTCTTTATCATGCTAAGAGGAGCAGGAAAAAACAAAAAATTTCAGAATTGCACCTTGCAATGTGGAGAAATTACTGTTTGTGCATTTACAATATTCATTGATTTTTACCATTGAAAAACGTCCAGAAATGATTGAAGCTACTGACTGAATGAAAGTAGCTGGCATCTCACTCTCTTTGAATCTTCTTTATCATGCTAAGACGAGCAGGAAAAAGCAAAAAATTTCAGACTTGCACCTTGCAATGCGGAGAAATTACTGTTTGTGCATTTACAATATTCATTGATTTTTGCCATTGAAAAACATCATGTTATTGATATACCAGAAATGTTTGAAGCTACTGACTGAATGAAAGGAGCTGGCATCTCACTCTCTTTGAATCTTCTTTATCATGCTAAGAGGAGCAGGAAAAAGCAAAAAATTTCAGAATTGCACCTTGCAATGCGGAGAAATTACTGTTTGTGCATTTACAATATTCATTGATTTTTGCCATTGAAAAACGTCCAGAAATGATTGAAGCTACTGACTGAATGAAAGGAGCTGGCATCTCACTCTCTTTGAATCTTCTTTATCATGCTAAGAGGAGCAGGAAAAAGCAAAAAATTTCAGAATTGCACCTTGCAATGCGGAGAAATTACTGTTTGTGCATTTACAATATTCATTGATTTTTGCCATTGAAAAACGTCCAGAAATGATTGAAGCTACTGACTGAATGAAAGGAGCTGGCATCTCACTCTCTTTGAATCTTCTTTATCATGCTAAGAGGAGCAGGAAAAAGCAAAAAATTTCAGAATTGCACCTTGCAATGCGGAGAAATTACTGTTTGTGCATTTACAATATTCATTGATTTTTGCCATTGAAAAACATGTTATTCATATACCAGAAATGTTTGAAGCTACTGACTGAATGAAAGGAGCTGGCACCTCACTCTCTTTGAATCTTCTTTATCATGCTAAGAGGAGCGGGAAAAAGCAAAAAATTTCAGAATTGCACCTTTCAATGCGGAGAAATTACTGTTTGTGCATTTACAATATTCATTGATTTTTGCCATTGAAAAACGTCCAGAAATGATTGAAGGTACTGACTGAATGAAAGGAGCTGGCATCTCACTCTCTTTGAATCTTCTTTATCATGCTAAGAGGAGCAGGAAAAAGCAAAAAATTTCAGAATTGCACCTTGCAATGCGGAGAAATTACTGTTTGTGCATTTACAAAATTCATTGATTTTTGACATTGAAAAACGTCCAGAAATGATTGAAGCTACTGACTGAATGAAAGGAGCTGGCATCTCACTCTCTTTGAATCTTCTTTATCATGCTAAGGGGAGCAGGAAAAAGCAAAAAATTTCAGAATTGCACCTTGCAATGCGGAGAAATTACAGTTTGTGCATTTACAATATTCATTGATTTTTGACATTGAGAAACGTCCAGAAATGATTGAAGCTACTGACTGAATGAAAGGAGCTGGCATCTCACTCTCTTTGAATCTTTATCATGCTAAGAGGAGCAGGAAAAAGCAAAAAATTTCAGAATTGCACCTTGCAATGCGGAGAAATTACTGTTTGTGCATTTACAATATTCATTGATTTTTGCCATTGAAAAACATCATGTTATTCATATACCAGAAATGTTTGAAGCTACTGACTGAATGAAAGGAGCTGGCATCTCACTCTCTTTGAATCTTCTTTATCATGCTAAGAGGAGCAGGAAAAAGCAAAAAATTTCAGAATTGCACCTTGCAATGTGGAGAAATTACTGTTTGTGCATTTACAATATTCATTGATTTTTACCATTGAAAAACGTCCAGAAATGATTGAAGCTACTGACTGAATGAAAGTAGCTGGCATCTCACTCTCTTTGAATCTTCTTTATCATGCTAAGAGGAGCAGGAAAAAGCAAAAAATTTCAGACTTGCACCTTGCAATGCGGAGAAATTACTGTTTGTGCATTTACAATATTCATTGATTTTTGCCATTGAAAAACATCATGTTATTGATATACCAGAAATGATTGAAGCTACTGACTGAATGAAAGGAGCTGGCATCTCACTCTCTTTGAATCTTCTTTATCATGCTAAGAGGAGCAGGAAAAAGCAAAAAATTTCAGAATTGCACCTTGCAATGCGGAGAAATTACTGTTTGTGCATTTACAATATTCATTGATTTTTTCCATTGAAAAACATCATGTTATTCATATACCAGAAATGTTTGAAGCTACTGACTGAATGAAAGGAGCTGGCATCTCAATCTCTTTGAATCTTCTTTATCATGCTAAGAGGAGCAGGAAAAAGCAAAAAACTTCAGAATTGCACCTTGCAATGTGGAGAAATTACTGTTTGTGCATTTACAATATTCATTGATTTTTACCATTGAAAAACGTCCAGAAATGATTGAAGCTACTGACTGAATGAAAGTAGCTGGCATCTCACTCTCTTTGAATCTTCTTTATCATGCTAAGAGGAGCAGGAAAAAGCAAAAAATTTCAGACTTGCACCTTGCAATGCGGAGAAATTACTGTTTGTGCATTTACAATATTCATTGATTTTTGCCATTGAAAAACATCATGTTATTCATATACCAGAAATGTTTGAAGCTACTGACTGAATAAAAGGAGCTGGCATCTCACTCTCTTTGAATCTTCTTTATCATGCTAAGAGGAGCAGGAAAAAGCAAAAAATTTCAGAATTGCACCTTGCAATGCGGAGAAATTACTGTTTGTGCATTTACAATATTCATTGATTTTTGCCATTGAAAAACATCATGTTATTCATATACCAGAAATGTTTGAAGCTACTGACTGAATGAAAGGAGCTGACATCTCACTCTCTTTGAATCTTCTTTATCATGCTAAGAGGAGCAGGAAAAAGCAAAAAATTTCAGAATTGCACCTTGCAATGCGGAGAAATTACTGTTTGTGCATTTACAATATTCATTGATTTTTGCCATTGAAAAACGTCCAGAAATGATTGAAGCTACTGACTGAATGAAAGGAGCTGGCATCTCACTCTCTTTGAATCATGCTAAGAGGAGCAGGAAAAAGCAAAAAATTTCAGAATTGCACCTTGCAATGCGGAGAAATTACTGTTTGTGCATTTACAATATTCATTGATTTTTGCCATTGAAAAACATCATGTTATTCATATACCAGAAATGTTTGAAGCTACTGACTGAATGAAAGGAGCTGGCATCTCACTCTCTTTGAATCTTCTTTATCATGCTAAGAGGAGCAGGAAAAAGCAAAAAATTTTAGAATTGCACCTTGCAATGTGGAGAAATTACTGTTTGTGCATTTACAATATTCATTGATTTTTACCATTGAAAAACGTCCAGAAATGATTGAAGCTACTGACTGAATGAAAGTAGCTGGCATCTCACTCTCTTTGAATCTTCTTTATCATGCTAAGAGGAGCAGGAAAAAGCAAAAAATTTCAGACTTGCATCTTGCAATGCGGAGAAATTACTGTTTGTGCATTTACAATATTCATTGATTTTTGCCATTGAAAAACATCATGTTATTCATATACCAGAAATGTTTGAAGCTACTGACTGAATGAAAGGAGCTGGCATCTCACTCTCTTTGAATCTTCTTTATCATGCTAAGAGGAGCAGGAAAAAGCAAAAAATTTCAGAATTGCACCTTGCAATGCAGAGAAATTACTGTTTGTGCATTTACAATATTCATTGATTTTTGCCATTGAAAAACGTCCAGAAATGATTGAAGCTACTGACTGAATGAAAGGAGCTGGCATCTCACTCTCTTTGAATCTTCTTTATCATGCTAAGAGGAGCAGGAAAAAGCAAAAAATTTCAGAATTGCACCTTGCAATGCGGAGAAATTACTGTTTGTGCATTTACAATATTCATTGATTTTTGCCATTGAAAAACGTCCAGAAATGATTGAAGCTACTGACTGAATGAAAGGAGCTGGCATCTCACTCTCTTTGAATCTTCTTTATCATGCTAAGAGGAGCTGGAAAAAGCAAAAAATTTCAGAATTGCATCTTGCAATGCGGAGAAATTACTGTTTGTGCATTTACAATATTCATTGATTTTTGCCATTGAAAAACATGTTATTCATATACCAGAAATGTTTGAAGCTACTGACTGAATGAAAGGAGCTGGCACCTCAATCTCTTTGAATCTTCTTTATCATGCTAAGAGGAGCGGGAAAAAGCAAAAAATTTCAGAATTGCACCTTGCAATGCGGAGAAATTGCTGTTTGTGCATTTACAATATTCATTGATTTTTGCCATTGAAAAACGTCCAGAAATGATTGAAGGTACTGACTGAATGAAAGGAGCTGGCATCTCACTCTCTTTGAATCTTCTTTATCATGCTAAGAGGAGCAGGAAAAAGCAAAAAATTTCAGAATTGCACCTTGCAATGCGGAGAAATTACTGTTTGTGCATTTACAATATTCATTGATTTTTGCCATTGAAAAACGTCCAGAAATGATTGAAGCTACTGACTGAATGAAAGGAGCTGGCATCTCACTCTCTTTGAATCTTCTTTATCATGCTAAGAGGAGCAGGAAAAAGCAAAAAATTTCAGAATTGCACCTTGCAATGCGGAGAAATTACTGTTTGTGCATTTACAATATTCATTGATTTTTGCCATTGAAAAACATCCAGAAATGATTGAAGCTACTGACTGAATGAAAGGAGCTGGCATCTCACTCTCTTTGAATCTTCTTTATCATGCTAAGAGGAGCAGGAAAAAGCAAAAAATTTCAGAATTGCACCTTGCAATGCGGAGAAATTACTGTTTGTGCATTTACAATATTCATTGATTTTTGCCATTGAAAAACATCATGTTATTCATATACCAGAAATGTTTGAAGCTACTGACTGAATGAAAGGAGCTGGCATCTCACTCTCTTTGAATCTTCTTTATCATGCTAAGAGGAGCAGGAAAAAGCAAAAAATTTCAGAATTGCACCTTGCAATGTGGAGAAATTACTGTTTGTGCATTTACAATATTCATTGATTTTTACCATTGAAAAACGTCCAGAAATGATTGAAGCTACTGACTGAATGAAAGTAGCTGGCATCTCACTCTCTTTGAATCTTCTTTATCATGCTAAGAGGAGCAGGAAAAAGCAAAAAATTTCAGACTTGCACCTTGCAATGCGGAGAAATTACTGTTTGTGCATTTACAATATTCATTGATTTTTGCCATTGAAAAACATCATGTTATTCATATACCAGAAATGTTTGAAGCTACTGACTGAATGAAAGGAGCTGGCATCTCACTCTCTTTGAATCTTCTTTATCATGCTAAGAGGAGCAGGAAAAAGCAAAAAATTTCAGAATTGCACCTTGCAATGCGGAGAAATTACTGTTTGTGCATTTACAATATTCATTGATTTTTGCCATTGAAAAACATCATGTTATTCATATACCAGAAATGTTTGAAGCTACTGACTGAATGAAAGGAGCTGGCATCTCACTCTCTTTGAATCTTCTTTATCATGCTAAGAGGAGCAGAAAAAAGCAAAAAATTTCAGACTTGCACCTTGCAATGCGGAGAAATTACTGTTTGTGCATTTACAATATTCATTGATTTTTGCCATTGAAAAACATCATGTTATTCATATACCAGAAATGTTTGAAGCTACTGACTGAATGAAAGGAGCTGGCATCTCACTCTCTTTGAATCTTCTTTATCATGCTAAGAGGAGCAGGAAAAAGCAAAAAATTTCAGAATTGCACCTTGCAATGCGGAGAAATTACTGTTTGTGCATTTACAATATTCATTGATTTTTGCCATTGAAAAACGTCCAGAAATGATTGAAGGTACTGACTGAATGAAAGGAGCTGGCATCTCACTCTCTTTAAATCTTCTTTATCATGCTAAGAGGAGCAGGAAAAAGCAAAAAGTTTCAGAATTGCAACTTGCAATGCGGAGAAATTACTGTTTGTGCATTTACAATATTCATTGATTTTTGCCATTGAAAAACGTCCAGAAATGATTGAAGCTACTGACTGAATGAAAGGAGCTGGCATCTCACTCTCTTTGAATCTTCTTTATCATGCTAAGTGGAGCAGGAAAAAGCAAAAAATTTCAGAATTGCACCTTGCAATGCGGAGAAATTACTGTTTGTGCATTTACAATATTCGTTGATTTTTGCCATTGAAAAACATCCAGAAATGATTGAAGCTACTGACTGAATGAAAGGAGCTGGCATCTCACTCTCTTTGAATCTTCTTTATCATGCTAAGAGGAGCAGGAAAAAGCAAAAAATTTCAGAATTGCACCTTGCAATGCGGAGAAATTACAGTTTGTGCATTTACAATATTCATTGATTTTTGCCATTGAAAAACGTCCAGAAATGATTGAAGCTACTGACTGAATGAAAGGAGCTGGCATCTCACTCTCTTTGAATCTTCTTTATCATGCTAAGAGGAGCAGGAAAAAGCAAAAAATTTCAGAATTGCACCTTGCAATGCGGAGAATTTACTGTTTGTGCATTTACAATATTCATTGATTTTTGCCATTGAAAAACATGTTATTCATATACCAGAAATGTTTGAAGCTCCTGACTGAATGAAAGGAGCTGGCACCTCACTCTCTTTGAATCTTCTTTATCATGCTAAGAGGAGCAGGAAAAAGCAAAAAATTTCAGAATTGCACCTTGCAATGCGGAGAAATTACTGTTTGTGCATTTACAATATTCATTGATTTTTGCCATTGAAAAACGTCCAGAAATGATTGAAGCTACTGACTGAATGAAAGGAGCTGGCATCTCACTCTCTTTGAATCTTCTTTATCATGCTAAGAGGAGCAGGAAAAAGCAAAAAATTTCAGAATTGCACCTTGCAATGCGGAGAAATTACTGTTTGTGCATTTACAATATTCATTGATTTTTGCCATTGAAAAATGTCCAGAAATGATTGAAGCTACTGACTGAATGAAAGGAGCTGGCATCTCACTCTCTTTGAATCTTCTTTATCATGCTAAGAGGAGCAGGAAAAAGCAAAAAATTTCAGAATTGCGCCTTGCAATGCGGAGAAATTACTGTTTGTGCATTTACAAAATTCATTGATTTTTGCCATTGAAAAACATCATGTTATTCATATACCAGAAATGATTGAAGCTACTGACTGAAGGAAAGGAGCTGGCATCTCACTCTCTTTGAATCTTCTTTATCATGCTAAGAGGAGCAGGAAAAAGCAAAAAATTTCAGAATTGCAACTTGCAATGCGGAGAATTTACTGTTTGTGCATTTACAATATTCATTGATTTTTGCCATTGAAAAACGTCCAGAAATGATTGAAGCTACTGACTGAATGAAAGGAGCTGGCATCTCACTCTCTTTGAATCTTCTTTATCATGCTAAGAGGAGCAGGAAAAAGCAAAAAATTTCAGAATTGCACCTTGCAATGCGGAGAAATTACAGTTTGTGCATTTACAATATTCATTGATTTTTGCCATTGAAAAACGTCCAGAAATGATTGAAGCTACTGACTGAATGAAAGGAGCTGGCATCTCACTCTCTTTGAATCTTCTTTATCATGCTAAGAGGAGCAGGAAAAAGCAAAAAATTTCAGAATTGCACCTTGCAATGCGGAGAAATTACTGTTTGTGCATTTACAATATTCGTTGATTTTTGCCATTGAAAAACGTCCAGAAATGATTGAAGCTACTGACTGAATGAAAGGAGCTGGCATCTCACTCTCTTTGAATCTTCTTTATCATGCTAAGAGGAGCAGGAAAAAGCAAAAAATTTCAGAATTGCACCTTGCAATGCGGAGAAATTACTGTTTGTGCATTTACAATATTCATTGATTTTTGCCATTGAAAAACATCATGTTATTCATATACCAGAAATGTTTGAAGCTACTGACTGAATGAAAGGAGCTGGCATCTCACTCTCTTTGAATCTTCTTTATCATGCTAAGAGGAGCAGGAAAAAGCAAAAAATTTCAGAATTGCACCTTGCAATGCGGAGAAATTACTGTTTGTGCATTTACAATATTCATTGATTTTTGCCATTGAAAAACATAATGTTATTCATATATCAGAAATGTTTGAAGCTACTGACTGAATGAAAGGAGCTGGCATCTCAATCTCTTTGAATCTTCTTTATCATGCTAAGAGGAGCATGAAAAAGCAAAAAATTTCAGAATTGCACCTTGCAATGTGGAGAAATTACTGTTTGTGCATTTACAATATTCATTGATTTTTACCATTGAAAAACGTCCAGAAATGATTGAAGCTACTGACTGAATGAAAGTAGCTGGCATCTCACTCTCTTTGAATCTGCTTTATCATGCTAAGAGGAGCAGGAAAAAGCAAAAAATTTCAGACTTGCACCTTGCAATGCGGAGAAATTACTGTTTGTGCATTTACAATATTCATTGATTTTTGCCATTGAAAAACATCATGTTATTCATATACCAGAAATGTTTGAAGCTACTGACTGAATGAAAGGAGCTGGCATCTCACTCTCTTTGAATCTTCTTTATCATGCTAAGAGGAGCAGAAAAAAGCAAAAAATTTCAGACTTGCACCTTGCAATGCGGAGAAATTACTGTTTGTGCATTTACAATATTCATTGATTTTTGCCATTGAAAAACATCATGTTATTCATATACCAGAAATGTTTGAAGCTACTGACTGAATGAAAGGAGCTGGCATCTCACTCTCTTTGAATCTTCTTTATCATGCTAAGAGGAGCAGGAAAAAGCAAAAAATTTCAGAATTGCACCTTGCAATGCGGAGAAATTACTGTTTGTGCATTTACAATATTCATTGATTTTTGCCATTGAAAAACGTCCAGAAATGATTGAAGGTACTGACTGAATGAAAGGAGCTGGCATCTCACTCTCTTTGAATCTTCTTTATCATGCTAAGAGGAGCAGGAAAAAGCAAAAAATTTCAGAATTGCAACTTGCAATGCGGAGAAATTACTGTTTGTGCATTTACAATATTCATTGATTTTTGCCATTGAAAAACGTCCAGAAATGATTGAAGCTACTGACTGAATGAAAAGAGCTGGCATCTCACTCTCTTTGAATCTTCTTTATCATGCTAAGTGGAGCAGGAAAAAGCAAAAAATTTCAGAATTGCACCTTGCAATGCGGAGAAATTACAGTTTGTGCATTTACAATATTCATTGATTTTTGCCATTGAAAAACGTCCAGAAATGATTGAAGCTGCTGACTGAATGAAAGGAGCTGGCATCTCACTCTCTTTGAATCTTCTTTATCATGCTAAGAGGAGCAGGAAAAAGCAAAAAATTTCAGAATTGCACCTTGCAATGCGGAGAAATTACTGTTTGTGCATTTACAATATTCGTTGATTTTTGCCATTGAAAAACGTCCAGAAATGATTGAAGCTACTGACTGAATGAAAGGAGCTGGCATCTCACTCTCTTTGAATCTTCTTTATCATGCTAAGAGGAGCAGGAAAAAGCAAAAAATTTCAGAATTGCACCTTGCAATGCGGAGAAATTACAGTTTGTGCATTTACAATATTCATTGATTTTTGCCATTGAAAAACGTCCAGAAATGATTGAAGCTACTGACTGAATGAAAGGAGCTGGCATCTCACTCTCTTTGAATCTTCTTTATCATGCTAAGAGGAGCAGGAAAAAGCAGAAAATTTCAGAATTGCACCTTGCAATGCGGAGAATTTACTGTTTGTGCATTTACAATATTCATTGATTTTTGCCATTGAAAAACATGTTATTCATATACCAGAAATGTTTGAAGCTCCTGACTGAATGAAAGGAGCTGGCACCTCACTCTCTTTGAATCTTCTTTATCATGCTAAGAGGAGCAGGAAAAAGCAAAAAATTTCAGAATTGCACCTTGCAATGCGGAGAAATTACTGTTTGTGCATTTACAATATTCATTGATTTTTGCCATTGAAAAACGTCCAGAAATGATTGAAGCTACTGACTGAATGAAAGGAGCTGGCATCTCACTCTCTTTGAATCTTCTTTATCATGCTAAGAGGAGCAGGAAAAAGCAAAAAATTTCAGAATTGCACCTTGCAATGCGGAGAAATTACTGTTTGTGCATTTACAATATTCATTGATTTTTGCCATTGAAAAATGTCCAGAAATGATTGAAGCTACTGACTGAATGAAAGGAGCTGGCATCTCACTCTCTTTGAATCTTCTTTATCATGCTAAGAGGAGCAGGAAAAAGCAAAAAATTTCAGAATTGAGCCTTGCAATGCGGAGAAATTACTGTTTGTGCATTTACAAAATTCATTGATTTTTGCCATTGAAAAACATCATGTTATTCATATACCAGAAATGATTGAAGCTACTGACTGAAGGAAAGGAGCTGGCATCTCACTCTCTTTGAATCTTCTTTATCATGCTAAGAGGAGCAGGAAAAAGCAAAAAATTTCAGAATTGCACCTTGCAATGCGTAGAATTTACTGTTTGTGCATTTACAATATTCATTGATTTTTGCCATTGAAAAACGTCCAGAAATGATTGAAGCTACTGACTGAATGAAAGGAGCTGGCATCTCACTCTCTTTGAATCTTCTTTATCATGCTAAGAGGAGCAGGAAAAAGCAAAAAATTTCAGAATTGCACCTTGCAATGCGGAGAAATTACAGTTTGTGCATTTACAATATTCATTGATTTTTGCCATTGAAAAACGTCCAGAAATGATTGAAGCTACTGACTGAATGAAAGGAGCTGGCATCTCGCTCTCTTTGAATCTTCTTTATCATGCTAAGAGGAGCAGGAAAAAGCAAAAAATTTCAGAATTGCACCTTGCAATGCGGAGAAATTACTGTTTGTGCATTTACAATATTCGTTGATTTTTGCCATTGAAAAACGTCCAGAAATGATTGAAGCTACTGACTGAATGAAAGGAGCTGGCATCTCACTCTCTTTGAATCTTCTTTATCATGCTAAGAGGAGCAGGAAAAAGCAAAAAATTTCAGAATTGCACCTTGCAATGCGGAGAAATTACTGTTTGTGCATTTACAATATTCATTGATTTTTGCCATTGAAAAACGTCCAGAAATGATTGAAGGTACTGACTGAATGAAAGGAGCTGGCATCTCACTCTCTTTGAATCTTCTTTATCATGCTAAGAGGAGCAGGAAAAAGCAAAAAATTTCAGAATTGCAACTTGCAATGCGGAGAAATTACTGTTTGTGCATTTACAATATTCATTGATTTTTGCCATTGAAAAACGTCCAGAAATGATTGAAGCTACTGACTGAATGAAAAGAGCTGGCATCTCACTCTCTTTGAATCTTCTTTATCATGCTAAGTGGAGCAGGAAAAAGCAAAAAATTTCAGAATTGCACCTTGCAATGCGGAGAAATTACAGTTTGTGCATTTACAATATTCATTGATTTTTGCCATTGAAAAACGTCCAGAAATGATTGAAGCTGCTGACTGAATGAAAGGAGCTGGCATCTCACTCTCTTTGAATCTTCTTTATCATGCTAAGAGGAGCAGGAAAAAGCAAAAAATTTCAGAATTGCACCTTGCAATGCGGAGAAATTACTGTTTGTGCATTTACAATATTCGTTGATTTTTGCCATTGAAAAACGTCCAGAAATGATTGAAGCTACTGACTGAATGAAAGGAGCTGGCATCTCACTCTCTTTGAATCTTCTTTATCATGCTAAGAGGAGCAGGAAAAAGCAAAAAATTTCAGAATTGCACCTTGCAATGCGGAGAAATTACAGTTTGTGCATTTACAATATTCATTGATTTTTGCCATTGAAAAACGTCCAGAAATGATTGAAGCTACTGACTGAATGAAAGGAGCTGGCATCTCACTCTCTTTGAATCTTCTTTATCATGCTAAGAGGAGCAGGAAAAAGCAGAAAATTTCAGAATTGCACCTTGCAATGCGGAGAATTTACTGTTTGTGCATTTACAATATTCATTGATTTTTGCCATTGAAAAACATGTTATTCATATACCAGAAATGTTTGAAGCTCCTGACTGAATGAAAGGAGCTGGCACCTCACTCTCTTTGAATCTTCTTTATCATGCTAAGAGGAGCAGGAAAAAGCAAAAAATTTCAGAATTGCACCTTGCAATGCGGAGAAATTACTGTTTGTGCATTTACAATATTCATTGATTTTTGCCATTGAAAAACGTCCAGAAATGATTGAAGCTACTGACTGAATGAAAGGAGCTGGCATCTCACTCTCTTTGAATCTTCTTTATCATGCTAAGAGGAGCAGGAAAAAGCAAAAAATTTCAGAATTGCACCTTGCAATGCGGAGAAATTACTGTTTGTGCATTTACAATATTCATTGATTTTTGCCATTGAAAAATGTCCAGAAATGATTGAAGCTACTGACTGAATGAAAGGAGCTGGCATCTCACTCTCTTTGAATCTTCTTTATCATGCTAAGAGGAGCAGGAAAAAGCAAAAAATTTCAGAATTGAGCCTTGCAATGCGGAGAAATTACTGTTTGTGCATTTACAAAATTCATTGATTTTTGCCATTGAAAAACATCATGTTATTCATATACCAGAAATGATTGAAGCTACTGACTGAAGGAAAGGAGCTGGCATCTCACTCTCTTTGAATCTTCTTTATCAT
This sequence comes from Phyllobates terribilis, assembly GCF_046119375.1. Lineage (NCBI taxonomy): Eukaryota > Metazoa > Chordata > Amphibia > Anura > Dendrobatidae > Phyllobates > Phyllobates terribilis. Next base: position 220,027 of record NW_027364122.1, on the reverse strand, counting down.
GCTAAGAGGAGCAGGAAAAAGCAAAAAATTTCAGAATTGCACCTTGCAATGCGTAGAATTTACTGTTTGTGCATTTACAATATTCATTGATTTTTGCCATTGAAAAACGTCCAGAAATGATTGAAGCTACTGACTGAATGAAAGGAGCTGGCATCTCACTCTCTTTGAATCTTCTTTATCATGCTAAGAGGAGCAGGAAAAAGCAAAAAATTTCAGAATTGCACCTTGCAATGCGGAGAAATTACAGTTTGTGCATTTACAATATTCATTGATTTTTGCCATTGAAAAACGTCCAGAAATGATTGAAGCTACTGACTGAATGAAAGGAGCTGGCATCTCGCTCTCTTTGAATCTTCTTTATCATGCTAAGAGGAGCAGGAAAAAGCAAAAAATTTCAGAATTGCACCTTGCAATGCGGAGAAATTACTGTTTGTGCATTTACAATATTCGTTGATTTTTGCCATTGAAAAACGTCCAGAAATGATTGAAGCTACTGACTGAATGAAAGGAGCTGGCATCTCACTCTCTTTGAATCTTCTTTATCATGCTAAGAGGAGCAGGAAAAAGCAAAAAATTTCAGAATTGTACCTTGCAATGCGGAGAAATTACAGTTTGTGCATTTACAATATTCATTGATTTTTGCCATTGAAAAACGTCCAGAAATGATTGAAGCTACTGACTGAATGAAAGGAGCTGGCATCTCACTCTCTTTGAATCTTCTTTATCATGCTAAGAGGAGCAGGAAAAAGCAAAAAATTTCAGAATTGCACCTTGCAATGCGGAGAAATTACTGTTTGTGCATTTACAATATTCATTGATTTTTGCCATTGAAAAACATGTTATTCATATACCAGAAATGTTTGAAGCTCCTGACTGAATGAAAGGAGCTGGCACCTCACTCTCTTTGAATCTTCTTTATCATGCTAAGAGGAGCAGGAAAAAGCAAAAAATTTCAGAATTGCACCTTGCAATGCGGAGAAATTACTGTTTGTGCATTTACAATATTCATTGATTTTTGCCATTGAAAAACGTCCAGAAATGATTGTAGCTACTGACTGAATGAAAGGAGCTGGCATCTCACTCTCTTTGAATCTTCTTTATCATGCTAAGAGGAGCAGGAAAAAGCAAAAAATTTCAGAATTGCACCTTGCAATGCGGAGAAATTACTGTTTGTGCATTTACAAAATTCATTGATTTTTGCAATTGAAAAACATCATGTTATTCATATACCAGAAATGATTGAAGCTACTGACTGAAGGAAAGGATCTGGCATCTCACTCTCTTTGAATCTTCTTTATCATGCTTAGAGGAGCAGGAAAAAGCAAAAAAATTCAGAATTGCACCTTGCAATGCGGAGAAATTACTGTTTGTGCATTTACAATATTCATTGATTTTTGCCATTGAAAAACGTCCAGAAATGATTGAAGCTACTGACTGAATGAAAGGAGCTGGCATCTCACTCTCTTTGAATCTTCTTTATCATGCTAAGAGGAGCAGGAAAAAGCAAAAAATTTCAGAATTGCACCTTGCAATGCGGAGAAATTACAGTTTGTGCATTTACAATATTCATTGATTTTTGCCATTGAAAAACGTCCAGAAATGATTGAAGCTACTGACTGAATGAAAGGAGCTGGCATCTCACTCTCTTTGAATCTTCTTTATCATGCTAAGAGGAGCAGGAAAAAGCAAAAAATTTCAGAATTGCACCTTGCAATGCGGAGAAATTACTGTTTGTGCATTTACAATATTCATTGATTTTTGCCATTGAAAAACATGTTATTCATATACCAGAAATGTTTGAAGCTCCTGACTGAATGAAAGGAGCTGGCACCTCACTCTCTTTGAATCTTCTTTATCATGCTAAGAGGAGCAGGAAAAAGCAAAAAATTTCAGAATTGCACCTTGCAATGCGGAGAAATTACTGTTTGTGCATTTACAATATTCATTCATTTTTGCCATTGAAAAACGTCCAGAAATGATTGTAGCTACTGACTGAATGAAAGGAGCTGGCATCTCACTCTCTTTGAATCTTCTTTATCATGCTAAGAGGAGCAGGAAAAAGCAAAAAATTTCAGAATTGCACCTTGCAATGCGGAGAAATTACTGTTTGTGCATTTACAAAATTCATTGATTTTTGCAATTGAAAAACATCATGTTATTCATATACCAGAAATGATTGAAGCTACTGACTGAAGGAAAGGATCTGGCATCTCACTCTCTTTGAATCTTCTTTATCATGCTTAGAGGAGCAGGAAAAAGCAAAAAATTTCAGAATTGCACCTTGCAATGCGGAGAAATTACTGTTTGTGCATTTACAATATTCATTGATTTTTGCCATTGAAAAACGTCCAGAAATGATTGAAGCTACTGACTGAATGAAAGGAGCTGGCATCTCACTCTCTTTGAATCTTCTTTATCATGCTAAGAGGAGCAGGAAAAAGCAAAAAATTTCAGAATTGCACCTTGCAATGCGGAGAAATTACTGTTTGTGCATTTACAATATTCATTGATTTTTGCGATTGAAAAACATCATGTTATTCATATACCAGAAATGATTGAAGCTACTGACTGAATGAAAGGAGCTGGCATCTCACTCTCTTTGAATCTTCTTTATCATGCTAAGAGGAGCAGGAAAAAGTAAAAAATTTCAGAATTGCACCTTGCAATGCGGAGAAATTACTGTTTGTGCATTTACAATATTCATTGATTTTTGCCATTGAAAAACATCCAGAAATGATTGAAGCTACTGACTGAATGAAAGGAGCTGGCATCTCACTCTCTTTGAATCTTCTTTATCATGCTAAGAGGAGCAGGAAAAAGCAAAAAATTTCAGAATTGCACCTTGCAATGCGGAGAAATTACTGTTTGTGCATTTACAATATTCATTGATTTTTGCTATTGAAAAACATCATGTTATTCATATACCAGAAATGATTGAAGCTACTGACTGAATGAAAGGAGCTGGCATCTCACTCTCTTTGAATCTTCTTTATCATGCTAAGAGGAGCAGGAAAAAGCAAAAAATTTCAGAATTGCACCTTGCAATGCGGAGAAATTACAGTTTGTGCATTTACAATATTCATTGATTTTTGCCATTGAAAAACGTCCAGAAATGATTGAAGCTACTGACTGAATGAAAGGAGCTGGCATCTCACTCTCTTTGAATCTTCTTTATCATGCTAAGAGGAGCAGGAAAAAGCAAAAAATTTCAGAATTGCACCTTGCAATGCGGAGAAATTACTGTTTGTGCATTTACAATATTCATTGATTTTTGCCATTGAAAAACGTCCAGAAATGATTGAAGGTACTGACTGAATGAAAGGAGCTGGCATCTCACTCTCTTTGAATCTTCTTTATCATGCTAAGAGGAGCAGGAAAAAGCAAAAAATTTCAGAATTGCACCTTGCAATGCGGAGAAATTACTGTTTGTGCATTTACAATATTCATTGATTTTTGCCATTGAAAAACGTCCAGAAATGATTGAAGCTACTGACTGAATGAAAGGAGCTGGCATCTCACTCTCTTTGCATCTTCTTTATCATGCTAAGAGGAGCAGGAAAAAGCAAAAAATTTCAGAATTGCACCTTGCAATGCGGAGAAATTACTGTTTGTGCATTTACAATATTCATTGATTTTTGCCATTGAAAAATGTCCAGAAATGATTGAAGCTACTGACTGAATGAAAGGAGCTGGCATCTCACTCTCTTTGAATCTTCTTTATCATGCTAAGAGGAGCAGGAAAAAGCAAAAAATTTCAGAATTGCGCCTTGCAATGCGGAGAAATTACTGTTTGTGCATTTACAAAATTCATTGATTTTTGCCATTGAAAAACATCATGTTATTCATATACCAGAAATGATTGAAGCTACTGACTGAAGGAAAGGATCTGGCATCTCACTCTCTTTGAATCTTCTTTATCATGCTTAGAGGAGCAGGAAAAAGCAAAAAATTTCAGAATTGCACCTTGCAATGCGGAGAAATTACTGTTTGTGCATTTACAATATTAATTGATTTTTGCCATTGAAAAACGTCCAGAAATGATTGTAGCTACTGACTGAATGAAAGGAGCTGGCATCTCACTCTCTTTGAATCTTCTTTATCATGCTAAGAGGAGCAGGAAAAAGCAAAAAATTTCAGAATTGCACCTTGCAATGCGGAGAAATTACTGTTTGTGCATTTACAAAATTCATTGATTTTTGCAATTGAAAAACATCATGTTATTCATATACCAGAAATGATTGAAGCTACTGACTGAAGGAAAGGATCTGGCATCTCACTCTCTTTGAATCTTCTTTATCATGCTTAGAGGAGCAGGAAAAAGCAAAAAATTTCAGAATTGCACCTTGCAATGCGGAGAAATTACTGTTTGTGCATTTACAATATTCATTGATTTTTGCCATTGAAAAACGTCCAGAAATGATTGAAGCTACTGACTGAATGAAAGGAGCTGGCATCTCACTCTCTTTGAATCTTCTTTATCATGCTAAGAGGAGCAGGAAAAAGCAAAAAATTTCAGAATTGCACCTTGCAATGCGGAGAAATTACTGTTTGTGCATTTACAATATTCATTGATTTTTGCGATTGAAAAACATCATGTTATTCATATACCAGAAATGATTGAAGCTACTGACTGAATGAAAGGAGCTGGCATCTCACTCTCTTTGAATCTTCTTTATCATGCTAAGAGGAGCAGGAAAAAGTAAAAAATTTCAGAATTGCACCTTGCAATGCGGAGAAATTACTGTTTGTGCATTTACAATATTCATTGATTTTTGCCATTGAAAAACATCCAGAAATGATTGAAGCTACTGACTGAATGAAAGGAGCTGGCATCTCACTCTCTTTGAATCTTCTTTATCATGCTAAGAGGAGCAGGAAAAAGCAAAAAATTTCAGAATTGCACCTTGCAATGCGGAGAAATTACTGTTTGTGCATTTACAATATTCATTGATTTTTGCTATTGAAAAACATCATGTTATTCATATACCAGAAATGATTGAAGCTACTGACTGAATGAAAGGAGCTGGCATCTCACTCTCTTTGAATCTTCTTTATCATGCTAAGAGGAGCAGGAAAAAGCAAAAAATTTCAGAATTGCACCTTGCAATGCGGAGAAATTACAGTTTGTGCATTTACAATATTCATTGATTTTTGCCATTGAAAAACGTCCAGAAATGATTGAAGCTACTGACTGAATGAAAGGAGCTGGCATCTCACTCTCTTTGAATCTTCTTTATCATGCTAAGAGGAGCAGGAAAAAGCAAAAAATTTCAGAATTGCACCTTGCAATGCGGAGAAATTACTGTTTGTGCATTTACAATATTCATTGATTTTTGCCATTGAAAAACGTCCAGAAATGATTGAAGGTACTGACTGAATGAAAGGAGCTGGCATCTCACTCTCTTTGAATCTTCTTTATCATGCTAAGAGGAGCAGGAAAAAGCAAAAAATTTCAGAATTGCACCTTGCAATGCGGAGAAATTACTGTTTGTGCATTTACAATATTCATTGATTTTTGCCATTGAAAAACGTCCAGAAATGATTGAAGCTACTGACTGAATGAAAGGAGCTGGCATCTCACTCTCTTTGAATCTTCTTTATCATGCTAAGAGGAGCAGGAAAAAGCAAAAAAATTTCAGAATTGCACCTTGCAATGCGGAGAAATTACTGTTTGTGCATTTACAATATTCATTGATTTTTGCCATTGAAAAATGTCCAGAAATGATTGAAGCTACTGACTGAATGAAAGGAGCTGGCATCTCACTCTCTTTGAATCTTCTTTATCATGCTAAGAGGAGCAGGAAAAAGCAAAAAATTTCAGAATTGCGCCTTGCAATGCGGAGAAATTACTGTTTGTGCATTTACAAAATTCATTGATTTTTGCCATTGAAAAACATCATGTTATTCATATACCAGAAATGATTGAAGCTACTGACTGAAGGAAAGGATCTGGCATCTCACTCTCTTTGAATCTTCTTTATCATGCTTAGAGGAGCAGGAAAAAGCAAAAAATTTCAGAATTGCACCTTGCAATGCGGAGAAATTACTGTTTGTGCATTTACAATATTCATTGATTTTTGCCATTGAAAAACGTCCAGAAATGATTGAAGCTACTGACTGAATGAAAGGAGCTGGCATCTCACTCTCTTTGAATCTTCTTTATCATGCTAAGAGGAGCAGGAAAAAGCAAAAAATTTCAGAATTGCACCTTGCAATGCGGAGAAATTACTGTTTGTGCATTTACAATATTCATTGATTTTTGCGATTGAAAAACATCATGTTATTCATATACCAGAAATGATTGAAGCTACTGACTGAATGAAAGGAGCTGGCATCTCACTCTCTTTGAATCTTCTTTATCATGCTAAGAGGAGCAGGAAAAAGTAAAAAATTTCAGAATTGCACCTTGCAATGCGGAGAAATTACTGTTTGTGCATTTACAATATTCATTGATTTTTGCCATTGAAAAACGTCCAGAAATGATTGAAGCTACTGACTGAATGAAAGGAGCTGGCATCTCACTCTCTTTGAATCTTCTTTATCATGCTAAGAAGAGCAGGAAAAAGCAAAAAATTTCAGAATTGCACCTTGCAATGCGGAGAAATTACTGTTTGTGCATTTACAATATTCATTGATTTTTGCGATTGAAAAACATCATGTTATTCATATACCAAAATGATTGAAGCTACTGACTGAATGAAAGGAGCTGGCATCTCACTCTCTTTGAATCTTCTTTATCATGCTAAGAGGAGCAGGAAAAAGTAAAAAATTTCAGAATTGCACCTTGCAATGCGGAGAAATTACTGTTTGTGCATTTATAATATTCAATGATTTTTGCCATTGAAAAACGTCCAGAAATGATTGAAGCTACTGACTGAACGAAAGGAGCTGGCATCTCACTCTCTTTGAATCTTCTTTATCATGCTAAGAGGAGCAGGAAAAAGCAAAAAATTTCAGAATTGCACTTTGCAATGCGGAGAAATTACTGTTTGTGCATTTACAATATTCATTGATTTTTGCCATTGAAAAACATCATGTTATTCATGTACCAGAAATGTTTGAAGCTACTGACTGAATGAAAGGAGCTGGCATCTCACTCTCTTTGAATCTTCTTTATCATGCTAAGAGGAGCAGGAAAAAGCAAAAAATTTCAGAATTGCGCCTTGCAATGCGGAGAAATTACTGTTTGTGCATTTACAAAATTCATTGATTTTTGCCATTGAAAAACATCATGTTATTCATATACCAGAAATGATTGAAGCTACTGACTGAAGGAAAGGATCTGGCATCTCACTCTCTTTGAATCTTCTTTATCATGCTAAGAGGAGCAGGAAAAAGCAAAAAATTTCAGAATTGCACCTTGCAATGCGGAGAAATTACTGTTTGTGCATTTACAATATTCATTGATTTTTGCCATTGAAAAACGTCCAGAAATGATTGAAGCTACTGACTGAATGAAAGGAGCTGGCATCTCACTCTCTTTGAATCTTCTTTATCATGCTAAGAGGAGCAGGAAAAAGCAAAAAATTTCAGAATTGCACCTTGCAATGCGGAGAAATTACTGTTTGTGCATTTACAATATTCATTGATTTTTGCCATTGAAAAACGTCCAGAAATGATTGAAGCTACTGACTGAATGAAAGGAGCTGGCATCTCACTCTCTTTGAATCTTCTTTATCATGCTAAGAGGAGCAGGAAAAAGCAAAAAATTTCAGAATTGCACCTTGCAATGCGGAGAAATTACTGTTTGTGCATTTACAATATTCATTGATTTTTGCCATTGAAAAATGTCCAGAAATGATTGAAGCTACTGACTGAATGAAAGGAGCTGGCATCTCACTCTCTTTGAATCTTCTTTATCATGCTAAGAGGAGCAGGAAAAAGCAAAAAATTTCAGAATTGCGCCTTGCAATGCAGAGAAATTACTGTTTGTGCATTTACAAAATTCATTGATTTTTGCCATTGAAAAACATCATGTTATTCATATACCAGAAATGATTGAAGCTACTGACTGAAGGAAAGGATCTGGCATCTCACTCTCTTTGAATCTTCTTTATCATGCTAAGAGGAGCAGGAAAAAGAAAAAAATTTCAGAATTGCACCTTGCAATGCAGAGAAATTACTGTTTGTGCATTTACAATATTCATTGATTTTTGTCATTGAAAAACGTCCAGAAATGATTGAAGCTACTGACTGAATGAAAGGAGCTGGCATCTCACTCTCTTTGAATCTTCTTTATCATGCTAAGAGGAGCAGGAAAAAGCAAAAAATTTCAGAATTGCACCTTGCAATGCGGAGAAATTACTGTTTGTGCATTTACAATATTCATTGATTTTTGCCATTGAAAAATGTCCAGAAATGATTGAAGCTACTGACTGAATGAAAGGAGCTGGCATCTCACTCTCTTTGAATGTTCTTTATCATGCTAAGAGGAGCAGGAAAAAGCAAAAAATTTCAGAATTGCACATTGCAATGCGGAGAAATTACTGTTTGTGCATTTACAATATTCATTGATTTTTGCCATTGAAAAACGTCCAGAAATGATTGAAGCTACTGACTGAATGAAAGGAGCTGGCATCTCACTCTCTTTGAATCTTCTTTATCATGCTAAGAGGAGCAGGAAAAAGCAAAAAATTTCAGAATTGCACCTTGCAATGCGGAGAAATTACTGTTTGTGCATTTACAATATTCATTGATTTTTGCCATTGAAAAACGTCCAGAAATGATTGAAGCTACTGACTGAATGAAAGGAGCTGGCATCTCACTCTCTTTGAATCTTCTTTATCATGCTAAGAGGAGCAGGAAAAAGCAAAAAATTTCAGAATTGCACCTTGCAATGCGGAGAAATTACTGTTTGTGCATTTACAATATTCATTGATTTTTGCCATTGAAAAACGTCCAGAAATGATTGAAGCTACTGACTGAATGAAAGGAGCTGGCATCTCACTCTCTTTGAATCTTCTTTATCATGCTAAGAGGAGCAGGAAAAAGCAAAAAATTTCAGAATTGCACCTTGCAATGCGGAGAAATTACTGTTTGTGCATTTACAATATTCATTGATTTTTGCCATTGAAAAACGTCCAGAAATGATTGAAGCTACTGACTGAATGAAAGGAGCTGGCATCTCACTCTCTTTGAATCTTCTTTATCATGCTAAGAGGAGCAGGAAAAAGCAAAAAATTTCAGAATTGCACCTTGCAATGCGGAGAAATTACTGTTTGTGCATTTACAATATTCATTGATTTTTGCCATTGAAAAATGTCCAGAAATGATTGAAGCTACTGACTGAATGAAAGGAGCTGGCATCTCACTCTATTTGAATCTTCTTTATCATGCTAAGAGGAGCAGGAAAAAGCAAAAAATTTCAGAATTGCGCCTTGCAATGCGGAGAAATTACTGTTTGTGCATTTACAAAATTCATTGATTTTTGCCATTGAAAAATATCATGTTATTCATATACCAGAAATGATTGAAGCTACTGACTGAAGGAAAGGATCTGGCATCTCACTCTCTTTGAATCTTCTTTATCATGCTAAGAGGAGCAGGAAAAAACAGAAAATTTCAGAATTGCACCTTGCAATGCGGAGAAATTACTGTTTGTGCATTTACAATATTCATTGATTTTTGCCATTGAAAAACGTCCAGAAATGATTGAAGCTACTGACTGAATGAAAGGAGCTGGCATCTCACTCTCTTTGAATCTTCTTTATCATGCTAAGAGGAGCAGGAGAAAGCAAAAAATTTCAGAATTGCACCTTGCAATGCGGAGAAATTACTGTTTGTGCATTTACAATATTCATTGATTTTTGCGATTGAAAAACATCATGTTATTCATATACCAGAAATGATTGAAGCTACTGACTGAATGAAAGGAGCTGGCATCTCACTCTCTTTGAATCTTCTTTATCATGCTAAGAGGAGCAGGAAAAAGTAAAAAATTTCAGAATTGCACCTTGCAATGCGGAGAAATTACTGTTTGTGCATTTACAATATTCAATGATTTTTGCCATTGAAAAACGTCCAGAAATGATTGAAGCTACTGACTGAATGAAAGGAGCTGGCATCTCACTCTCTTTGAATCTTGTTTATCATGCTAAGAGGAGCAGGAAAAAGCAAAAAATTTCAGAATTGCACCTTGCAATGCGGAGAAATTACTGTTTGTGCATTTACAATATTCATTGATTTTTGCCATTGAAAAACGTCCAGAAATGATTGAAGCTACTGACTGAATGAAAGGAGCTGGCATCTCACTCTCTTTGAATCTTCTTTATCATGCTAAGAGGAGCAGGAAAAAGCAAAAAATTTCAGAATTGCACCTTGCAATGCGGAGAAATTACTGTTTGTGCATTTACAATATTCATTGATTTTTGCTATTGAAAAACATCATGTTATTCATATACCAGAAATGATTGAAGCTACTGACTGAATGAAAGGAGCTGGCATCTCACTCTCTTTGAATCTTCTTTATCATGCTAAGAGGAGCAGGAAAAAGCAAAAAATTTCAGAATTGCACCTTGCAATGCGGAGAAATTACAGTTTGTGCATTTACAATATTCATTGATTTTTGCCATTGAAAAACGTCCAGAAATGATTGAAGCTACTGACTGAATGAAAGGAGCTGGCATCTCACTCTCTTTGAATCTTCTTTATCATGCTAAGAGGAGCAGGAAAAAGCAAAAAATTTCAGAATTGCACCTTGCAATGCGGAGAAATTACTGTTTGTGCATTTACAATATTCATTGATTTTTGCCATTGAAAAACGTCCAGAAATGATTGAAGATACTGACTGAATGAAAGGAGCTGGCATCTCACTCTCTTTGAATCTTCTTTATCATGCTAAGAGGAGCAGGAAAAAGCAAAAAATTTCAGAATTGCACCTTGCAATGCGGAGAAATTACTGTTTGTGCATTTACAATATTCATTGATTTTTGCCATTGAAAAACGTCCAGAATTGATTGAAGCTACTGACTGAATGAAAGGAGCTGGCATCTCACTCTCTTTGAATCTTCTTTATCATGCTAAGAGCAGCAGGAAAAAGCAAAAAATTTCAGAATTGCACCTTGCAATGTGGAGAAATTACTGTTTGTGCATTTACAATATTCATTGATTTTTGCCATTGAAAAATGTCCAGAAATGATTGAAGCTACTGACTGAATGAAAGGAGCTGGCATCTCACTCTCTTTGAATCTTCTTTATCATGCTAAGAGGAGCAGGAAAAAGCAAAAAATTTCAGAATTGCACCTTGCAATGCGGAGAAATTACAGTTTGTGCATTTACAATATTCATTGATTTTTGCCATTGAAAAACGTCCAGAAATGATTGAAGCTACTGACTGAATGAAAGGAGCTGGCATCTCACTCTCTTTGAATCTTCTTTATCATGCTAAGAGGAGCAGGAAAAAGCAAAAAATTTCAGAATTGCACCTTGCAATGCGGAGAAATTACTGTTTGTGCATTTACAATATTCATTGATTTTTGCCATTGAAAAACGTCCAGAAATGATTGAAGGTACTGACTGAATGAAAGGAGCTGGCATCTCACTCTCTTTGAATCTTCTTTATCATGCTAAGAGGAGCAGGAAAAAGCAAAAAATTTCAGAATTGCACCTTGCAATGCGGAGAAATTACTGTTTGTGCATTTACAATATTCATTGATTTTTGCCATTGAAAAACGTCCAGAAATGATTGAAGCTACTGACTGAATGAAAGGAGCTGGCATCTCACTCTCTTTGAATCTTCTTTATCATGCTAAGAGGAGCAGGAAAAAGCAAAAAATTTCAGAATTGCACCTTGCAATGCGGAGAAATTACTGTTTGTGCATTTACAATATTCATTGATTTTTGCCATTGAAAAATGTCCAGAAATGATTGAAGCTACTGACTGAATGAAAGGAGCTGGCATCTCACTCTCTTTGAATCTTCTTTATCATGCTAAGAGGAGCAGGAAAAAGCAAAAAATTTCAGAATTGCGCCTTGCAATGCGGAGAAATTACTGTTTGTGCATTTACAAAATTCATTGATTTTTGCCATTGAAAAACATCATGTTATTCATATACCAGAAATGATTGAAGCTACTGACTGAAGGAAAGGATCTGGCATCTCACTCTCTTTGAATCTTCTTTATCATGCTTAGAGGAGCAGGAAAAAGCAAAAAATTTCAGAATTGCACCTTGCAATGCGGAGAAATTACTGTTTGTGCATTTACAATATTCATTGATTTTTGCCATTGAAAAACGTCCAGAAATGATTGAAGCTACTGACTGAATGAAAGGAGCTGGCATCTCACTCTCTTTGAATCTTCTTTATCATGCTAAGAGGAGCAGGAAAAAGCAAAAAATTTCAGAATTGCACCTTGCAATGCGGAGAAATTACTGTTTGTGCATTTACAATATTCATTGATTTTTGCGATTGAAAAACATCATGTTATTCATATACCAGAAATGATTGAAGCTACTGACTGAATGAAAGGAGCTGGCATCTCACTCTCTTTGAATCTTCTTTATCATGCTAAGAGGAGCAGGAAAAAGTAAAAAATTTCAGAATTGCACCTTGCAATGCGGAGAAATTACTGTTTGTGCATTTACAATATTCATTGATTTTTGCCATTGAAAAACGTCCAGAAATGATTGAAGCTACTGACTGAATGAAAGGAGCTGGCATCTCACTCTCTTTGAATCTTCTTTATCATGCTAAGAGGAGCAGGAAAAAGCAAAAAATTTCAGAATTGCACCTTGCAATGCGGAGAAATTACTGTTTGTGCATTTACAATATTCATTGATTTTTGCGATTGAAAAACATCATGTTATTCATATACCAAAATGATTGAAGCTACTGACTGAATGAAAGGAGCTGGCATCTCACTCTCTTTGAATCTTCTTTATCATGCTAAGAGGAGCAGGAAAAAGTAAAAAATTTCAGAATTGCACCTTGCAATGCGGAGAAATTACTGTTTGTGCATTTATAATATTCAATGATTTTTGCCATTGAAAAACGTCCAGAAATGATTGAAGCTACTGACTGAACGAAAGGAGCTGGCATCTCACTCTCTTTGAATCTTCTTTATCATGCTAAGAGGAGCAGGAAAAAGCAAAAAATTTCAGAATTGCACTTTGCAATGCGGAGAAATTACTGTTTGTGCATTTACAATATTCATTGATTTTTGCCATTGAAAAACATCATGTTATTCATGTACCAGAAATGTTTGAAGCTACTGACTGAATGAAAGGAGCTGGCATCTCACTCTCTTTGAATCTTCTTTATCATGCTAAGAGGAGCAGGAAAAAGCAAAAAATTTCAGAATTGCGCCTTGCAATGCGGAGAAATTACTGTTTGTGCATTTACAAAATTCATTGATTTTTGCCATTGAAAAACATCATGTTATTCATATACCAGAAATGATTGAAGCTACTGACTGAAGGAAAGGATCTGGCATCTCACTCTCTTTGAATCTTCTTTATCATGCTAAGAGGAGCAGGAAAAAGCAAAAAATTTCAGAATTGCACCTTGCAATGCGGAGAAATTACTGTTTGTGCATTTACAATATTCATTGATTTTTGCCATTGAAAAACGTCCAGAAATGATTGAAGCTACTGACTGAATGAAAGGAGCTGGCATCTCACTCTCTTTGAATCTTCTTTATCATGCTAAGAGGAGCAGGAAAAAGCAAAAAATTTCAGAATTGCACCTTGCAATGCGGAGAAATTACTGTTTGTGCATTTACAATATTCATTGATTTTTGCCATTGAAAAACGTCCAGAAATGATTGAAGCTACTGACTGAATGAAAGGAGCTGGCATCTCACTCTCTTTGAATCTTCTTTATCATGCTAAGAGGAGCAGGAAAAAGCAAAAAATTTCAGAATTGCACCTTGCAATGCGGAGAAATTACTGTTTGTGCATTTACAATATTCATTGATTTTTGCCATTGAAAAATGTCCAGAAATGATTGAAGCTACTGACTGAATGAAAGGAGCTGGCATCTCACTCTCTTTGAATCTTCTTTATCATGCTAAGAGGAGCAGGAAAAAGCAAAAAATTTCAGAATTGCGCCTTGCAATGCAGAGAAATTACTGTTTGTGCATTTACAAAATTCATTGATTTTTGCCATTGAAAAACATCATGTTATTCATATACCAGAAATGATTGAAGCTACTGACTGAAGGAAAGGATCTGGCATCTCACTCTCTTTGAATCTTCTTTATCATGCTAAGAGGAGCAGGAAAAAGAAAAAAATTTCAGAATTGCACCTTGCAATGCAGAGAAATTACTGTTTGTGCATTTACAATATTCATTGATTTTTGTCATTGAAAAACGTCCAGAAATGATTGAAGCTACTGACTGAATGAAAGGAGCTGGCATCTCACTCTCTTTGAATCTTCTTTATCATGCTAAGAGGAGCAGGAAAAAGCAAGAAATTTCAGAATTGCACCTTGCAATGCGGAGAAATTACTGTTTGTGCATTTACAATATTCATTGATTTTTGCCATTGAAAAATGTCCAGAAATGATTGAAGCTACTGACTGAATGAAAGGAGCTGGCATCTCACTCTCTTTGAATCTTCTTTATCATGCTAAGAGGAGCAGGAAAAAGCAAAAAATTTCAGAATTGCACATTGCAATGCGGAGAAATTACTGTTTGTGCATTTACAATATTCATTGATTTTTGCCATTGAAAAACGTCCAGAAATGATTGAAGCTACTGACTGAATGAAAGGAGCTGGCATCTCACTCTCTTTGAATCTTCTTTATCATGCTAAGAGGAGCAGGAAAAAGCAAAAAATTTCAGAATTGCACCTTGCAATGCGGAGAAATTACTGTTTGTGCATTTACAATATTCATTGATTTTTGCCATTGAAAAACGTCCAGAAATGATTGAAGCTACTGACTGAATGAAAGGAGCTGGCATCTCACTCTCTTTGAATCTTCTTTATCATGCTAAGAGGAGCAGGAAAAAGCAAAAAATTTCAGAATTGCACCTTGCAATGCGGAGAAATTACTGTTTGTGCATTTACAATATTCATTGATTTTTGCCATTGAAAAACGTCCAGAAATGATTGAAGCTACTGACTGAATGAAAGGAGCTGGCATCTCACTCTCTTTGAATCTTCTTTATCATGCTAAGAGGAGCAGGAAAAAGCAAAAAATTTCAGAATTGCACCTTGCAATGCGGAGAAATTACTGTTTGTGCATTTACAATATTCATTGATTTTTGCCATTGAAAAACGTCCAGAAATGATTGAAGCTACTGACTGAATGAAAGGAGCTGGCATCTCACTCTCTTTGAATCTTCTTTATCATGCTAAGAGGAGCAGGAAAAAGCAAAAAATTTCAGAATTGCACCTTGCAATGCGGAGAAATTACTGTTTGTGCATTTACAATATTCATTGATTTTTGCCATTGAAAAATGTCCAGAAATGATTGAAGCTACTGACTGAATGAAAGGAGCTGGCATCTCACTCTCTTTGAATCTTCTTTATCATGCTAAGAGGAGCAGGAAAAAGCAAAAAATTTCAGAATTGCGCCTTGCAATGCGGAGAAATTACTGTTTGTGCATTTACAAAATTCATTGATTTTTGCCATTGAAAAATATCATGTTATTCATATACCAGAAATGATTGAAGCTACTGACTGAAGGAAAGGATCTGGCATCTCACTCTCTTTGAATCTTCTTTATCATGCTAAGAGGAGCAGGAAAAAACAGAAAATTTCAGAATTGCACCTTGCAATGCGGAGAAATTACTGTTTGTGCATTTACAATATTCATTGATTTTTGCCATTGAAAAACGTCCAGAAATGATTGAAGCTACTGACTGAATGAAAGGAGCTGGCATCTCACTCTCTTTGAATCTTCTTTATCATGCTAAGAGGAGCAGGAGAAAGCAAAAAATTTCGGAATTGCACCTTGCAATGCGGAGAAATTACTGTTTGTGCATTTACAATATTCATTGATTTTTGCGATTGAAAAACATCATGTTATTCATATACCAGAAATGATTGAAGCTACTGACTGAATGAAAGGAGCTGGCATCTCACTCTCTTTGAATCTTCTTTATCATGCTAAGAGGAGCAGGAAAAAGTAAAAAATTTCAGAATTGCACCTTGCAATGCGGAGAAATTACTGTTTGTGCATTTACAATATTCAATGATTTTTGCCATTGAAAAACGTCCAGAAATGATTGAAGCTACTGACTGAATGAAAGGAGCTGGCATCTCACTCTCTTTGAATCTTGTTTATCATGCTAAGAGGAGCAGGAAAAAGCAAAAAATTTCAGAATTGCACCTTGCAATGCGGAGAAATTACTGTTTGTGCATTTACAATATTCATTGATTTTTGCCATTGAAAAACGTCCAGAAATGATTGAAGCTACTGACTGAATGAAAGGAGCTGGCATCTCACTCTCTTTGAATCTTCTTTATCATGCTAAGAGGAGCAGGAAAAAGCAAAAAATTTCAGAATTGCACCTTGCAATGCGGAGAAATTACTGTTTGTGCATTTACAATATTCATTGATTTTTGCTATTGAAAAACATCATGTTATTCATATACCAGAAATGATTGAAGCTACTGACTGAATGAAAGGAGCTGGCATCTCACTCTCTTTGAATCTTCTTTATCATGCTAAGAGGAGCAGGAAAAAGCAAAAAATTTCAGAATTGCACCTTGCAATGCGGAGAAATTACAGTTTGTGCATTTACAATATTCATTGATTTTTGCCATTGAAAAACGTCCAGAAATGATTGAAGCTACTGACTGAATGAAAGGAGCTGGCATCTCACTCTCTTTGAATCTTCTTTATCATGCTAAGAGGAGCAGGAAAAAGCAAAAAATTTCAGAATTGCACCTTGCAATGCGGAGAAATTACTGTTTGTGCATTTACAATATTCATTGATTTTTGCCATTGAAAAACGTCCAGAAATGATTGAAGATACAGACTGAATGAAAGGAGCTGGCATCTCACTCTCTTTGAATCTTCTTTATCATGCTAAGAGGAGCAGGAAAAAGCAAAAAATTTCAGAATTGCACCTTGCAATGCGGAGAAATTACTGTTTGTGCATTTACAATATTCATTGATTTTTGCCATTGAAAAACGTCCAGAATTGATTGAAGCTACTGACTGAATGAAAGGAGCTGGCATCTCACTCTCTTTGAATCTTCTTTATCATGCTAAGAGCAGCAGGAAAAAGCAAAAAATTTCAGAATTGCACCTTGCAATGTGGAGAAATTACTGTTTGTGCATTTACAATATTCATTGATTTTTGCCATTGAAAAATGTCCAGAAATGATTGAAGCTACTGACTGAATGAAAGGAGCTGGCATCTCACTCTCTTTGAATCTTCTTTATCATGCTAAGAGGAGCAGGAAAAAGCAAAAAATTTCAGAATTGCGCCTTGCAATGCGGAGAAATTACTGTTTGTGCATTTACAAAATTCATTGATTTTTGCCATTGAAAAACATCATGTTATTCATATACCAGAAATGATTGAAGCTACTGACTGAAGGAAAGGAGCTGGCATCTCACTCTCTTTGAATCTTCTTTATCATGCTAAGAGGAGCAGGAAAAAGCAAAAAATTTCAGAATTGCACCTTGCAATGCGGAGAAATTACTGTTTGTGCATTTACAATATTCATTGATTTTTGCGATTGAAAAACATCATGTTATTCATATACCAAAATGATTGAAGCTACTGACTGAATGAAAGGAGCTGGCATCTCACTCTCTTTGAATCTTCTTTATCATGCTAAGAGGAGCAGGAAAAAGTAAAAAATTTCAGAATTGCACCTTGCAATGCGGAGAAATTACTGTTTGTGCATTTATAATATTCAATGATTTTTGCCATTGAAAAACGTCCAGAAATGATTGAAGCTACTGACTGAACGAAAGGAGCTGGCATCTCACTCTCTTTGAATCTTCTTTATCATGCTAAGAGGAGCAGGAAAAAGCAAAAAATTTCAGAATTGCACTTTGCAATGCGGAGAAATTACTGTTTGTGCATTTACAATATTCATTGATTTTTGCCATTGAAAAACATCATGTTATTCATGTACCAGAAATGTTTGAAGCTACTGACTGAATGAAAGGAGCTGGCATCTCACTCTCTTTGAATCTTCTTTATCATGCTAAGAGGAGCAGGAAAAAGCAAAAAATTTCAGAATTGCGCCTTGCAATGCGGAGAAATTACTGTTTGTGCATTTACAAAATTCATTGATTTTTGCCATTGAAAAATATCATGTTATTCATATACCAGAAATGATTGAAGCTACTGACTGAAGGAAAGGATCTGGCATCTCACTCTCTTTGAATCTTCTTTATCATGCTAAGAGGAGCAGGAAAAAACAGAAAATTTCAGAATTGCACCTTGCAATGCGGAGAAATTACTGTTTGTGCATTTACAATATTCATTGATTTTTGCCATTGAAAAACGTCCAGAAATGATTGAAGCTACTGACTGAATGAAAGGAGCTGGCATCTCACTCTCTTTGAATCTTCTTTATCATGCTAAGAGGAGCAGGAGAAAGCAAAAAATTTCAGAATTGCACCTTGCAATGCGGAGAAATTACTGTTTGTGCATTTACAATATTCATTGATTTTTGCGATTGAAAAACATCATGTTATTCATATACCAGAAATGATTGAAGCTACTGACTGAATGAAAGGAGCTGGCATCTCACTCTCTTTGAATCTTCTTTATCATGCTAAGAGGAGCAGGAAAAAGTAAAAAATTTCAGAATTGCACCTTGCAATGCGGAGAAATTACTGTTTGTGCATTTACAATATTCAATGATTTTTGCCATTGAAAAACGTCCAGAAATGATTGAAGCTACTGACTGAATGAAAGGAGCTGGCATCTCACTCTCTTTGAATCTTGTTTATCATGCTAAGAGGAGCAGGAAAAAGCAAAAAATTTCAGAATTGCACCTTGCAATGCGGAGAAATTACTGTTTGTGCATTTACAATATTCATTGATTTTTGCCATTGAAAAACGTCCAGAAATGATTGAAGCTACTGACTGAATGAAAGGAGCTGGCATCTCACTCTCTTTGAATCTTCTTTATCATGCTAAGAGGAGCAGGAAAAAGCAAAAAATTTCAGAATTGCACCTTGCAATGCGGAGAAATTACTGTTTGTGCATTTACAATATTCATTGATTTTTGCTATTGAAAAACATCATGTTATTCATATACCAGAAATGATTGAAGCTACTGACTGAATGAAAGGAGCTGGCATCTCACTCTCTTTGAATCTTCTTTATCATGCTAAGAGGAGCAGGAAAAAGCAAAAAATTTCAGAATTGCACCTTGCAATGCGGAGAAATTACAGTTTGTGCATTTACAATATTCATTGATTTTTGCCATTGAAAAACGTCCAGAAATGATTGAAGCTACTGACTGAATGAAAGGAGCTGGCATCTCACTCTCTTTGAATCTTCTTTATCATGCTAAGAGGAGCAGGAAAAAGCAAAAAATTTCAGAATTGCACCTTGCAATGCGGAGAAATTACTGTTTGTGCATTTACAATATTCATTGATTTTTGCCATTGAAAAACGTCCAGAAATGATTGAAGATACTGACTGAATGAAAGGAGCTGGCATCTCACTCTCTTTGAATCTTCTTTATCATGCTAAGAGGAGCAGGAAAAAGCAAAAAATTTCAGAATTGCACCTTGCAATGCGGAGAAATTACTGTTTGTGCATTTACAATATTCATTGATTTTTGCCATTGAAAAACGTCCAGAATTGATTGAAGCTACTGACTGAATGAAAGGAGCTGGCATCTCACTCTCTTTGAATCTTCTTTATCATGCTAAGAGCAGCAGGAAAAAGCAAAAAATTTCAGAATTGCACCTTGCAATGTGGAGAAATTACTGTTTGTGCATTTACAATATTCATTGATTTTTGCCATTGAAAAATGTCCAGAAATGATTGAAGCTACTGACTGAATGAAAGGAGCTGGCATCTCACTCTCTTTGAATCTTCTTTATCATGCTAAGAGGAGCAGGAAAAAGCAAAAAATTTCAGAATTGCGCCTTGCAATGCGGAGAAATTACTGTTTGTGCATTTACAAAATTCATTGATTTTTGCCATTGAAAAACATCATGTTATTCATATACCAGAAATGATTGAAGCTACTGACTGAAGGAAAGGAGCTGGCATCTCACTCTCTTTGAATCTTCTTTATCATGCTAAGAGGAGCAGGAAAAAGCAAAAAATTTCAGAATTGCACCTTGCAATGCGGAGAAATTACTGTTTGTGCATTTACAATATTCATTGATTTTTGCGATTGAAAAACATCATGTTATTCATATACCAAAATGATTGAAGCTACTGACTGAATGAAAGGAGCTGGCATCTCACTCTCTTTGAATCTTCTTTATCATGCTAAGAGGAGCAGGAAAAAGTAAAAAATTTCAGAATTGCACCTTGCAATGCGGAGAAATTACTGTTTGTGCATTTATAATATTCAATGATTTTTGCCATTGAAAAACGTCCAGAAATGATTGAAGCTACTGACTGAACGAAAGGAGCTGGCATCTCACTCTCTTTGAATCTTCTTTATCATGCTAAGAGGAGCAGGAAAAAGCAAAAAATTTCAGAATTGCACTTTGCAATGCGGAGAAATTACTGTTTGTGCATTTACAATATTCATTGATTTTTGCCATTGAAAAACATCATGTTATTCATGTACCAGAAATGTTTGAAGCTACTGACTGAATGAAAGGAGCTGGCATCTCACTCTCTTTGAATCTTCTTTATCATGCTAAGAGGAGCAGGAAAAAGCAAAAAATTTCAGAATTGCGCCTTGCAATGCGGAGAAATTACTGTTTGTGCATTTACAAAATTCATTGATTTTTGCCATTGAAAAACATCATGTTATTCATATACCAGAAATGATTGAAGCTACTGACTGAAGGAAAGGATCTGGCATCTCACTCTCTTTGAATCTTCTTTATCATGCTAAGAGGAGCAGGAAAAAGCAAAAAATTTCAGAATTGCACCTTGCAATGCGGAGAAATTACTGTTTGTGCATTTACAATATTCATTGATTTTTGCCATTGAAAAACGTCCAGAAATGATTGAAGCTACTGACTGAATGAAAGGAGCTGGCATCTCACTCTCTTTGAATCTTCTTTATCATGCTAAGAGGAGCAGGAAAAAGCAAAAAATTTCAGAATTGCACCTTGCAATGCGGAGAAATTACTGTTTGTGCATTTACAATATTCATTGATTTTTGCCATTGAAAAACGTCCAGAAATGATTGAAGCTACTGACTGAATGAAAGGAGCTGGCATCTCACTCTCTTTGAATCTTCTTTATCATGCTAAGAGGAGCAGGAAAAAGCAAAAAATTTCAGAATTGCACCTTGCAATGCGGAGAAATTACTGTTTGTGCATTTACAATATTCATTGATTTTTGCCATTGAAAAATGTCCAGAAATGATTGAAGCTACTGACTGAATGAAAGGAGCTGGCATCTCACTCTCTTTGAATCTTCTTTATCATGCTAAGAGGAGCAGGAAAAAGCAAAAAATTTCAGAATTGCGCCTTGCAATGCAGAGAAATTACTGTTTGTGCATTTACAAAATTCATTGATTTTTGCCATTGAAAAACATCATGTTATTCATATACCAGAAATGATTGAAGCTACTGACTGAAGGAAAGGATCTGGCATCTCACTCTCTTTGAATCTTCTTTATCATGCTAAGAGGAGCAGGAAAAAGAAAAAAATTTCAGAATTGCACCTTGCAATGCAGAGAAATTACTGTTTGTGCATTTACAATATTCATTGATTTTTGTCATTGAAAAACGTCCAGAAATGATTGAAGCTACTGACTGAATGAAAGGAGCTGGCATCTCACTCTCTTTGAATCTTCTTTATCATGCTAAGAGGAGCAGGAAAAAGCAAAAAATTTCAGAATTGCACCTTGCAATGCGGAGAAATTACTGTTTGTGCATTTACAATATTCATTGATTTTTGCTATTGAAAAACATCATGTTATTCATATACCAGAAATGATTGAAGCTACTGACTGAATGAAAGGAGCTGGCATCTCACTCTCTTTGAATCTTCTTTATCATGCTAAGAGGAGCAGGAAAAAGCAAAAAATTTCAGAATTGCACCTTGCAATGCGGAGAAATTACAGTTTGTGCATTTACAATATTCATTGATTTTTGCCATTGAAAAACGTCCAGAAATGATTGAAGCTACTGACTGAATGAAAGGAGCTGGCATCTCACTCTCTTTGAATCTTCTTTATCATGCTAAGAGGAGCAGGAAAAAGCAAAAAATTTCAGAATTGCACCTTGCAATGCGGAGAAATTACTGTTTGTGCATTTACAATATTCATTGATTTTTGCCATTGAAAAACGTCCAGAAATGATTGAAGATACTGACTGAATGAAAGGAGCTGGCATCTCACTCTCTTTGAATCTTCTTTATCATGCTAAGAGGAGCAGGAAAAAGCAAAAAATTTCAGAATTGCACCTTGCAATGCGGAGAAATTACTGTTTGTGCATTTACAATATTCATTGATTTTTGCCATTGAAAAACGTCCAGAATTGATTGAAGCTACTGACTGAATGAAAGGAGCTGGCATCTCACTCTCTTTGAATCTTCTTTATCATGCTAAGAGCAGCAGGAAAAAGCAAAAAATTTCAGAATTGCACCTTGCAATGTGGAGAAATTACTGTTTGTGCATTTACAATATTCATTGATTTTTGCCATTGAAAAATGTCCAGAAATGATTGAAGCTACTGACTGAATGAAAGGAGCTGGCATCTCACTCTCTTTGAATCTTCTTTATCATGCTAAGAGGAGCAGGAAAAAGCAAAAAATTTCAGAATTGCGCCTTGCAATGCGGAGAAATTACTGTTTGTGCATTTACAAAATTCATTGATTTTTGCCATTGAAAAACATCATGTTATTCATATACCAGAAATGATTGAAGCTACTGACTGAAGGAAAGGATATGGCATCTCACTCTCTTTGAATCTTCTTTATCATGCTAAGAGGAGCAGGAAAAAGCAAAAAATTTCAGAATTGCACCTTGCAATGCGGAGAAATTACAGTTTGTGCATTTACAATATTCATTGATTTTTGCCATTGAAAAACGTCCAGAAATGATTGAAGCTACTGACTGAATGAAAGGAGCTGGCATCTCACTCTCTTTGAATCTTCTTTATCATGCTAAGAGGAGCAGGAAAAAGCAAAAAATTTCAGAATTGCACCTTGCAATGCGGAGAAATTACTGTTTGTGCATTTACAATATTCATTGATTTTTGCCATTGAAAAACGTCCAGAAATGATTGAAGATACTGACTGAATGAAAGGAGCTGGCATCTCACTCTCTTTGAATCTTCTTTATCATGCTAAGAGGAGCAGGAAAAAGCAAAAAATTTCAGAATTGCACCTTGCAATGCGGAGAAATTACTGTTTGTGCATTTACAATATTCATTGATTTTTGCTATTGAAAAACGTCCAGAATTGATTGAAGCTACTGACTGAATGAAAGGAGCTGGCATCTCACTCTCTTTGAATCTTCTTTATCATGCTAAGAGGAGCAGGAAAAAGCAAAAAATTTCAGAATTGCACCTTGCAATGTGGAGAAATTACTGTTTGTGCATTTACAATATTCATTGATTTTTGCCATTGAAAAATGTCCAGAAATGATTGAAGCTACTGACTGAATGAAAGGAGCTGGCATCTCACTCTCTTTGAATCTTCTTTATCATGCTAAGAGGAGCAGGAAAAAGCAAAAAATTTCAGAATTGCGCCTTGCAATGCGGAGAAATTACTGTTTGTGCATTTACAAAATTCATTGATTTTTGCCATTGAAAAACATCATGTTATTCATATACCAGAAATGATTGAAGCTACTGACTGAAGGAAAGGATATGGCATCTCACTCTCTTTGAATCTTCTTTATCATGCTTAGAGGAGCAGGAAAAAGCAAAAAATTTCAGAATTGCACCTTGCAATGCGGAGAAATTACTGTTTGTGCATTTACAATATTCATTGATTTTTGCCATTGAAAAACGTCCAGAAATGATTGAAGCTACTGACTGAATGAAAGGAGCTGGCATCTCACTCTCTTTGAATCTTCTTTATCATGCTAAGAGGAGCAGGAAAAAGCAAAAAATTTCAGAATTGCACCTTGCAATGCGGAGAAATTACTGTTTGTGCATTTACAATATTCATTGATTTTTGCGATTGAAAAACATCATGTTATTCATATACCAGAAATGATTGAAGCTACTGACTGAATGAAAGGAGCTGGCATCTCACTCTCTTTGAATCTTCTTTATCATGCTAAGAGGAGCAGGAAAAAGTAAAAAATTTCAGAATTGCACCTTGCAATGCGGAGACATTACTGTTTGTGCATTTACAATATTCATTGATTTTTGCCATTGAAAAACGTCCAGAAATGATTGAAGCTACTGACTGAATGAAAGGAGCTGGCATCTCACTCTCTTTGAATCTTCTTTATCATGCTAAGAGGAGCAGGAAAAAGCAAAAAATTTCAGAATTGCACCTTGCAATGCGGAGAAATTACTGTTTGTGCATTTACAATATTCATTGATTTTTGCTATTGAAAAACATCATGTTATTCATATACCAGAAATGATTGAAGCTACTGACTGAATGAAAGGAGCTGGCATCTCACTCTCTTTGAATCTTCTTTATCATGCTAAGAGGAGCAGGAAAAAGCAAAAAATTTCAGAATTGCACCTTGCAATGCGGAGAAATTACAGTTTGTGCATTTACAATATTCATTGATTTTTGCCATTGAAAAACGTCCAGAAATGATTGAAGCTACTGACTGAATGAAAGGAGCTGGCATCTCACTCTCTTTGAATCTTCTTTATCATGCTAAGAGGAGCAGGAAAAAGCAAAAAATTTCAGAATTGCACCTTGCAATGCGGAGAAATTACTGTTTGTGCATTAACAATATTCATTGATTTTTGCCATTGAAAAAGGTCCAGAAATAATTGAAGGTACTGACTGAATGAAAGGAGCTGGCATCTCACTCTCTTTGAATCTTCTTTATCATGCTAAGAGGAGCAGGAAAAAGCAAAAAATTTCAGAATTGCACCTTGCAATGCGGAGAAATTACTGTTTGTGCATTTACAATATTCATTGATTTTTGCCATTGAAAAACGTCCAGAAATGATTGAAGCTACTGACTGAATGAAAGGAGCTGGCATCTCACTCTCTTTGAATCTTCTTTATCATGCTAAGAGGAGCAGGAAAAAGCAAAAAATTTCAGAATTGCACCTTGCAATGCGGAGAAATTACTGTTTGTGCATTTACAATATTCATTGATTTTTGCCATTGAAAAATGTCCAGAAATGATTGAAGCTACTGACTGAATGAAAGGAGCTGGCATCTCACTCTCTTTGAATCTTCTTTATCATGCTAAGAGGAGCAGGAAAAAGAAAAAATTTCAGAATTGCGCCTTGCAATGCGGAGAAATTACTGTTTGTGCATTTACAAAATTCATTGATTTTTGCCATTGAAAAACATCATGTTATTCATATACCAGAAATGATTGAAGCTACTGACTGAAGGAAAGGATCTGGCATCTCACTCTCTTTGAATCTTCTTTATCATGCTAAGAGGAGCAGGAAAAAGCAAAAAATTTCAGAATTGCACCTTGCAATGCGGAGAAATTACTGTTTGTGCATTTACAATATTCATTGATTTTTGCCATTGAAAAACGTCCAGAAATGATTGAAGCTACTGACTGAATGAAAGGAGCTGGCATCTCACTCTCTTTGAATCTTCTTTATCATGCTAAGAGGAGCAGGAAAAAGCAAAAAATTTCAGAATTGCACCTTGCAATGCGGAGAAATTACTGTTTGTGCATTTACAATATTCATTGATTTTTGCCATTGAAAAACGTCCAGAAATGATTGAAGCTACTGACTGAATGAAAGGAGCTGGCATCTCACTCTCTTTGAATCTTCTTTATCATGCTAAGAGGAGCAGGAAAAAGCAAAAAATTTCAGAATTGCACCTTGCAATGCGGAGAAATTACTGTTTGTGCATTTACAATATTCATTGATTTTTGCCATTGAAAAATGTCCAGAAATGATTGAAGCTACTGACTGAATGAAAGGAGCTGGCATCTCACTCTCTTTGAATCTTCTTTATCATGCTAAGAGGAGCAGGAAAAAGCAAAAAATTTCAGAATTGCGCCTTGCAATGCAGAGAAATTACTGTTTGTGCATTTACAAAATTCATTGATTTTTGCCATTGAAAAACATCATGTTATTCATATACCAGAAATGATTGAAGCTACTGACTGAAGGAAAGGATCTGGCATCTCACTCTCTTTGAATCTTCTTTATCATGCTAAGAGGAGCAGGAAAAAGCAAAAAATTTCAGAATTGCACCTTGCAATGCAGAGAAATTACTGTTTGTGCATTTACAATATTCATTGATTTTTGTCATTGAAAAACGTCCAGAAATGATTGAAGCTACTGACTGAATGAAAGGAGCTGGCATCTCACTCTCTTTGAATCTTCTTTATCATGCTAAGAGGAGCAGGAAAAAGCAAAAAATTTCAGAATTGCACCTTGCAATGCGGAGAAATTACTGTTTGTGCATTTACAATATTCATTGATTTTTGCCATTGAAAAATGTCCAGAAATGATTGAAGCTACTGACTGAATGAAAGGAGCTGGCATCTCACTCTCTTTGAATCTTCTTTATCATGCTAAGAGGAGCAGGAAAAAGCAAAAAATTTCAGAATTGCACCTTGAAATGCGGAGAAATTACTGTTTGTGCATTTACAATATTCATTGATTTTTGCCATTGAAAAACGTCCAGAAATGATTGAAGCTACTGACTGAATGAAAGGAGCTGGCATCTCACTCTCTTTGAATCTTCTTTATCATGCTAAGAGGAGCAGGAAAAAGCAAAAAATTTCAGAATTGCACCTTGCAATGCGGAGAAATTACTGTTTGTGCATTTACAATATTCATTGATTTTTGCCATTGAAAAATGTCCAGAAATGATTGAAGCTACTGACTGAATGAAAGGAGCTGGCATCTCACTCTCTTTGAATCTTCTTTATCATGCTAAGAGGAGCAGGAAAAAGCAAAAAATTTCAGAATTGCGCCTTGCAATGCGGAGAAATTACTGTTTGTGCATTTACAAAATTCATTGATTTTTGCCATTGAAAAACATCATGTTATTCATATACCAGAAATGATTGAAGCTACTGACTGAAGGAAAGGATCTGGCATCTCACTCTCTTTGAATCTTCTTTATCATGCTAAGAGGAGCAGGAAAAAGCAAAAAATTTCAGAATTGCACCTTGCAATGCGGAGAAATTACTGTTTGTGCATTTACAATATTCATTGATTTTTGCCATTGAAAAACGTCCAGAAATGATTGAAGCTACTGACTGAATGAAAGGAGCTGGCATCTCACTCTCTTTGAATCTTCTTTATCATGCTAAGAGGAGCAGGAAAAAGCAAAAAATTTCAGAATTGCGCCTTGCAATGCGGAGAAATTACTGTTTGTGCATTTACAAAATTCATTGATTTTTGCCATTGAAAAACATCATGTTATTCATATACCAGAAATGATTGAAGCTACTGACTGAAGGAAAGGATCTGGCATCTCACTCTCTTTGAATCTTCTTTATCATGCTAAGAGGAGCAGGAAAAAGCAAAAAATTTCAGAATTGCACCTTGCAATGCGGAGAAATTACTGTTTGTGCATTTACAATATTCATTGATTTTTGCCATTGAAAAACGTCCAGAAATGATTGAAGCTACTGACTGAATGAAAGGAGCTGGCATCTCACTCTCTTTGAATCTTCTTTATCATGCTAAGAGGAGCAGGAAAAAGCAAAAAATTTCAGAATTGCACCTTGCAATGCGGAGAAATTACTGTTTGTGCATTTACAATATTCATTGATTTTTGCCATTGAAAAACGTCCAGAAATGATTGAAGCTACTGACTGAATGAAAAGAGCTGGCATCTCACTCTCTTTGAATCTTCTTTATCATGCTAAGAGGAGCAGGAAAAAGCAAAAAATTTCAGAATTGCACCTTGCAATGCGGAGAAATTACTGTTTGTGCATTTACAATATTCATTGATTTTTGCCATTGAAAAATGTCCAGAAATGATTGAAGCTACTGACTGAATGAAAGGAGCTGGCATCTCACTCTCTTTGAATCTTCTTTATCATGCTAAGAGGAGCAGGAAAAAGCAAAAAATTTCAGAATTGCGCCTTGCAATGCGGAGAAATTACTGTTTGTGCATTTACAAAATTCATTGATTTTTGCCATTGAAAAACATCATGTTATTCATATACCAGAAATGATTGAAGCTACTGACTGAAGGAAAGGATCTGGCATCTCACTCTCTTTGAATCTTCTTTATCATGCTAAGAGGAGCAGGAAAAAGCAAAAAATTTCAGAATTGCACCTTGCAATGCGGAGAAATTACTGTTTGTGCATTTACAATATTCATTGATTTTTGCCATTGAAAAACGTCCAGAAATGATTGAAGCTACTGACTGAATGAAAGGAGCTGGCATCTCACTCTCTTTGAATCTTCTTTATCATGCTAAGAGGAGCAGGAAAAAGCAAAAAATTTCAGAATTGCACCTTGCAATGCGGAGAAATTACTGTTTGTGCATTTACAATATTCATTGATTTTTGCGATTGAAAAACATCATGTTATTCATATACCAGAAATGATTGAAGCTACTGACTGAATGAAAGGAGCTGGCATCTCACTCTCTTTGAATCTTCTTTATCATGCTAAGAGGAGCAGGAAAAAGTAAAAAATTTCAGAATTGCACCTTGCAATGCGGAGAAATTACTGTTTGTGCATTTACAATATTCAATGATTTTTGCCATTGAAAAACGTCCAGAAATGATTGAAGCTACTGACTGAATGAAAGGAGCTGGCATCTCACTCTCTTTGAATCTTGTTTATCATGCTAAGAGGAGCAGGAAAAAGCAAAAAATTTCAGAATTGCACCTTGCAATGCGGAGAAATTACTGTTTGTGCATTTACAATATTCATTGATTTTTGCCATTGAAAAACGTCCAGAAATGATTGAAGCTACTGACTGAATGAAAGGAGCTGGCATCTCACTCTCTTTGAATCTTCTTTATCATGCTAAGAGGAGCAGGAAAAAGCAAAAAATTTCAGAATTGCACCTTGCAATGCGGAGAAATTACTGTTTGTGCATTTACAATATTCATTGATTTTTGCTATTGAAAAACATCATGTTATTCATATACCAGAAATGATTGAAGCTACTGACTGAATGAAAGGAGCTGGCATCTCACTCTCTTTGAATCTTCTTTATCATGCTAAGAGGAGCAGGAAAAAGCAAAAAATTTCAGAATTGCACCTTGCAATGCGGAGAAATTACAGTTTGTGCATTTACAATATTCATTGATTTTTGCCATTGAAAAACGTCCAGAAATGATTGAAGCTACTGACTGAATGAAAGGAGCTGGCATCTCACTCTCTTTGAATCTTCTTTATCATGCTAAGAGGAGCAGGAAAAAGCAAAAAATTTCAGAATTGCACCTTGCAATGCGGAGAAATTACTGTTTGTGCATTTACAATATTCATTGATTTTTGCCATTGAAAAACGTCCAGAAATGATTGAAGGTACTGACTGAATGAAAGGAGCTGGCATCTCACTCTCTTTGAATCTTCTTTATCATGCTAAGAGGAGCAGGAAAAAGCAAAAAATTTCAGAATTGCACCTTGCAATGCGGAGAAATTACTGTTTGTGCATTTACAATATTCATTGATTTTTGCCATTGAAAAACGTCCAGAAATGATTGAAGCTACTGACTGAATGAAAGGAGCTGGCATCTCACTCTCTTTGAATCTTCTTTATCATGCTAAGAGGAGCAGGAAAAAGCAAAAAATTTCAGAATTGCACCTTGCAATGCGGAGAAATTACTGTTTGTGCATTTACAATATTCATTGATTTTTGCCATTGAAAAATGTCCAGAAATGATTGAAGCTACTGACTGAATGAAAGGAGCTGGCATCTCACTCTCTTTGAATCTTCTTTATCATGCTAAGAGGAGCAGGAAAAAGCAAAAAATTTCAGAATTGCGCCTTGCAATGCGGAGAAATTACTGTTTGTGCATTTACAAAATTCATTGATTTTTGCCATTGAAAAACATCATGTTATTCATATACCAGAAATGATTGAAGCTACTGACTGAAGGAAAGGATATGGCATCTCACTCTCTTTGAATCTTCTTTATCATGCTTAGAGGAGCAGGAAAAAGCAAAAAATTTCAGAATTGCACCTTGCAATGCGGAGAAATTACTGTTTGTGCATTTACAATATTCATTGATTTTTGCCATTGAAAAACGTCCAGAAATGATTGAAGCTACTGACTGAATGAAAGGAGCTGGCATCTCACTCTCTTTGAATCTTCTTTATCATGCTAAGAGGAGCAGGAAAAAGCAAAAAATTTCAGAATTGCACCTTGCAATGCGGAGAAATTACTGTTTGTGCATTTACAATATTCATTGATTTTTGCGATTGAAAAACATCATGTTATTCATATACCAGAAATGATTGAAGCTACTGACTGAATGAAAGGAGCTGGCATCTCACTCTCTTTGAATCTTCTTTATCATGCTAAGAGGAGCAGGAAAAAGTAAAAAATTTCAGAATTGCACCTTGCAATGCGGAGAAATTACTGTTTGTGCATTTACAATATTCATTGATTTTTGCCATTGAAAAACGTCCAGAAATGATTGAAGCTACTGACTGAATGAAAGGAGCTGGCATCTCACTCTCTTTGAATCTTCTTTATCATGCTAAGAGGAGCAGGAAAAAGCAAAAAATTTCAGAATTGCACCTTGCAATGCGGAGAAATTACTGTTTGTGCATTTACAATATTCATTGATTTTTGCTATTGAAAAACATCATGTTATTCATATACCAGAAATGATTGAAGCTACTGACTGAATGAAAGGAGCTGGCATCTCACTCTCTTTGAATCTTCTTTATCATGCTAAGAGGAGCAGGAAAAAGCAAAAAATTTCAGAATTGCACCTTGCAATGCGGAGAAATTAAAGTTTGTGCATTTACAATATTCATTGATTTTTGCCATTGAAAAACGTCCATAAATGATTGAAGCTACTGACTGAATGAAAGGAGCTGGCATCTCACTCTCTTTGAATCTTCTTTATCATGCTAAGAGGAGCAGGAAAAAGCAAAAAATTTCAGAATTGCACCTTGCAATGCGGAGAAATTACTGTTTGTGCATTTACAATATTCATTGATTTTTGCCATTGAAAAAGGTCCAGAAATAATTGAAGGTACTGACTGAATGAAAGGAGCTGGCATCTCACTCTCTTTGAATCTTCTTTATCATGCTAAGAGGAGCAGGAAAAAGCAAAAAATTTCAGAATTGCACCTTGCAATGCGGAGAAATTACTGTTTGTGCATTTACAATATTCATTGATTTTTGCCATTGAAAAACGTCCAGAAATGATTGAAGCTACTGACTGAATGAAAGGAGCTGGCATCTCACTCTCTTTGAATCTTCTTTATCATGCTAAGAGGAGCAGGAAAAAGCAAAAAATTTCAGAATTGCACCTTGCAATGCGGAGAAATTACTGTTTGTGCATTTACAATATTCATTGATTTTTGCCATTGAAAAATGTCCAGAAATGATTGAAGCTACTGACTGAATGAAAGGAGCTGGCATCTCACTCTCTTTGAATCTTCTTTATCATGCTAAGAGGAGCAGGAAAAAGCAAAAAATTTCAGAATTGCGCCTTGCAATGCGGAGAAATTACTGTTTGTGCATTTACAAAATTCATTGATTTTTGCCATTGAAAAACATCATGTTATTCATATACCAGAAATGATTGAAGCTACTGACTGAATGAAAGGAGCTGGCATCTCACTCTCTTTGAATCTTCTTTATCATGCTAAGAGGAGCAGGAAAAAGTAAAAAATTTCAGAATTGCACCTTGCAATGCGGAGAAATTACTGTTTGTGCATTTACAATATTCAATGATTTTTGCCATTGAAAAACGTCCAGAAATGATTGAAGCTACTGACTGAATGAAAGGAGCTGGCATCTCACTCTCTTTGAATCTTGTTTATCATGCTAAGAGGAGCAGGAAAAAGCAAAAAATTTCAGAATTGCACCTTGCAATGCG
Organism: Phyllobates terribilis; assembly: GCF_046119375.1. Lineage (NCBI taxonomy): Eukaryota > Metazoa > Chordata > Amphibia > Anura > Dendrobatidae > Phyllobates > Phyllobates terribilis. Next base: position 187,855 of record NW_027364122.1, on the reverse strand, counting down.
GAGAAATTACTGTTTGTGCATTTACAATATTCATTGATTTTTGCCATTGAAAAACGTCCAGAAATGATTGAAGCTACTGACTGAATGAAAGGAGCTGGCATCTCACTCTCTTTGAATCTTCTTTATCATGCTAAGAGGAGCAGGAAAAAGCAAAAAATTTCAGAATTGCACCTTGCAATGCGGAGAAATTACTGTTTGTGCATTTACAATATTCATTGATTTTTGCTATTGAAAAACATCATGTTATTCATATACCAGAAATGATTGAAGCTACTGACTGAATGAAAGGAGCTGGCATCTCACTCTCTTTGAATCTTCTTTATCATGCTAAGAGGAGCAGGAAAAAGCAAAAAATTTCAGAATTGCACCTTGCAATGCGGAGAAATTACAGTTTGTGCATTTACAATATTCATTGATTTTTGCCATTGAAAAACGTCCAGAAATGATTGAAGCTACTGACTGAATGAAAGGAGCTGGCATCTCACTCTCTTTGAATCTTCTTTATCATGCTAAGAGGAGCAGGAAAAAGCAAAAAATTTCAGAATTGCACCTTGCAATGCGGAGAAATTACTGTTTGTGCATTTACAATATTCATTGATTTTTGCCATTGAAAAACGTCCAGAAATGATTGAAGGTACTGACTGAATGAAAGGAGCTGGCATCTCACTCTCTTTGAATCTTCTTTATCATGCTAAGAGGAGCAGGAAAAAGCAAAAAATTTCAGAATTGCACCTTGCAATGCGGAGAAATTACTGTTTGTGCATTTACAATATTCATTGATTTTTGCCATTGAAAAACGTCCAGAAATGATTGAAGCTACTGACTGAATGAAAGGAGCTGGCATCTCACTCTCTTTGAATCTTCTTTATCATGCTAAGAGGAGCAGGAAAAAGCAAAAAATTTCAGAATTGCACCTTGCAATGCGGAGAAATTACTGTTTGTGCATTTACAATATTCATTGATTTTTGCCATTGAAAAATGTCCAGAAATGATTGAAGCTACTGACTGAATGAAAGGAGCTGGCATCTCACTCTCTTTGAATCTTCTTTATCATGCTAAGAGGAGCAGGAAAAAGCAAAAAATTTCAGAATTGCGCCTTGCAATGCGGAGAAATTACTGTTTGTGCATTTACAAAATTCATTGATTTTTGCCATTGAAAAACATCATGTTATTCATATACCAGAAATGATTGAAGCTACTGACTGAAGGAAAGGATATGGCATCTCACTCTCTTTGAATCTTCTTTATCATGCTTAGAGGAGCAGGAAAAAGCAAAAAATTTCAGAATTGCACCTTGCAATGCGGAGAAATTACTGTTTGTGCATTTACAATATTCATTGATTTTTGCCATTGAAAAACGTCCAGAAATGATTGAAGCTACTGACTGAATGAAAGGAGCTGGCATCTCACTCTCTTTGAATCTTCTTTATCATGCTAAGAGGAGCAGGAAAAAGCAAAAAATTTCAGAATTGCACCTTGCAATGCGGAGAAATTACTGTTTGTGCATTTACAATATTCATTGATTTTTGCGATTGAAAAACATCATGTTATTCATATACCAGAAATGATTGAAGCTACTGACTGAATGAAAGGAGCTGGCATCTCACTCTCTTTGAATCTTCTTTATCATGCTAAGAGGAGCAGGAAAAAGTAAAAAATTTCAGAATTGCACCTTGCAATGCGGAGAAATTACTGTTTGTGCATTTACAATATTCATTGATTTTTGCCATTGAAAAACGTCCAGAAATGATTGAAGCTACTGACTGAATGAAAGGAGCTGGCATCTCACTCTCTTTGAATCTTCTTTATCATGCTAAGAGGAGCAGGAAAAAGCAAAAAATTTCAGAATTGCACCTTGCAATGCGGAGAAATTACTGTTTGTGCATTTACAATATTCATTGATTTTTGCTATTGAAAAACATCATGTTATTCATATACCAGAAATGATTGAAGCTACTGACTGAATGAAAGGAGCTGGCATCTCACTCTCTTTGAATCTTCTTTATCATGCTAAGAGGAGCAGGAAAAAGCAAAAAATTTCAGAATTGCACCTTGCAATGCGGAGAAATTAAAGTTTGTGCATTTACAATATTCATTGATTTTTGCCATTGAAAAACGTCCATAAATGATTGAAGCTACTGACTGAATGAAAGGAGCTGGCATCTCACTCTCTTTGAATCTTCTTTATCATGCTAAGAGGAGCAGGAAAAAGCAAAAAATTTCAGAATTGCACCTTGCAATGCGGAGAAATTACTGTTTGTGCATTTACAATATTCATTGATTTTTGCCATTGAAAAAGGTCCAGAAATAATTGAAGGTACTGACTGAATGAAAGGAGCTGGCATCTCACTCTCTTTGAATCTTCTTTATCATGCTAAGAGGAGCAGGAAAAAGCAAAAAATTTCAGAATTGCACCTTGCAATGCGGAGAAATTACTGTTTGTGCATTTACAATATTCATTGATTTTTGCCATTGAAAAACGTCCAGAAATGATTGAAGCTACTGACTGAATGAAAGGAGCTGGCATCTCACTCTCTTTGAATCTTCTTTATCATGCTAAGAGGAGCAGGAAAAAGCAAAAAATTTCAGAATTGCACCTTGCAATGCGGAGAAATTACTGTTTGTGCATTTACAATATTCATTGATTTTTGCCATTGAAAAATGTCCAGAAATGATTGAAGCTACTGACTGAATGAAAGGAGCTGGCATCTCACTCTCTTTGAATCTTCTTTATCATGCTAAGAGGAGCAGGAAAAAGCAAAAAATTTCAGAATTGCGCCTTGCAATGCGGAGAAATTACTGTTTGTGCATTTACAAAATTCATTGATTTTTGCCATTGAAAAACATCATGTTATTCATATACCAGAAATGATTGAAGCTACTGACTGAAGGAAAGGATCTGGCATCTCACTCTCTTTGAATCTTCTTTATCATGCTTAGAGGAGCAGGAAAAAGCAAAAAATTTCAGAATTGCACCTTGCAATGCGGAGAAATTACTGTTTGTGCATTTACAATATTCATTGATTTTTGCCATTGAAAAACGTCCAGAAATGATTGAAGCTACTGACTGAATGAAAGGAGCTGGCATCTCACTCTCTTTGAATCTTCTTTATCATGCTAAGAGGAGCAGGAAAAAGCAAAAAATTTCAGAATTGCACCTTGCAATGCGGAGAAATTACTGTTTGTGCATTTACAATATTCATTGATTTTTGCCATTGAAAAACGTCCAGAAATGATTGAAGCTACTGACTGAATGAAAGGAGCTGGCATCTCACTCTCTTTGAATCTTCTTTATCATGCTAAGAGGAGCAGGAAAAAGCAAAAAATTTCAGAATTGCACCTTGCAATGCGGAGAAATTACTGTTTGTGCATTTACAATATTCATTGATTTTTGCCATTGAAAAACATCATGTTATTCATATACCAGAAATGATTGAAGCTACTGACTGAATGAAAGGAGCTGGCATCTCAATCTCTTTGAATCTTCTTTATCATGCTAAGAGGAGCAGGAAAAAGTAAAAAATTTCAGAATTGCACCTTGCAATGCGGAGAAATTACTGTTTGTGCATTTACAATATTCATTGATTTTTGCCATTGAAAAACATCATGTTATTCATATACCAGAAATGATTGAAGCTACTGACTGAATGAAAGGAGCTGGCATCTCACTCTCTTTGAATCTTCTTTATCATGCTAAGAGGAGCAGGAAAAAGTAAAAAATTTCAGAATTGCACCTTGCAATGCGGAGAAATTACTGTTTGTGCATTTACAATATTCATTGATTTTTGCCATTGAAAAACGTCCAGAAATGATTGAAGCTACTGACTGAATGAAAGGAGCTGGCATCTCACTCTCTTTGAATCTTCTTTATCATGCTAAGAGGAGCAGGAAAAAGCAAAAAATTTCAGAATTGCACCTTGCAATGCGGAGAAATTACTGTTTGTGCATTTACAATATTCATTGATTTTTGCTATTGAAAAACATCATGTTATTCATATACCAGAAATGATTGAAGCTACTGACTGAATGAAAGGAGCTGGCATCTCACTCTCTTTGAATCTTCTTTATCATGCTAAGAGGAGCAGGAAAAAGCAAAAAATTTCAGAATTGCACCTTGCAATGCGGAGAAATTAAAGTTTGTGCATTTACAATATTCATTGATTTTTGCCATTGAAAAACGTCCATAAATGATTGAAGCTACTGACTGAATGAAAGGAGCTGGCATCTCACTCTCTTTGAATCTTCTTTATCATGCTAAGAGGAGCAGGAAAAAGCAAAAAATTTCAGAATTGCACCTTGCAATGCGGAGAAATTACTGTTTGTGCATTTACAATATTCATTGATTTTTGCCATTGAAAAAGGTCCAGAAATAATTGAAGGTACTGACTGAATGAAAGGAGCTGGCATCTCACTCTCTTTGAATCTTCTTTATCATGCTAAGAGGAGCAGGAAAAAGCAAAAAATTTCAGAATTGCACCTTGCAATGCGGAGAAATTACTGTTTGTGCATTTACAATATTCATTGATTTTTGCCATTGAAAAACGTCCAGAAATGATTGAAGCTACTGACTGAATGAAAGGAGCTGGCATCTCACTCTCTTTGAATCTTCTTTATCATGCTAAGAGGAGCAGGAAAAAGCAAAAAATTTCAGAATTGCACCTTGCAATGCGGAGAAATTACTGTTTGTGCATTTACAATATTCATTGATTTTTGCCATTGAAAAATGTCCAGAAATGATTGAAGCTACTGACTGAATGAAAGGAGCTGGCATCTCACTCTCTTTGAATCTTCTTTATCATGCTAAGAGGAGCAGGAAAAAGCAAAAAATTTCAGAATTGCGCCTTGCAATGCGGAGAAATTACTGTTTGTGCATTTACAAAATTCATTGATTTTTGCCATTGAAAAACATCATGTTATTCATATACCAGAAATGATTGAAGCTACTGACTGAATGAAAGGAGCTGGCATCTCACTCTCTTTGAATCTTCTTTATCATGCTAAGAGGAGCAGGAAAAAGTAAAAAATTTCAGAATTGCACCTTGCAATGCGGAGAAATTACTGTTTGTGCATTTACAATATTCAATGATTTTTGCCATTGAAAAACGTCCAGAAATGATTGAAGCTACTGACTGAATGAAAGGAGCTGGCATCTCACTCTCTTTGAATCTTGTTTATCATGCTAAGAGGAGCAGGAAAAAGCAAAAAATTTCAGAATTGCACCTTGCAATGCGGAGAAATTACTGTTTGTGCATTTACAATATTCATTGATTTTTGCCATTGAAAAACGTCCAGAAATGATTGAAGCTACTGACTGAATGAAAGGAGCTGGCATCTCACTCTCTTTGAATCTTCTTTATCATGCTAAGAGGAGCAGGAAAAAGCAAAAAATTTCAGAATTGCACCTTGCAATGCGGAGAAATTACTGTTTGTGCATTTACAATATTCATTGATTTTTGCTATTGAAAAACATCATGTTATTCATATACCAGAAATGATTGAAGCTACTGACTGAATGAAAGGAGCTGGCATCTCACTCTCTTTGAATCTTCTTTATCATGCTAAGAGGAGCAGGAAAAAGCAAAAAATTTCAGAATTGCACCTTGCAATGCGGAGAAATTACAGTTTGTGCATTTACAATATTCATTGATTTTTGCCATTGAAAAACGTCCAGAAATGATTGAAGCTACTGACTGAATGAAAGGAGCTGGCATCTCACTCTCTTTGAATCTTCTTTATCATGCTAAGAGGAGCAGGAAAAAGCAAAAAATTTCAGAATTGCACCTTGCAATGCGGAGAAATTACTGTTTGTGCATTTACAATATTCATTGATTTTTGCCATTGAAAAACGTCCAGAAATGATTGAAGGTACTGACTGAATGAAAGGAGCTGGCATCTCACTCTCTTTGAATCTTCTTTATCATGCTAAGAGGAGCAGGAAAAAGCAAAAAATTTCAGAATTGCACCTTGCAATGCGGAGAAATTACTGTTTGTGCATTTACAATATTCATTGATTTTTGCCATTGAAAAACGTCCAGAAATGATTGAAGCTACTGACTGAATGAAAGGAGCTGGCATCTCACTCTCTTTGAATCTTCTTTATCATGCTAAGAGGAGCAGGAAAAAGCAAAAAATTTCAGAATTGCACCTTGCAATGCGGAGAAATTACTGTTTGTGCATTTACAATATTCATTGATTTTTGCCATTGAAAAATGTCCAGAAATGATTGAAGCTACTGACTGAATGAAAGGAGCTGGCATCTCACTCTCTTTGAATCTTCTTTATCATGCTAAGAGGAGCAGGAAAAAGCAAAAAATTTCAGAATTGCGCCTTGCAATGCGGAGAAATTACTGTTTGTGCATTTACAAAATTCATTGATTTTTGCCATTGAAAAACATCATGTTATTCATATACCAGAAATGATTGAAGCTACTGACTGAAGGAAAGGATATGGCATCTCACTCTCTTTGAATCTTCTTTATCATGCTTAGAGGAGCAGGAAAAAGCAAAAAATTTCAGAATTGCACCTTGCAATGCGGAGAAATTACTGTTTGTGCATTTACAATATTCATTGATTTTTGCCATTGAAAAACGTCCAGAAATGATTGAAGCTACTGACTGAATGAAAGGAGCTGGCATCTCACTCTCTTTGAATCTTCTTTATCATGCTAAGAGGAGCAGGAAAAAGCAAAAAATTTCAGAATTGCACCTTGCAATGCGGAGAAATTACTGTTTGTGCATTTACAATATTCATTGATTTTTGCGATTGAAAAACATCATGTTATTCATATACCAGAAATGATTGAAGCTACTGACTGAATGAAAGGAGCTGGCATCTCACTCTCTTTGAATCTTCTTTATCATGCTAAGAGGAGCAGGAAAAAGTAAAAAATTTCAGAATTGCACCTTGCAATGCGGAGAAATTACTGTTTGTGCATTTACAATATTCATTGATTTTTGCCATTGAAAAACGTCCAGAAATGATTGAAGCTACTGACTGAATGAAAGGAGCTGGCATCTCACTCTCTTTGAATCTTCTTTATCATGCTAAGAGGAGCAGGAAAAAGCAAAAAATTTCAGAATTGCACCTTGCAATGCGGAGAAATTACTGTTTGTGCATTTACAATATTCATTGATTTTTGCTATTGAAAAACATCATGTTATTCATATACCAGAAATGATTGAAGCTACTGACTGAATGAAAGGAGCTGGCATCTCACTCTCTTTGAATCTTCTTTATCATGCTAAGAGGAGCAGGAAAAAGCAAAAAATTTCAGAATTGCACCTTGCAATGCGGAGAAATTAAAGTTTGTGCATTTACAATATTCATTGATTTTTGCCATTGAAAAACGTCCATAAATGATTGAAGCTACTGACTGAATGAAAGGAGCTGGCATCTCACTCTCTTTGAATCTTCTTTATCATGCTAAGAGGAGCAGGAAAAAGCAAAAAATTTCAGAATTGCACCTTGCAATGCGGAGAAATTACTGTTTGTGCATTTACAATATTCATTGATTTTTGCCATTGAAAAAGGTCCAGAAATAATTGAAGGTACTGACTGAATGAAAGGAGCTGGCATCTCACTCTCTTTGAATCTTCTTTATCATGCTAAGAGGAGCAGGAAAAAGCAAAAAATTTCAGAATTGCACCTTGCAATGCGGAGAAATTACTGTTTGTGCATTTACAATATTCATTGATTTTTGCCATTGAAAAACGTCCAGAAATGATTGAAGCTACTGACTGAATGAAAGGAGCTGGCATCTCACTCTCTTTGAATCTTCTTTATCATGCTAAGAGGAGCAGGAAAAAGCAAAAAATTTCAGAATTGCACCTTGCAATGCGGAGAAATTACTGTTTGTGCATTTACAATATTCATTGATTTTTGCCATTGAAAAATGTCCAGAAATGATTGAAGCTACTGACTGAATGAAAGGAGCTGGCATCTCACTCTCTTTGAATCTTCTTTATCATGCTAAGAGGAGCAGGAAAAAGCAAAAAATTTCAGAATTGCGCCTTGCAATGCGGAGAAATTACTGTTTGTGCATTTACAAAATTCATTGATTTTTGCCATTGAAAAACATCATGTTATTCATATACCAGAAATGATTGAAGCTACTGACTGAAGGAAAGGATCTGGCATCTCACTCTCTTTGAATCTTCTTTATCATGCTTAGAGGAGCAGGAAAAAGCAAAAAATTTCAGAATTGCACCTTGCAATGCGGAGAAATTACTGTTTGTGCATTTACAATATTCATTGATTTTTGCCATTGAAAAACGTCCAGAAATGATTGAAGCTACTGACTGAATGAAAGGAGCTGGCATCTCACTCTCTTTGAATCTTCTTTATCATGCTAAGAGGAGCAGGAAAAAGCAAAAAATTTCAGAATTGCACCTTGCAATGCGGAGAAATTACTGTTTGTGCATTTACAATATTCATTGATTTTTGCCATTGAAAAACGTCCAGAAATGATTGAAGCTACTGACTGAATGAAAGGAGCTGGCATCTCACTCTCTTTGAATCTTCTTTATCATGCTAAGAGGAGCAGGAAAAAGCAAAAAATTTCAGAATTGCACCTTGCAATGCGGAGAAATTACTGTTTGTGCATTTACAATATTCATTGATTTTTGCCATTGAAAAACATCATGTTATTCATATACCAGAAATGATTGAAGCTACTGACTGAATGAAAGGAGCTGGCATCTCAATCTCTTTGAATCTTCTTTATCATGCTAAGAGGAGCAGGAAAAAGTAAAAAATTTCAGAATTGCACCTTGCAATGCGGAGAAATTACTGTTTGTGCATTTATAATATTCAATGATTTTTGCCATTGAAAAACGTCCAGAAATGATTGAAGCTACTGACTGAACGAAAGGAGCTGGCATCTCACTCTCTTTGAATCTTCTTTATCATGCTAAGAGGAGCAGGAAAAAGCAAAAAATTTCAGAATTGCACCTTGCAATGCGGAGAAATTACTGTTTGTGCATTTACAATATTCATTGATTTTTGCCATTGAAAAACATCATGTTATTCATGTACCAGAAATGTTTGAAGCTACTGACTGAATGAAAGGAGCTGGCATCTCACTCTCTTTGAATCTTCTTTATCATGCTAAGAGGAGCAGGAAAAAGCAAAAAATTTCAGAATTGCACATTGCAATGCGGAGAAATTACTGTTTGTGCATTTACAATATTCATTGATTTTTGCCATTGAAAAACGTCCAGAAATGATTGAAGCTACTGACTGAATGAAAGGAGCTGGCATCTCACTCTCTTTGAATCTTCTTTATCATGCTAAGAGGAGCAGGAAAAAGCAAAAAATTTCAGAATTGCACCTTGCAATGCGGAGAAATTACTGTTTGTGCATTTACAATATTCATTGATTTTTGCCATTGAAAAACGTCCAGAAATGATTGAAGCTACTGACTGAATGAAAGGAGCTGGCATCTCACTCTCTTTGAATCTTCTTTATCATGCTAAGAGGAGCAGGAAAAAGCAAAAAATTTCAGAATTGCACCTTGCAATGCGGAGAAATTACTGTTTGTGCATTTACAATATTCATTGATTTTTGCCATTGAAAAATGTCCAGAAATGATTGAAGCTACTGACTGAATGAAAGGAGCTGGCATCTCACTCTCTTTGAATCTTCTTTATCATGCTAAGAGGAGCAGGAAAAAGCAAAAAATTTCAGAATTGCGCCTTGCAATGCGGAGAAATTACTGTTTGTGCATTTACAAAATTCATTGATTTTTGCCATTGAAAAACATCATGTTATTCATATACCAGAAATGATTGAAGCTACTGACTGAAGGAAAGGATCTGGCATCTCACTCTCTTTGAATCTTCTTTATCATGCTAAGAGGAGCAGGAAAAAGCAAAAAATTTCAGAATTGCACCTTGCAATGCGGAGAAATTACTGTTTGTGCATTTACAATATTCATTGATTTTTGCCATTGAAAAACGTCCAGAAATGATTGAAGCTACTGACTGAATGAAAGGAGCTGGCATCTCACTCTCTTTGAATCTTCTTTATCATGCTAAGAGGAGCAGGAAAAAGCAAAAAATTTCAGAATTGCACCTTGCAATGCGGAGAAATTACTGTTTGTGCATTTACAATATTCATTGATTTTTGCCATTGAAAAATGTCCAGAAATGATTGAAGCTACTGACTGAATGAAAGGAGCTGGCATCTCACTCTCTTTGAATCTTCTTTATCATGCTAAGAGGAGCAGGAAAAAGCAAAAAATTTCAGAATTGCGCCTTGCAATGCGGAGAAATTACTGTTTGTGCATTTACAAAATTCATTGATTTTTGCCATTGAAAAACATCATGTTATTCATATACCAGAAATGATTGAAGCTACTGACTGAAGGAAAGGATCTGGCATCTCACTCTCTTTGAATCTTCTTTATCATGCTTAGAGGAGCAGGAAAAAGCAAAAAATTTCAGAATTGCACCTTGCAATGCGGAGAAATTACTGTTTGTGCATTTACAATATTCATTGATTTTTGCCATTGAAAAACGTCCAGAAATGATTGAAGCTACTGACTGAATGAAAGGAGCTGGCATCTCACTCTCTTTGAATCTTCTTTATCATGCTAAGAGGAGCAGGAAAAAGCAAAAAATTTCAGAATTGCACCTTGCAATGCGGAGAAATTACTGTTTGTGCATTTACAATATTCATTGATTTTTGCGATTGAAAAACATCATGTTATTCATATACCAGAAATGATTGAAGCTACTGACTGAATGAAAGGAGCTGGCATCTCACTCTCTTTGAATCTTCTTTATCATGCTAAGAGGAGCAGGAAAAAGTAAAAAATTTCAGAATTGCACCTTGCAATGCGGAGAAATTACTGTTTGTGCATTTACAATATTCAATGATTTTTGCCATTGAAAAACGTCCAGAAATGATTGAAGCTACTGACTGAATGAAAGGAGCTGGCATCTCACTCTCTTTGAATCTTGTTTATCATGCTAAGAGGAGCAGGAAAAAGCAAAAAATTTCAGAATTGCACCTTGCAATGCGGAGAAATTACTGTTTGTGCATTTACAATATTCATTGATTTTTGCCATTGAAAAACGTCCAGAAATGATTGAAGCTACTGACTGAATGAAAGGAGCTGGCATCTCACTCTCTTTGAATCTTGTTTATCATGCTAAGAGGAGCAGGAAAAAGCAAAAAATTTCAGAATTGCACCTTGCAATGCGGAGAAATTACTGTTTGTGCATTTACAATATTCATTGATTTTTGCCATTGAAAAACGTCCAGAAATGATTGAAGCTACTGACTGAATGAAAGGAGCTGGCATCTCACTCTCTTTGAATCTTCTTTATCATGCTAAGAGGAGCAGGAAAAAGCAAAAAATTTCAGAATTGCACCTTGCAATGCGGAGAAATTACTGTTTGTGCATTTACAATATTCATTGATTTTTGCCATTGAAAAACATCATGTTATTCATATACCAGAAATGATTGAAGCTACTGACTGAATGAAAGGAGCTGGCATCTCACTCTCTTTGAATCTTCTTTATCATGCTAAGAGGAGCAGGAAAAAGTAAAAAATTTCAGAATTGCACCTTGCAATGCGGAGAAATTACTGTTTGTGCATTTATAATATTCAATGATTTTTGCCATTGAAAAACGTCCAGAAATGATTGAAGCTACTGACTGAACGAAAGGAGCTGGCATCTCACTCTCTTTGAATCTTCTTTATCATGCTAAGAGGAGCAGGAAAAAGCAAAAAATTTCAGAATTGCACCTTGCAATGCGGAGAAATTACTGTTTGTGCATTTACAATATTCATTGATTTTTGCCATTGAAAAACATCATGTTATTCATGTACCAGAAATGTTTGAAGCTACTGACTGAATGAAAGGAGCTGGCATCTCACTCTCTTTGAATCTTCTTTATCATGCTAAGAGGAGCAGGAAAAAGCAAAAAATTTCAGAATTGCACATTGCAATGCGGAGAAATTACTGTTTGTGCATTTACAATATTCATTGATTTTTGCCATTGAAAAACGTCCAGAAATGATTGAAGCTACTGACTGAATGAAAGGAGCTGGCATCTCACTCTCTTTGAATCTTCTTTATCATGCTAAGAGGAGCAGGAAAAAGCAAAAAATTTCAGAATTGCACCTTGCAATGCGGAGAAATTACTGTTTGTGCATTTACAATATTCATTGATTTTTGCCATTGAAAAACGTCCAGAAATGATTGAAGCTACTGACTGAATGAAAGGAGCTGGCATCTCACTCTCTTTGAATCTTCTTTATCATGCTAAGAGGAGCAGGAAAAAGCAAAAAATTTCAGAATTGCACCTTGCAATGCGGAGAAATTACTGTTTGTGCATTTACAATATTCATTGATTTTTGCCATTGAAAAATGTCCAGAAATGATTGAAGCTACTGACTGAATGAAAGGAGCTGGCATCTCACTCTCTTTGAATCTTCTTTATCATGCTAAGAGGAGCAGGAAAAAGCAAAAAATTTCAGAATTGCGCCTTGCAATGCGGAGAAATTACTGTTTGTGCATTTACAAAATTCATTGATTTTTGCCATTGAAAAACATCATGTTATTCATATACTAGAAATGATTGAAGCTACTGAATGAAGGAAAGGATCTGGCATCTCACTCTCTTTGAATCTTCTTTATCATGCTAAGAGGAGCAGGAAAAAGCAAAAAATTTCAGAATTGCACCTTGCAATGCGGAGAAATTACTGTTTGTGCATTTACAATATTCATTGATTTTTGCCATTGAAAAACGTCCAGAAATGATTGAAGCTACTGACTGAATGAAAGGAGCTGGCATCTCACTCTCTTTGAATCTTCTTTATCATGCTAAGAGGAGCAGGAAAAAGCAAAAAATTTCAGAATTGCACCTTGCAATGCGGAGAAATTACTGTTTGTGCATTTACAATATTCATTGATTTTTGCGATTGAAAAACATCATGTTATTCATATACCAGAAATGATTGAAGCTACTGACTGAATGAAAGGAGCTGGCATCTCACTCTCTTTGAATCTTCTTTATCATGCTAAGAGGAGCAGGAAAAAGTAAAAAATTTCAGAATTGCACCTTGCAATGCGGAGAAATTACTGTTTGTGCATTTACAATATTCAATGATTTTTGCCATTGAAAAACGTCCAGAAATGATTGAAGCTACTGACTGAATGAAAGGAGCTGGCATCTCACTCTCTTTGAATCTTGTTTATCATGCTAAGAGGAGCAGGAAAAAGCAAAAAATTTCAGAATTGCACCTTGCAATGCGGAGAAATTACTGTTTGTGCATTTACAATATTCATTGATTTTTGCCATTGAAAAACGTCCAGAAATGATTGAAGCTACTGACTGAATGAAAGGAGCTGGCATCTCACTCTCTTTGAATCTTCTTTATCATGCTAAGAGGAGCAGGAAAAAGCAAAAAATTTCAGAATTGCACCTTGCAATGCGGAGAAATTACTGTTTGTGCATTTACAATATTCATTGATTTTTGCCATTGAAAAACATCATGTTATTCATATACCATAAATGATTGAAGCTACTGACTGAATGAAAGGAGCTGGCATCTCACTCTCTTTGAATCTTCTTTATCATGCTAAGAGGAGCAGGAAAAAGTAAAAAATTTCAGAATTGCACCTTGCAATGCGGAGAAATTACTGTTTGTGCATTTATAATATTCAATGATTTTTGCCATTGAAAAACGTCCAGAAATGATTGAAGCTACTGACTGAACGAAAGGAGCTGGCATCTCACTCTCTTTGAATCTTCTTTATCATGCTAAGAGGAGCAGGAAAAAGCAAAAAATTTCAGAATTGCACCTTGCAATGCGGAGAAATTACTGTTTGTGCATTTACAATATTCATTGATTTTTGCCATTGAAAAACATCATGTTATTCATGTACCAGAAATGTTTGAAGCTACTGACTGAATGAAAGGAGCTGGCATCTCACTCTCTTTGAATCTTCTTTATCATGCTAAGAGGAGCAGGAAAAAGCAAAAAATTTCAGAATTGCACATTGCAATGCGGAGAAATTACTGTTTGTGCATTTACAATATTCATTGATTTTTGCCATTGAAAAACGTCCAGAAATGATTGAAGCTACTGACTGAATGAAAGGAGCTGGCATCTCACTCTCTTTGAATCTTCTTTATCATGCTAAGAGGAGCAGGAAAAAGCAAAAAATTTCAGAATTGCACCTTGCAATGCGGAGAAATTACTGTTTGTGCATTTACAATATTCATTGATTTTTGCCATTGAAAAACGTCCAGAAATGATTGAAGCTACTGACTGAATGAAAGGAGCTGGCATCTCACTCTCTTTGAATCTTCTTTATCATGCTAAGAGGAGCAGGAAAAAGCAAAAAATTTCAGAATTGCACCTTGCAATGCGGAGAAATTACTGTTTGTGCATTTACAATATTCATTGATTTTTGCCATTGAAAAATGTCCAGAAATGATTGAAGCTACTGACTGAATGAAAGGAGCTGGCATCTCACTCTCTTTGAATCTTCTTTATCATGCTAAGAGGAGCAGGAAAAAGCAAAAAATTTCAGAATTGCGCCTTGCAATGCGGAGAAATTACTGTTTGTGCATTTACAAAATTCATTGATTTTTGCCATTGAAAAACATCATGTTATTCATATACCAGAAATGATTGAAGCTACTGACTGAAGGAAAGGATCTGGCATCTCACTCTCTTTGAATCTTCTTTATCATGCTAAGAGGAGCAGGAAAAAGCAAAAAATTTCAGAATTGCACCTTGCAATGCGGAGAAATTACTGTTTGTGCATTTACAATATTCATTGATTTTTGCCATTGAAAAACGTCCAGAAATGATTGAAGCTACTGACTGAATGAAAGGAGCTGGCATCTCACTCTCTTTGAATCTTCTTTATCATGCTAAGAGGAGCAGGAAAAAGCAAAAAATTTCAGAATTGCACCTTGCAATGCGGAGAAATTACTGTTTGTGCATTTACAATATTCATTGATTTTTGCCATTGAAAAACGTCCATAAATGATTGAAGCTACTGACTGAATGAAAGGAGCTGGCATCTCACTCTCTTTGAATCTTCTTTATCATGCTAAGAGGAGCAGGAAAAAGCAAAAAATTTCAGAATTGCACCTTGCAATGCGGAGAAATTACTGTTTGTGCATTTACAATATTCATTGATTTTTGCCATTGAAAAACGTCCAGAAATGATTGAAGCTACTGACTGAATGAAAGGAGCTGGCATCTCACTCTCTTTGAATCTTCTTTATCATGCTAAGAGGAGCAGGAAAAAGCAAAAAATTTCAGAATTGCACCTTGCAATGCGGAGAAATTACTGTTTGTGCATTTACAATATTCATTGATTTTTGCCATTGAAAAATGTCCAGAAATGATTGAAGCTACTGACTGAATGAAAGGAGCTGGCATCTCACTCTCTTTGAATCTTCTTTATCATGCTAAGAGGAGCAGGAAAAAGCAAAAAATTTCAGAATTGCGCCTTGCAATGCGGAGAAATTACTGTTTGTGCATTTACAAAATTCATTGATTTTTGCCATTGAAAAACATCATGTTATTCATATACCAGAAATGATTGAAGCTACTGACTGAAGGAAAGGATCTGGCATCTCACTCTCTTTGAATCTTCTTTATCATGCTAAGAGGAGCAGGAAAAAGCAAAAAATTTCAGAATTGCACCTTGCAATGCGGAGAAATTACTGTTTGTGCATTTACAATATTCATTGATTTTTGCCATTGAAAAACGTCCAGAAATGATTGAAGCTACTGACTGAATGAAAGGAGCTGGCATCTCACTCTCTTTGAATCTTCTTTATCATGCTAAGAGGAGCAGGAAAAAGCAAAAAATTTCAGAATTGCACCTTGCAATGCGGAGAAATTACTGTTTGTGCATTTACAATATTCATTGATTTTTGCCATTGAAAAACGTCCATAAATGATTGAAGCTACTGACTGAATGAAAGGAGCTGGCATCTCACTCTCTTTGAATCTTCTTTATCATGCTAAGAGGAGCAGGAAAAAGCAAAAAATTTCAGAATTGCACCTTGCAATGCGGAGAAATTACTGTTTGTGCATTTACAATATTCATTGATTTTTGCCATTGAAAAATGTCCAGAAATGATTGAAGCTACTGACTGAATGAAAGGAGCTGGCATCTCACTCTCTTTGAATCTTCTTTATCATGCTAAGAGGAGCAGGAAAAAGCAAAAAATTTCAGAATTGCGCCTTGCAATGCGGAGAAATTACTGTTTGTGCATTTACAATATTCATTGATTTTTGCCATTGAAAAACATCATGTTATTCATATACCATAAATGATTGAAGCTACTGACTGAATGAAAGGAGCTGGCATCTCACTCTCTTTGAATCTTCTTTATCATGCTAAGAGGAGCAGGAAAAAGTAAAAAATTTCAGAATTGCACCTTGCAATGCGGAGAAATTACTGTTTGTGCATTTATAATATTCAATGATTTTTGCCATTGAAAAACGTCCAGAAATGATTGAAGCTACTGACTGAACGAAAGGAGCTGGCATCTCACTCTCTTTGAATCTTCTTTATCATGCTAAGAGGAGCAGGAAAAAGCAAAAAATTTCAGAATTGCACCTTGCAATGCGGAGAAATTACTGTTTGTGCATTTACAATATTCATTGATTTTTGCCATTGAAAAACATCATGTTATTCATGTACCAGAAATGTTTGAAGCTACTGACTGAATGAAAGGAGCTGGCATCTCACTCTCTTTGAATCTTCTTTATCATGCTAAGAGGAGCAGGAAAAAGCAAAAAATTTCAGAATTGCACATTGCAATGCGGAGAAATTACTGTTTGTGCATTTACAATATTCATTGATTTTTGCCATTGAAAAACGTCCAGAAATGATTGAAGCTACTGACTGAATGAAAGGAGCTGGCATCTCACTCTCTTTGAATCTTCTTTATCATGCTAAGAGGAGCAGGAAAAAGCAAAAAATTTCAGAATTGCACCTTGCAATGCGGAGAAATTACTGTTTGTGCATTTACAATATTCATTGATTTTTGCCATTGAAAAACGTCCAGAAATGATTGAAGCTACTGACTGAATGAAAGGAGCTGGCATCTCACTCTCTTTGAATCTTCTTTATCATGCTAAGAGGAGCAGGAAAAAGCAAAAAATTTCAGAATTGCACCTTGCAATGCGGAGAAATTACTGTTTGTGCATTTACAATATTCATTGATTTTTGCCATTGAAAAATGTCCAGAAATGATTGAAGCTACTGACTGAATGAAAGGAGCTGGCATCTCACTCTCTTTGAATCTTCTTTATCATGCTAAGAGGAGCAGGAAAAAGCAAAAAATTTCAGAATTGCGCCTTGCAATGCGGAGAAATTACTGTTTGTGCATTTACAAAATTCATTGATTTTTGCCATTGAAAAACATCATGTTATTCATATACCAGAAATGATTGAAGCTACTGACTGAAGGAAAGGATCTGGCATCTCACTCTCTTTGAATCTTCTTATTCATGCTAAGAGGAGCAGGAAAAAGCAAAAAATTTCAGAATTGCACCTTGCAATGCGGAGAAATTACTGTTTGTGCATTTACAATATTCATTGATTTTTGCCATTGAAAAACGTCCAGAAATGATTGAAGCTACTGACTGAATGAAAGGAGCTGGCATCTCACTCTCTTTGAATCTTCTTTATCATGCTAAGAGGAGCAGGAAAAAGCAAAAAATTTCAGAATTGCACCTTGCAATGCGGAGAAATTACTGTTTGTGCATTTACAATATTCATTGATTTTTGCCATTGAAAAACGTCCATAAATGATTGAAGCTACTGACTGAATGAAAGGAGCTGGCATCTCACTCTCTTTGAATCTTCTTTATCATGCTAAGAGGAGCAGGAAAAAGCAAAAAATTTCAGAATTGCACCTTGCAATGCGGAGAAATTACTGTTTGTGCATTTACAATATTCATTGATTTTTGCCATTGAAAAACGTCCATAAATGATTGAAGCTACTGACTGAATGAAAGGAGCTGGCATCTCACTCTCTTTGAATCTTCTTTATCATGCTAAGAGGAGCAGGAAAAAGCAAAAAATTTCAGAATTGCACCTTGCAATGCGGAGAAATTACTGTTTGTGCATTTACAATATTCATTGATTTTTGCCATTGAAAAATGTCCAGAAATGATTGAAGCTACTGACTGAATGAAAGGAGCTGGCATCTCACTCTCTTTGAATCTTCTTTCTCATGCTAAGAGGAGCAGGAAAAAGCAAAAAATTTCAGAATTGCGCCTTGCAATGCGGAGAAATTACTGTTTGTGCATTTACAAAATTCATTGATTTTTGCCATTGAAAAACATCATGTTATTCATATACCAGAAATGATTGAAGCTACTGACTGAAGGAAAGGATCTGGCATCTCACTCTCTTTGAATCTTCTTTATCATGCTAAGAGGAGCAGGAAAAAGCAAAAAATTTCAGAATTGCACCTTGCAATGCGGAGAAATTACTGTTTGTGCATTTACAATATTCATTGATTTTTGCCATTGAAAAACGTCCAGAAATGATTGAAGCTACTGACTGAATGAAAGGAGCTGGCATCTCACTCTCTTTGAATCTTCTTTATCATGCTAAG
This sequence comes from Phyllobates terribilis, assembly GCF_046119375.1. Lineage (NCBI taxonomy): Eukaryota > Metazoa > Chordata > Amphibia > Anura > Dendrobatidae > Phyllobates > Phyllobates terribilis. Next base: position 169,237 of record NW_027364122.1, on the reverse strand, counting down.
AGGAGCAGGAAAAAGCAAAAAATTTCAGAATTGCACCTTGCAATGCGGAGAAATTACTGTTTGTGCATTTACAATATTCATTGATTTTTGCCATTGAAAAACGTCCATAAATGATTGAAGCTACTGACTGAATGAAAGGAGCTGGCATCTCACTCTCTTTGAATCTTCTTTATCATGCTAAGAGGAGCAGGAAAAAGCAAAAAATTTCAGAATTGCACCTTGCAATGCGGAGAAATTACTGTTTGTGCATTTACAATATTCATTGATTTTTGCCATTGAAAAATGTCCAGAAATGATTGAAGCTACTGACTGAATGAAAGGAGCTGGCATCTCACTCTCTTTGAATCTTCTTTATCATGCTAAGAGGAGCAGGAAAAAGCAAAAAATTTCAGAATTGCGCCTTGCAATGCGGAGAAATTACTGTTTGTGCATTTACAAAATTCATTGATTTTTGCCATTGAAAAACATCATGTTATTCATATACCAGAAATGATTGAAGCTACTGACTGAAGGAAAGGATCTGGCATCTCACTCTCTTTGAATCTTCTTTATCATGCTAAGAGGAGCAGGAAAAAGCAAAAAGTTTCAGAATTGCACCTTGCAATGCGGAGAAATTACTGTTTGTGCATTTACAATATTCATTGGTTTTTGCCATTGAAAAACGTCCAGAAATGATTGAAGCTACTGACTGAATGAAAGGAGCTGGCATCTCACTCTCTTTGAATCTTCTTTATCATGCTAAGAGGAGCAGGAAAAAGCAAAAAATTTCAGAATTGCACCTTGCAATGCGGAGAAATTACTGTTTGTGCATTTACAATATTCATTGATTTTTGCGATTGAAAAACATCATGTTATTCATATACCAGAAATGATTGAAGCTACTGACTGAATGAAAGGAGCTGGCATCTCACTCTCTTTGAATCTTCTTTATCATGCTAAGAGGAGCAGGAAAAAGTAAAAAATTTCAGAATTGCACCTTGCAATGCGGAGAAATTGCTGATTGTGCATTTACAATATTCAATGATTTTTGCCATTGAAAAACGTCCAGAAATGATTAAAGCTACTGACTGAATGAAAGGAGCTGGCATCTCACTCTCTTTGAATCTTCTTTATCATGCTAAGAGGAGCAGGAAAAAGCAAAAAATTTCAGAATTGCACCTTGCAATGCGGAGAAATTACTGTTTGTGCATTTACAATATTCATTGATTTTTGCCATTGAAAAACGTCCAGAAATGATTGAAGCTACTGACTGAATGAAAGGAGCTGGCATCTCACTCTCTTTGAATCTTCTTTATCATGCTAAGAGGAGCAGGAAAAAGTAAAAAATTTCAGAATTGCACCTTGCAATGCGGAGAAATTACTGATTGTGCATTTACAATATTCAATGATTTTTGCCATTGAAAAACGTCCAGAAATGATTAAAGCTACTGACTGAATGAAAGGAGCTGGCATCTCACTCTCTTTGAATCTTCTTTATCATGCTAAGAGGAGCAGGAAAAAGCAAAAAATTTCAGAATTGCACCTTGCAATGCGGAGAAATTACTGTTTGTGCATTTACAATATTCATTGATTTTTGCGATTGAAAAACATCATGTTATTCATATACCAGAAATGATTGAAGCTACTGACTGAATGAAAGGAGCTGGCATCTCACTCTCTTTGAATCTTCTTTATCATGCTAAGAGGAGCAGGAAAAAGTAAAAAATTTCAGAATTGCACCTTGCAATGCGGAGAAATTACTGATTGTGCATTTACAATATTCAATGATTTTTGCCATTGAAAAACGTCCAGAAATAATAATATAATAATAATAATAGTTTATTTTTATAGCGCCAACATATTCCGCAGCACTTTACAAATTTTAGGGGGGACTTATACAGACAATACAGAATAAGCATATCTCACGGAGTGAGGGCCCTGCTCGCGAGCTTACAGTCTATGAGGAAGTGGGGGAGACACAAAAGGTAAAAAGTACATATATTTTATAATGCAGCCTTGATATACTGAATAGGATAAATAATAATACATGGACTGGTCGCCAGCCAGTATGTGTGCAGTCCTGACAGAGGCTTTTATGTGCATGGTTGGTTTGAACCCGAAGTTGAAGAAGATTTTAATATGGGGGAAAGCTGGGATGGACAGAGTGTGTTTAGGTGATACGCCAGTCTAAAGAAATGTGTTTTTAGGGTTCGCTTGAAACTGTGGGTATTGGGAATTAATCGAACTGTCCTGGGTAGTGCATTCCAGAGAATTGGCGCAGCACGCGAGAAATCTTGGAGACGGGAGTGGGAAGTTCGGATTATGGAGGATTTTAGTTTCAAGTCATTTGCAGAACGGAGGGCACGTGTAGGGTGGTAGACTGAGACAAGGGAGGAGATGTAGGGGGGTACTGAAGCATGGAGCGCTTTGTGGGTAAGCGTGATAAGTTTAAAACGAACTCTATATTGGATGGGCAACCAATGCAATGACTGGCACAGGGAAGAGGCATCTGAGTAGCGGTTGGCGAGGAATATGATCCTGGCTGCTGCGTTCAGGACGGATTGGAGAGGGGAGAGTTTAGTAAGAGGGAGACCGATTAGTAGAGCGTTGCAATAGTCAAGACGAGAATGAATAAGAGCGACAGTAAGAGTTTTTGCCGAGTCAAAGGTGAGAAAAGTCCTGATTCTTGAGATGTTTTTGAGGTGTAGATGACATGAACGAGCGAGTGATTTGATGTGAGGAGTGAAAGAAAGATCTGAATCAAAAATGACCCCAAGACAGCGGGCTTGTAGCTGGGGAGTAATGGTTGAGCCACAAACGGAGATGGCAATATCGGGCACAGGTAGATTAATGGAGGGAGGAAAGACGAGTAGTTCAGTTTTTGACAGATTCAGTTTTAGGTAGAGGGAGGACATAATGTTAGACACAGCAGAAAGACAATCACTGGTCTTTTGTAGTAATGCAGGGGTGATGTCCGGAGCAGAGGTGTATAATTGGGTGTCATCAGCATAGAGATGGTACTGAAAACCGAATCTACTGATTGTTTGTCCAATAGGAGCGGTGTATAAGGAGAAAAGAAGGGGGCCTAGGACTGATCCTTGAGGAACCCCGACAGTAAGAGGAAGTAGGGAGGAGGAGGAGCCGGCAAAAGACACAGAGAAGGAGCGGTCAGAGAGATAAGAGGAGAACCAGGAGAGAACCGTGTCCTTGAGGCCAATAGTGCGGAGCATAGTGAGGAGGAGCTGGTGATCCACAGTGTCAAATGCTGCAGAGAGATCCAGGAGAATCAGCAGGGAGTAGTGACCATTAGATTTAGCTGTTAGTAGATCATTAGAGACTTTAGTGAGGGCAGTTTCAGTAGAATGTAAAGAGCGGAAACCAGATTGTAAAGGGTCAAGAAGAGAGTTGTCTGAGAGATAGCGGATTAGACGGGAGTGGACCAGGCGTTCCAGGAGTTTAGAGATAAAGGGAAGATTGGAAACAGGTCTGTAGTTGGCTGTGCAGTTCTGGTCGAGGGATGGTTTTTTAAGTAATGGTTGTATGCTGGCGTGTTTAAAAGAAGAGGGAAAGATACCAGATGAGAGGGAAAGGTTGAAAATTTTAGTTAGGTGAGAGGTGACAGCTGGAGCAAGGGACTGAAGGAGATGTGAGGGAATAGGGTCGCTGGTGCAGGTGGTAGGGCGAGAAGATGCAAGGAGCCTGATCACTTCATCTTCCGTGACTGGTTCGAAGTCAGAAAATGAGCAAGATACAATGTGGCGGGGGGGAGCATGCATAACATTTGGGGATTGGGAGAAAATTTCCTGTCGGATATGGTCAATTTTTTCTTTGAAATAGTTAGCCAGATCGTCAGCGATGAGGTCGGTGGTCGGGGCCTGTGCTGTTTGATTGAGGAGAGAATGAAACGTGTCAAAGAGTCGTTTAGGATTATTGGAAAGTGAGATGATGAGGTTGTTAAAGTAGGTTTGTTTGGAGAGGTGAAGCGCAGAGTTATATGTTTTCAGCATAAATTTATAGTGGAGGAAATCTTCGGGCAGATTTGATTTTCTCCACAGCCGTTCAGCGCACCTGGAGTACCTCTGGAGAAGACGTGTTTGAGGCGTGTGCCAGGGTTGTCGCCGTCTATGCCGAATTGTTCTTTGTGTAGGAGGTGCGGCTTCATCCAGGGCGCATAGCATTATTTTGTTATAATGCTTCAATGCAGATTCGGGACATGAGAGGGAGGAGATTGGGGCCAATGATGATTGCAACCTTTTTATAAATTTCTGGGTGTTAATGGCGCGTAAATTTCTATAAGTGTGGACGGTGGGAGTGTCTTGAGTAGAGTCACAGTTCTTGACAGAGAATGAAAGAAGATTATGGTCAGAGAGTGGAAGGGGAGAGTTCGTAAAGTCATGTACTGAGCAAAGCCGGGAGAAGATCAGGTCCAATGTGTTCCCGTCCTCATGTGTAGGAGAATTAGCAAGCTGTGAAAGGCCGAAGGAGGAGGTTAATGATAAAAGATGCGTGGCAGATGGGGAAAGAGGATCGCCAATTGGGATGTTAAAGTCTCCCATGATTATCGTGGGGATGTCGCAGGATAGAAAATTTGTAAGCCAGGCAGCAAAGTGATCCAGGAATTGACGGGGGGGACCTGGGGGGCGATAGACAACCGCCACTCGCAGGGAGAAGGGCCGGTAGAGTCTGACTGTGTGGGCCTCAAAGGACGGGAAGATAAGGGAGGGTACAGGGGGGATAACCTGAAAAGTACATTTTGTTGAAAGAAGCAGACCAACACCTCCACCTGATCTGTTGTCAGGTCGCGGGGTATGAGAGAAATGTAGGCCACCATAGGAGAGAGCTGCAGCGGCGGTGGTGTCCGACTGCTGGATCCAGGTTTCAGTGAGAGCCAGAAGGTTGAGGGAATTAGAGAGGAAAAAGTCATGGATGTAAGAGAGTTTATTACAAGCTGAGCGTGCATTCCAAAGGGCACAGTTGAATGAGACAGAAGATATGCAGGGAATATTAATGAGATTAGCAGGGTTTCTGAATGTAACAGGGAAAGAGTTAGTATTATTACTGGAGGGTCCTGGGTTGGGAGAAATATCACCTGCGACTAATAGAAGGAAGATACAGAGAGTGAGCAGATGATTGAGTGATTTGTGAGAGCGTTTCCTGCGTTGTATGGTGGGAATGAATGGATCTGCGTGGTATAACATTGTGAAGAGAGCATGACAACTGTACATAGGAGAAGAGAGGAGTGAGGGATTAATATGGATGAAGTGTGCCGCATTTGTGGGTGAACGGTGAATGTGGATGATTGTAGCAACCAGAGTATAAATGGCACAGATACAAATGGTGAATACTGTTTGCCAAAAAGATGACCTGGAAGCAAGTTTGTTTAATTGTCTTGCATGTCTTACCTGTCTCCTGCCCTGTCCAACTGCCATTTTCTAACTGCCAGGGCACTTTGCTAAATTATGGCACTTCGATAAAGTATGCATAAATGCTATATGCATAAATGCCCCCGCATAAATGCCTCCCCTTAACTAAGTCTCAATATATAGGGACGTATCTGCTTAGATCTGCACAGATTTAACTCATTAACAATCAATCACTAGCTTAAAAGACAACAGGAGACCATAAAGTGCAGGGAAAAAAAAAAAAAAAAAAACAGACTAGTAAACTCGGCATGGATCATAAACTCTTAAAGTAAGTGTGATGACCTTTAAGTATCATGGAATAAAAGAGCTAGAGGAGTGAAAAATATATACCAGAAATTGATAGGCTGCAGAGCATTGCATGGAGATATAATGCAGTTTTCAGGACAGATCACACAAGCAGTGAAAAATATATACCAGAAATTGATAGGCTGCAGAGCATTGCATGGAGATATAATGCAGTTTTCAGGACAGATCACACAAGCAGTGAAAAATATATACCAGAAATTGATAGGCTGCAGAGCATTGCATGGAGATATAATGCAGTTTTCAGGACAGATCACACAAGCAGTGAAAAATATATACCAGAAATTGATAGGCTGCAGAGCATTGCATGGAGATATAATGCAGTTTTCAGGACAGATCACACAAGCAGTGAAAAATATATACCAGAAATTGATAGGCTGCAGAGCATTGCATGGAGATATAATGCAGTTTTCAGGACAGATCACACAAGCAGTGAAAAATATATACCAGAAATTGATAGGCTGCAGAGCATTGCATGGAGATATAATGCAGTTTTCAGGACAGATCACACAAGCAGTGAAAAATATATACCAGAAATTGATAGGCTGCAGAGCATTGCATGGAGATATAATGCAGTTTTCAGGACAGATCACACAAGCAGTGAAAAATATATACCAGAAATTGATAGGCTGCAGAGCATTGCATGGAGATATAATGCAGTTTTCAGGACAGATCACACAAGCAGTGAAAAATATATACCAGAAATTGATAGGCTGCAGAGCATTGCATGGAGATATAATGCAGTTTTCAGGACAGATCACACAAGCAGTGAAAAATATATACCAGAAATTGATAGGCTGCAGAGCATTGCATGGAGATATAATGCAGTTTTCAGGACAGATCACACAAGCAGTGAAAAATATATACCAGAAATTGATAGGCTGCAGAGCATTGCATGGAGATATAATGCAGTTTTCAGGACAGATCACACAAGCAGTGAAAAATATATACCAGAAATTGATAGGCTGCAGAGCATTGCATGGAGATATAATGCAGTTTTCAGGACAGATCACACAAGCAGTGAAAAATATATACCAGAAATTGATAGGCTGCAGAGCATTGCATGGAGATATAATGCAGTTTTCAGGACAGATCACACAAGCAGTGAAAAATATATGATTAAAGCTACTGACTGAATGAAAGGAGCTGGCATCTCACTCTCTTTGAATCTTCTTTATCATGCTAAGAGGAGCAGGAAAAAGCAAAAAATTTCAGAATTGCACCTTGCAATGCGGAGAAATTACTGTTTGTGCATTTACAATATTCATTGATTTTTGCGATTGAAAAACATCATGTTATTCATATACCAGAAATGATTGAAGCTACTGACTGAATGAAAGGAGCTGGCATCTCACTCTCTTTGAATCTTCTTTATCATGCTAAGAGGAGCAGGAAAAAGTAAAAAATTTCAGAATTGCACCTTGCAATGCGGAGAAATTACTGTTTGTGAATTTACAATATTCATTGATTTTTGCCATTGAAAAACGTCCAGAAATGATTGAAGCTACTGACTGAATGAAAGGAGCTGGCATCTCACTCTCTTTGAATCTTCTTTATCATGCTAAGAGGAGCAGGAAAAAGCAAAAAATTTCAGAATTGCACCTTGCAATGCGGAGAAATTACTGTTTGTGCATTTACAATATTCATTGATTTTTGCTATTGAAAAACATCATGTTATTCATATACCAGAAATGATTGAAGCTACTGACTGAATGAATGGAGCTGGCATCTCACTCTCTTTGAATCTTCTTTATCATGCTAAGAGGAGCAGGAAAAAGCAAAAAATTTCAGAATTGCACCTTGCAATGCGGAGAAATTACTGTTTGTGCATTTACAATATTCATTGATTTTTGCGATTGAAAAACATCATGTTATTCATATACCAGAAATGATTGAAGCTACTGACTGAATGAAAGGAGCTGGCATCTCACTCTCTTTGAATCTTCTTTATCATGCTAAGAGGAGCAGGAAAAAGTAAAAAATTTCAGAATTGCACCTTGCAATGCGGAGAAATTACTGTTTGTGCATTTACAATATTCATTGATTTTTGCCATTGAAAAACGTCCAGAAATGATTGAAGCTACTGACTGAATGAAAGGAGCTGGCATCTCACTCTCTTTGAATCTTCTTTATCATGCTAAGAGGAGCAGGAAAAAGCAAAAAATTTCAGAATTGCACCTTGCAATGCGGAGAAATTACTGTTTGTGCATTTACAATATTCATTGATTTTTGCTATTGAAAAACATCATGTTATTCATATACCAGAAATGATTGAAGCTACTGACTGAATGAAAGGAGCTGGCATCTCACTCTCTTTGAATCTTCTTTATCATGCTAAGAGGAGCAGGAAAAAGCAAAAAATTTCAGAATTGCACCTTGCAATGCGGAGAAATTACAGTTTGTGCATTTACAATATTCATTGATTTTTGCCATTGAAAAATGTCCAGAAATGATTGAAGCTACTGACTGAATGAAAGGAGCTGGCATCTCACTCTCTTTGAATCTTCTTTATCATGCTAAGAGGAGCAGGAAAAAGCAAAAAATTTCAGAATTGCACCTTGCAATGCGGAGAAATTACTGTTTGTGCATTTACAATATTCATTGATTTTTGCCATTGAAAAACGTCCAGAAATGATTGAAGGTACTGACTGAATGAAAGGAGCTGGCATCTCACTCTCTTTGAATCTTCTTTATCATGCTAAGAGCAGCAGGAAAAAGCAAAAAATTTCAGAATTGCACCTTGCAATGCGGAGAAATTACTGTTTGTGCATTTACAATATTCATTGATTTTTGCCATTGTAAAACGTCCAGAAATGATTGAAGCTACTGACTGAATGAAAGGAGCTGGCATCTCACTCTCTTTGAATCTTCTTTATCATGCTAAGAGGAGCAGGAAAAAGCAAAAAATTTCAGAATTGCACCTTGCAATGCGGAGAAATTACTGTTTGTGCATTTACAATATTCATTGATTTTTGCCATTGAAAAATGTCCAGAAATGATTGAAGCTACTGACTGAATGAAAGGAGCTGGCATCTCACTCTCTTTGAATCTTCTTTATCATGCTAAGAGGAGCAGGAAAAAGCAAAAAATTTCAGAATTGCGCCTTGCAATGCGGAGAAATTACTGTTTGTGCATTTACAAAATTCATTGATTTTTGCCATTGAAAAACATCATGTTATTCATATACCAGAAATGATTGAAGCTACTGACTGAAGGAAAGGATCTGGCATCTCACTCTCTTTGAATCTTGTTTATCATGCTTAGAGGAGCAGGAAAAAGCAAAAAATTTCAGAATTGCACCTTGCAATGCGGAGAAATTACTGTTTGTGCATTTACAATATTCATTGATTTTTGCCATTGAAAAACGTCCAGAAATGATTGAAGCTACTGACTGAATGAAAGGAGCTGGCATCTCACTCTCTTTGAATCTTCTTTATCATGCTAAGAGGAGCAGGAAAAAGCAAAAAATTTCAGAATTGCACCTTGCAATGCGGAGAAATTACTGTTTGTGCATTTACAATATTCATTGATTTTTGCGATTGAAAAACATCATGTTATTCATATACCAGAAATGATTGAAGCTACTGACTGAATGAAAGGAGCTGGCATCTCACTCTCTTTGAATCTTCTTTATCATGCTAAGAGGAGCAGGAAAAAGTAAAAAATTTCAGAATTGCACCTTGCAATGTGGAGAAATTACTGTTTGTGCATTTACAATATTCAATGATTTTTGCCATTGAAAAACGTCCAGAAATGATTGAAGCTACTGACTGAATGAAAGGAGCTGGCATCTCACTCTCTTTGAATCTTGTTTATCATGCTAAGAGGAGCAGGAAAAAGCAAAAAATTTCAGAATTGCACCTTGCAATGCGGAGAAATTACTGTTTGTGCATTTACAATATTCATTGATTTTTGCCATTGAAAAACGTCCAGAAATGATTGAAGCTACTGACTGAATGAAAGGAGCTGGCATCTCACTCTCTTTGAATCTTCTTTATCATGCTAAGAGGAGCAGGAAAAAGCAAAAAATTTCAGAATTGCACCTTGCAATGCGGAGAAATTACTGTTTGTGCATTTACAATATTCATTGATTTTTGCCATTGAAAAACATCATGTTATTCATATACCAGAAATGATTGAAGCTACTGACTGAATGAAAGGAGCTGGCATCTCACTCTCTTTGAATCTTCTTTATCATGCTAAGAGGAGCAGGAAAAAGTAAAAAATTTCAGAATTGCACCTTGCAATGCGGAGAAATTACTGTTTGTGCATTTATAATATTCAATGATTTTTGCCATTGAAAAACGTCCAGAAATGATTGAAGCTACTGACTGAACGAAAGGAGCTGGCATCTCACTCTCTTTGAATCTTCTTTATCATGCTAAGAGGAGCAGGAAAAAGCAAAAAATTTCAGAATTGCACCTTGCAATGCGGAGAAATTACTGTTTGTGCATTTACAATATTCATTGATTTTTGCCATTGAAAAACATCATGTTATTCATGTACCAGAAATGTTTGAAGCTACTGACTGAATGAAAGGAGCTGGCATCTCACTCTCTTTGAATCTTCTTTATCATGCTAAGAGGAGCAGGAAAAAGCAAAAAATTTCAGAATTGCACATTGCAATGCGGAGAAATTACTGTTTGTGCATTTACAATATTCATTGATTTTTGCCATTGAAAAACGTCCAGAAATGATTGAAGCTACTGACTGAATGAAAGGAGCTGGCATCTCACTCTCTTTGAATCTTCTTTATCATGCTAAGAGGAGCAGGAAAAAGCAAAAAATTTCAGAATTGCACCTTGCAATGCGGAGAAATTACTGTTTGTGCATTTACAATATTCATTGATTTTTGCCATTGAAAAACGTCCAGAAATGATTGAAGCTACTGACTGAATGAAAGGAGCTGGCATCTCACTCTCTTTGAATCTTCTTTATCATGCTAAGAGGAGCAGGAAAAAGCAAAAAATTTCAGAATTGCACCTTGCAATGCGGAGAAATTACTGTTTGTGCATTTACAATATTCATTGATTTTTGCCATTGAAAAATGTCCAGAAATGATTGAAGCTACTGACTGAATGAAAGGAGCTGGCATCTCACTCTCTTTGAATCTTCTTTATCATGCTAAGAGGAGCAGGAAAAAGCAAAAAATTTCAGAATTGCGCCTTGCAATGCGGAGAAATTACTGTTTGTGCATTTACAAAATTCATTGATTTTTGCCATTGAAAAACATCATGTTATTCATATACCAGAAATGATTGAAGCTACTGACTGAAGGAAAGGATCTGGCATCTCACTCTCTTTGAATCTTCTTTATCATGCTAAGAGGAGCAGGAAAAAGCAAAAAAATTCAGAATTGCACCTTGCAATGCAGAGAAATTACTGTTTGTGCATTTACAATATTCATTGATTTTTGCCATTGAAAAAAGGCCAGAAATGATTGAAGCTACTGACTGAATGAAAGGAGCTGGCATCTCACTCTCTTTGAATCTTCTTTATCATGCTAAGAGGAGCAGGAAAAAGCAAAAAATTTCAGAATTGCACCTTGCAATGCGGAGAAATTACTGTTTGTGCATTTACAATATTCATTGATTTTTGCCATTGAAAAACGTCCAGAAATGATTGAAGCTACTGACTGAATGAAAGGAGCTGGCATCTCACTCTCTTTGAATCTTCTTTATCATGCTAAGAGGAGCAGGAAAAAGCAAAAAATTTCAGAATTGCACCTTGCAATGCGGAGAAATTACTGTTTGTGCATTTACAATATTCATTGATTTTTGCCATTGAAAAATGTCCAGAAATGATTGAAGCTACTGACTGAATGAAAGGAGCTGGCATCTCACTCTCTTTGAATCTTCTTTATCATGCTAAGAGGAGCAGGAAAAAGCAAAAAATTTCAGAATTGCGCCTTGCAATGCGGAGAAATTACTGTTTGTGCATTTACAAAATTCATTGATTTTTGCCATTGAAAAACATCATGTTATTCATATACCAGAAATGATTGAAGCTACTGACTGAAGGAAAGGATCTGGCATCTCACTCTCTTTGAATCTTCTTTATCATGCTAAGAGGAGCAGGAAAAAGCAAAAAATTTTAGAATTGCACCTTGCAATGCGGAGAAATTACTGTTTGTGCATTTACAATATTCATTGGTTTTTGCCATTGAAAAACGTCCAGAAATGATTGAAGCTACTGACTGAATGAAAGGAGCTGGCATCTCACTCTCTTTGAATCTTCTTTATCATGCTAAGAGGAGCAGGAAAAAGCAAAAAATTTCAGAATTGCACCTTGCAATGCGGAGAAATTACTGTTTGTGCATTTACAATATTCATTGATTTTTGCGATTGAAAAACATCATGTTATTCATATACCAGAAATGATTGAAGCTACTGACTGAATGAAAGGAGCTGGCATCTCACTCTCTTTGAATCTTCTTTATCATGCTAAGAGGAGCAGGAAAAAGTAAAAAATTTCAGAATTGCACCTTGCAATGCGGAGAAATTACTGATTGTGCATTTACAATATTCAATGATTTTTGCCATTGAAAAACGTCCAGAAATGATTAAAGCTACTGACTGAATGAAAGGAGCTGGCATCTCACTCTCTTTGAATCTTCTTTATCATGCTAAGAGGAGCAGGAAAAAACAAAAAATTTCAGAATTGCGCCTTGCAATGCGGAGAAATTACTGTTTGTGCATTTACAAAATTCATTGATTTTTGCCATTGAAAAACATCATGTTATTCATATGCCAGAAATGATTGAAGCTACTGACTGAAGGAAAGGAGCTGGCATCTCACTCTCTTTGAATGTTCTTTATCATGCTAAGAGGAGCAGGAAAAAGCAAAAAATTTCAGAATTGCGCCTTGCAATGCGGAGAAATTACTGTTTGTGCATTTACAAAATTCATTGATTTTTGCCATTGAAAAACATCATGTTATTCATATGCCAGAAATGATTGAAGCTACTGACTGAAGGAAAGGAGCTGGCATCTTACTCTCTTTGAATCTTCTTTATCATGCTAAGAGGAGCAGGAAAAAGCAAAAAATTTCAGAATTGCACCTTGCAATGCGGAGAAATTACTGTTTGTGCATTTACAATATTCATTGATTTTTGCCATTGAAAAACGTCCAGAAATGATTGAAGCTACTGACTGAATGAAAGGAGCTGGCATCTCACTCTCTTTGAATCTTCTTTATCATGCTAAGAGGAGCAGGAAAAAGCAAAAAATTTCAGAATTGCACCTTGCAATGCGGAGAAATTACTGTTTGTGCATTTACAATATTCATTGATTTTTGCGATTGAAAAACATCATGTTATTCATATACCAGAAATGATTGAAGCTACTGACTGAATGAAAGGAGCTGGCATCTCACTCTCTTTGAATCTTCTTTATCATGCTAAGAGGAGCAGGAAAAAGTAAAAAATTTCAGAATTGCACCTTGCAATGCGGAGAAATTACTGTTTGTGCATTTACAATATTCAATGAATTTTGCCATTGAAAAACGTCCAGAAATGATTGAAGCTACTGACTGAACTAAAGGAGCTGGCATCTCACTCTCTTTGAATCTTCTTTATCATGCTAAGAGGAGCAGGAAAAAGCAAAAAATTTCAGAATTGCACCTTGCAATGCGGAGAAATTACTGTTTGTGCATTTACAATATTCATTGATTTTTGCCATTGAAAAACATCATGTTATTCATATACCAGAAATGTTTGAAGCTACTGACTGAATGAAAGGAGCTGGTATCTCACTCTCTTTGAATATTCTTCATAATGCTAAGAGGAGCAGGAAAAAGCAAAAAATTTCAGAATTGCACCTTGCAATGCGGAGAAATTACTGTTTGTGCATTTACAATATTCATTGATTTTTGCCATTGAAAAACGTCCAGAAATGATTGAAGCTACTGACAATGAAAGGAGCTGGCATCTCACTCTCTTTGAATCTTCTTTATCATGCTAAGAGGAGCAGGAAAAAGCAAAAAATTTCAGAATTGCACCTTGCAATGCTGAGAAATTACTGTTTGTGCATTTACAAAATTCATTGATTTTTGCCATTGAAAAACATCATGTTATTCATATACCAGAAATGATTGAAGCTACTGACTGAATGAAAGGAGCTGGCATCTCACTCTCTTTGAATCTTCTTTATCATGCTAAGAGGAGCAGGAAAAAGCAAAAAATTTCAGAATTGCACCTTGCAATGCGGAGAAATTACTGTTTGTGCATTTACAATATTCATTGATTTTTGCCATTGAAAAACGTCCAGAAATGATTGAAGCTACTGACTGAATGAAAGGAGCTGGCATCTCACTCTCTTTGAATCTTCTTTATCATGCTAAGAGGAGCAGGAAAAAGTAAAAAATTTCAGAATTGCACCTTGCAATGCGGAGAAATTACTGTTTGTGCATTTACAATATTCATTGATTTTTGCCATTGAAAAACGTCCAGAAATGATTGAAGCTACTGACTGAATGAAAGGAGCTGGCATCTCACTCTCTTTGAATCTTCTTTATCATGCTAAGAGGAGCAGGAAAAAGCAAAAAATTTCAGAATTGCACCTTGCAATGCGGAGAAATTACAGTTTGTGCATTTACAATATTCATTGATTTTTGCCATTGAAAAACGTCCAGAAATGATTGAAGCTACTGACTGAATGAAAGGAGCTGGCATCTCACTCTCTTTGAATCTTCTTTATCATGCTAAGAGGAGCAGGAAAAAGCAAAAAATTTCAGAATTGCACCTTGCAATGCGGAGAAATTACTGTTTGTGCATTTACAATATTCATTGATTTTTGCCATTGAAAAACGTCCAGAAATGATTGAAGCTACTGACTGAATGAAAGGAGCTGGCATCTCACTCTCTTTGAATCTTCTTTATCATGCTAAGAGGAGCAGGAAAAAGCAAAAAATTTCAGAATTGCACCTTGCAATGCGGAGAAATTACTGTTTGTGCATTTACAATATTCATTGATTTTTGCCATTGAAAAACATGTTATTCATATACCAGAAATGTTTGAAGCTCCTGACTGAATGAAAGGAGCTGGCACCTCACTCTCTTTGAATCTTCTTTATCATGCTAAGAGAAGCAGGAAAAAGCAAAAAATTTCAGAATTGCACCTTGCAATGCGGAGAAATTACTGTTTGTGCATTTACAATATTCATTGATTTTTGCCATTGAAAAACGTCCAGAAATGATTGAAGCTACTGACTGAATGAAAGGAGCTGTCATCTCACTCTCCTTGAATCTTCTTTATCATGCTAAGAGGAGCAGGAAAAAGCAAAAAATTTCAGAATTGCACCTTGCAATGCGGAGAAATTACTGTTTGTGCATTTACAATATTCATTGATTTTTGCCATTGAAAAATGTCCAGAAATGATTGAAGCTACTGACTGAATGAAAGGAGCTGGCATCTCACTCTCTTTGAATCTTCTTGATCATGCTAAGATGAGCAGGAAAAAGCAAAAAATTTCAGAATTGCGCCTTGCAATGCGGAGAAATTACTGTTTGTGCATTTACAAAATTCATTGATTTTTGCCATTGAAAAACATCATGTTATTCATATGCCAGAAATGATTGAAGCTACTGACTGAAGGAAAGGAGCTGGCATCTCACTCTCTTTGAATCTTCTTTATCATGCTAAGAGGAGCAGGAAAAAGCAAAAAATTTCAGAATTGCGCCTTGCAATGCGGAGAAATTACTGTTTGTGCATTTACAAAATTCATTGATTTTTGCCATTGAAAAACATCATGTTATTCATATGCCAGAAATGATTGAAGCTACTGACTGAAGGAAAGGAGCTGGCATCTCACTCTCTTTGAATCTTCTTTATCATGCTAAGAGGAGCAGGAAAAAGCAAAAAATTTCAGAATTGCACCTTGCAATGCGGAGAAATTACTGTTTGTGCATTTACAATATTCATTGATTTTTGCCATTGAAAAACATCCAGAAATGATTGAAGCTACTAACTGAATGAAAGGAGCTGGCATCTCACTCTCTTTGAATCTTCTTTATCATGCTAAGAGGAGCAGGAAAAAGCAAAAAATTTCAGAATTGCACCTTGCAATGCGGAGAAATTACTGTTTGTGCATTTACAATATTCATTGATTTTTGCGATTGAAAAACATCATGTTATTCGTATACCAGAAATGATTGAAGCTACTGACTGAATGAAAGGAGCTGGCATCTCACTCTCTTTGAATCTTCTTTATCATGCTAAGAGGAGCAGGAAAAAGTAAAAAATTTCAGAATTGCACCTTGCAATGCGGAGAAATTACTGTTTGTGCATTTACAATATTCAATGAATTTTGCCATTGAAAAACGTCCAGAAATGATTGAAGCTACTGACTGAACTAAAGGAGCTGGCATCTCACTCTCTTTGAATCTTCTTTATCATGCTAAGAGGAGCAGGAAAAAGCAAAAAATTTCAGAATTGCACCTTGCAATGCGGAGAAATTACTGTTTGTGCATTTACAATATTCATTGATTTTTGCCATTGAAAAATGTCCAGAAATGATTGAAGCTACTGACTGAATGAAAGGAGCTGGCATCTCACTCTCTTTGAATGTTCTTTATCATGCTAAGAGGAGCAGGAAAAAGCAAAAAATTTCAGAATTGCGCCTTGCAATGCGGAGAAATTACTGTTTGTGCATTTACAAAATTCATTGATTTTTGCCATTGAAAAACATCATGTTATTCATATGCCAGAAATGATTGAAGCTACTGACTGAAGGAAAGGAGCTGGCATCTCACTCTCTTTGAATCTTCTTTATCATGCTAAGAGGAGCAGGAAAAAGCAAAAAATTTCAGAATTGCGCCTTGCAATGCGGAGAAATTACTGTTTGTGCATTTACAAAATTCATTGATTTTTGCCATTGAAAAACATCATGTTATTCATATGCCAGAAATGATTGAAGCTACTGACTGAAGGAAAGGAGCTGGCATCTCACTCTCTTTGAATCTTCTTTATCATGCTAAGAGGAGCAGGAAAAAGCAAAAAATTTCAGAATTGCACCTTGCAATGCGGAGAAATTACTGTTTGTGCATTTACAATATTCATTGATTTTTGCCATTGAAAAACGTCCAGAAATGATTGAAGCTACTGACTGAATGAAAGGAGCTGGCATCTCACTCTCTTTGAATCTTCTTTATCATGCTAAGAGGAGCAGGAAAAAGCAAAAAATTTCAGAATTGCACCTTGCAATGCGGAGAAATTACTGTTTGTGCATTTACAATATTCATTGATTTTTGCGATTGAAAAACATCATGTTATTCATATACCAGAAATGATTGAAGCTACTGACTGAATGAAAGGAGCTGGCATCTCACTCTCTTTGAATCTTCTTTATCATGTTAAGAGGAGCAGGAAAAAGTAAAAAATTTCAGAATTGCACCTTGCAATGCGGAGAAATTACTGTTTGTGCATTTACAATATTCAATGAATTTTGCCATTGAAAAACGTCCAGAAATGATTGAAGCTACTGACTGAACTAAAGGAGCTGGCATCTCACTCTCTTTGAATCTTCTTTATCATGCTAAGAGGAGCAGGAAAAAGCAAAAAATTTCAGAATTGCACCTTGCAATGCGGAGAAATTACTGTTTGTGCATTTACAATATTCATTGATTTTTGCCATTGAAAAACATCATGTTATTCATATACCAGAAATGTTTGAAGCTACTGACTGAATGAAAGGAGCTGGTATCTCACTCTCTTTGAATCTTCTTCATAATGCTAAGAGGAGCAGGAAAAAGCAAAAAATTTCAGAATTGCACCTTGCAATGCGGAGAAATTACTGTTTGTGCATTTACAATATTCATTGATTTTTGCCATTGAAAAACGTCCAGAAATGATTGAAGCTACTGACAATGAAAGGAGCTGGCATCTCACTCTCTTTGAATCTTCTTTATCATGCTAAGAGGAGCAGGAAAAAGCAAAAAATTTCAGAATTGCACCTTGCAATTCTGAGAAATTACTGTTTGTGCATTTACAAAATTCATTGATTTTTGCCATTGAAAAACATCATGTTATTCATATACCAGAAATGATTGAAGCTACTGACTGAATGAAAGGAGCTGGCATCTCACTCTCTTTGAATCTTCTTTATCATGCTAAGAGAAGCAGGAAAAAGCAAAAAATTTCAGAATTGCACCTTGCAATGCGGAGAAATTACTGTTTGTGCATTTACAATATTCATTGATTTTTGCCATTGAAAAACGTCCAGAAATGATTGAAGCTACTGACTGAATGAAAGGAGCTGGCATCTCACTCTCTTTGAATCTTCTTTATCATGCTAAGAGGAGCAGGAAAAAGCAAAAAATTTCAGAATTGCACCTTGCAATGCGGAGAAATTACTGTTTGTGCATTTACAATATTCATTGATTTTTGCCATTGAAAAACGTCCAGAAATGATTGAAGCTACTGACTGAATGAAAGGAGCTGGCATCTCACTCTCTTTGAATCTTCTTTATCATGCTAAGAGGAGCAGGAAAAAGCAAAAAATTTCAGAATTGCACCTTGCAATGCGGAGAAATTACAGTTTGTGCATTTACAATATTCATTGATTTTTGCCATTGAAAAACGTCCAGAAATGATTGAAGCTACTGACTGAATGAAAGGAGCTGGCATCTCACTCTCTTTGAATCTTCTTTATCATGCTAAGAGGAGCAGGAAAAAGCAAAAAATTTCAGAATTGCACCTTGCAATGCGGAGAAATTACTGTTTGTGCATTTACAATATTCATTGATTTTTGCCATTGAAAAATGTCCAGAAATGATTGAAGCTACTGACTGAATGAAAGGAGCTGGCATCTCACTCTCTTTGAATCTTCTTTATCATGCTAAGAGGAGCAGGAAAAAGCAAAAAATTTCAGAATTGCACCTTGCAATGCGGAGAAATTACTGTTTGTGCATTTACAATATTCATTGATTTTTGCCATTGAAAAACATGTTATTCATATACCAGAAATGTTTGAAGCTCCTGACTGAATGAAAGGAGCTGGCACCTCACTCTCTTTGAATCTTGTTTATCATGCTAAGAGGAGCAGGAAAAAGCAAAAAATTTCAGAATTGCACCTTGCAATGCGGAGAAATTACTGTTTGTGCATTTACAATATTCATTGATTTTTGCCATTGAAAAACGTCCAGAAATGATTGAAGCTACTGACTGAATGAAAGGAGCTAGCATCTCACTCTCTTTGAATCTTCTTTAACATGCTAAGAGGAGCAGGAAAAAGCAAAAAATTTCAGAATTGCGCCTTGCAATGCGGAGAAATTACTGTTTGTGCATTTACAAAATTCATTGATTTTTGCCATTGAAAAACATCATGTTATTCATATACCAGAAATGATTGAAGCTACTGACTGAAGGAAAGGAGCTGGCATCTCACTCTCTTTGAATCTTCTTTATCATGCTAAGAGGAGCAGGAAAAAGCAAAAAATTTCAGAATTACACCTTGCAATGCGGAGAAATTACTGTTTGTGCATTTACAATATTCATTGATTTTTGCCATTGAAAAACGTCCGGAAATGATTGAAGCTACTGACTGAATGAAAGGAGCTGGCATCTCACTCTCTTTGAATCTTCTTTATCATGCTAAGAGGAGCAGGAAAAAGCAAAAAATTTCAGAATTGCACCTTGCAATGCGGAGAAATTACTGTTTGTGCATTTACAATATTCATTGATTTTTGCGATTGAAAAACATCATGTTATTCATATACCAGAAATGATTGAAGCTACTGACTGAATGAAAGGAGCTGGCATCTCACTCTCTTTGAATCTTGTTTATCATGCTAAGAGGAGCAGGAAAAAGTAAAAAATTTCAGAATTGCACCTTGCAATGCGGAGAAATTACTGTTTGTGCATTTACAATATTCAATGATTTTTGCAATTGAAAAACGTCCAGAAATGATTGAAGCTACTGACTGAATGAAAGGAGCTGGCATCTCACTCTCTTTGAATCTTCTTTATCATGCTAAGAGGAGCAGGAAAAAGCAAAAAATTTCAGAATTGCACCTTGCAATGCGGAGAAATTACTGTTTGTGCATTTACAATATTCATTGATTTTTGCAATTGAAAAACGTCCAGAAATGATTGAAGCTACTGACTGAATGAAAGGAGATGGCATCTCACTCTCTTTGAATCTTCTTTATCATGCTAAGAGGAGCAGGAAAAAGTAAAAAATTTCAGAATTGCACCTTGCAATGCGGAGAAATTACTGTTTGTGCATTTACAATATTCAATGATTTTTGCCATTGAAAAACGTCCAGAAATGATTGAAGCTACTGACTGAACGAAAGGAGCTGGCATCTCACTCTCTTTGAATCTTCTTTATCATGCTAAGAGGAGCAGGAAAAAGCAAAAAATTTCAGAATTGCACCTTGCAATGCGGAGAAATTACTGTTTGTGCATTTACAATATTCATTGATTTTTGCCATTGAAAAACATCATGTTATTCATATACCAGAAATGTTTGAAGCTACTGACTGAATGAAAGGAGCTGGTATCTCACTCTCTTTGAATCTTCTTCATAATGCTAAGAGGAGCAGGAAAAAGCAAAAAATTTCAGAATTGCACCTTGCAATGCGGAGAAATTACTGTTTGTGCATTTACAATATTCATTGATTTTTGCCATTGAAAAACGTCCAGAAATGATTGAAGCTACTGACAATGAAAGGAGCTGGCATCTCACTCTCTTTGAATCTTCTTTATCATGCTAAGAGGAGCAGGAAAAAGCAAAAAATTTCAGAATTGCACCTTGCAATGCTGAGAAATTACTGTTTGTGCATTTACAAAATTCATTGATTTTTGCCATTGAAAAACATCATGTTATTCATATACCAGAAATGATTGAAGCTACTGACTGAATGAAAGGAGCTGGCATCTCACTCTCTTTGAATCTTCTTTATCATGCTAAGAGGAGCAGGAAAAAGCAAAAAATTTCAGAATTGCACCTTGCAATGCGGAGAAATTACTGTTTGTGCATTTACAATATTCATTGATTTTTGCCATTGAAAAACATCATGTTATTCATATACCAGAAATGTTTGAAGCTACTGACTGAATGAAAGGAGCTGACATCTCACTCTCTTTGAATCTTCTTTATCATGCTAAGAGGAGCAGGAAAAAGCAAAAAATTTCAGAATTGCACCTTGCAATGCGGAGAAATTACTGTTTGTGCATTTACAATATTCATTGATTTTTGCCATTGAAAAACGTCCAGAAATGATTGAAGCTACTGACTGAATGAAAGGAGCTGGCATCTCACTCTCTTTGAATCTTCTTTATCATGCTAAGAGGAGCAGGAAAAAGCAAAAAATTTCAGAATTGCACCTTGCAATGCGGAGAAATTACTGTTTGTGCATTTACAATATTCATTGATTTTTGCCATTGAAAAACGTCCAGAAATGATTGAAGCTACTGACTGAATGAAAGGAGCTGGCATCTCACTCTCTTTGAATCTTCTTTATCATGCTAAGAGGAGCAGGAAAAAGCAAAAAATTTCAGAATTGCACCTTGCAATGCGGAGAAATTACTGTTTGTGCATTTAAAATATTCATTGATTTTTGCCATTGAAAAACGTCCAGAAATGATTGAAGCTACTGACAATGAAAGGAGCTGGCATCTCACTCTCTTTGAATCTTCTTTATCATGCTAAGAGCAGCAGGAAAAAGCAAAAAATTTCAGAATTGCACCTTGCAATGCTGAGAAATTACTGTTTGTGCATTTACAAAATTCATTGATTTTTGCCATTGAAAAACATCATGTTATTCATATACCAGAAATGATTGAAGCTACTGACTGAATGAAAGGAGCTGGCATCTCACTCTCTTTGAATCTTCTTTATCATGCTAAGAGGAGCAGGAAAAAGCAAAAAATTTCAGAATTGCACCTTGCAATGCGGAGAAATTACTGTTTGTGCATTTACAATATTCATTGATTTTTGCCATTGAAAAACATCATGTTATTCATATACCAGAAATGTTTGAAGCTACTGACTGAATGAAAGGAGGTGACATCTCACTCTCTTTGAATCTTCTTTATCATGCTAAGAGGAGCAGGAAAAAGCAAAAAATTTCAGAATTGCACCTTGCAATGCGGAGAAATTACTGTTTGTGCATTTACAATATTCATTGATTTTTGCCATTGAAAAATGTCCAGAAATGATTGAAGCTACTGACTGAATGAAAGGAGCTGGCATCTCACTCTCTTTGAATCTTCTTTATCATGCTAAGAGGAGCAGGAAAAAGCAAAAAATTTCAGAATTGCACCTTGCAATGCGGAGAAATTACTGTTTGTGCATTTACAATATTCATTGATTTTTGCCATTGAAAAATGTCCAGAAATGATTGAAGCTACTGACTGAATGAAAGGAGCTGGCATCTCACTCTCTTTGAATCTTCTTTATCATGCTAAGAGGAGCAGGAAAAAGCAAAAAATTTCAGAATTGCACCTTGCAATGCGGAGAAATTACAGTTTGTGCATTTACAATATTCATTGATTTTTGCCATTGAAAAACGTCCAGAAATGATTGAAGCTACTGACTGAATGAAAGGAGCTGGCATCTCACTCTCTTTGAATCTTCTTTATCATGCTAAGAGTAGCAGGAAAAAGCAAAAAATTTCAGAATTGCACCTAGCAATGCGGAGAAATTGCTGTTTGTGCATTTACAATATTAATTGATTTTTGCCATTGAAAAACGTCCAGAAATGATTGAAGCTACTGACTGAATGAAAGGAGCTGGCATCTCACTCTCTTTGAATCTTCTTTATCATGCTAAGAGGAGCAGGAAAAAGCAAAAAATTTCAGAATTGCACCTTGCAATGCGGAGAAATTACTGTTTGTGCATTTACAATATTCATTGATTTTTGCCATTGAAAAACATGTTATTCATATACCAGAAATGTTTGAAGCTCCTGACTGAATGAAAGGAGCTGGCACCTCACTCTCTTTGAATCTTCTTTATCATGCTAAGAGGAGCAGGAAAAAGCAAAAAATTTCAGAATTGCACCTTGCAATGCGGAGAAATTACTGTTTGTGCATTTACAATATTCATTGATTTTTGCCATTGAAAAACGTCCAGAAATGATTGAAGCTACTGACTGAATGAGGGGAGCTGGCATCTCACTCTCTTTGAATCTTCTTTATCATGCTAAGAGGAGCAGGAAAAAGCAAAAAATTTCAGAATTGCACCTTGCAATGCGGAGAAATTACTGTTTGTGCATTTACAATATTCATTGATTTTTGCCATTGAAAAATGTCCAGAAATGATTGAAGCTACTGACTGAATGAAAGGAGCTGGCATCTCACTCTCTTTGAATCTTCTTTATCATGCTAAGAGGAGCAGGAAAAAGCAAAAAATTTCAGAATTGCGCCTTGCAATGCGGAGAAATTACTGTTTGTGCATTTACAAAATTCATTGATTTTTGCCATTGAAAAACATGATGTTATTCATATACCAGAAATGATTGAAGCTACTGACTGAAGGAAAGGAGCTGGCATCTCACTCTCTTTGAATCTTCTTTATCATGCTAAGAGGAGCAGGAAAAAGCAAAAAATTTCAGAATTGCACCTTGCAATGCGGAGAAATTACTGTTTGTGCATTTACAATATTCATTGATTTTTGCCATTGAAAAACATCATGTTATTCATATACCAGAAATGTTTGAAGCTACTGACTGAATGAAAGGAGCTGGTATCTCACTCTCTTTGAATCTTCTTCATAATGCTAAGAGGAGCAGGAAAAAGCAAAAAATTTCAGAATTGCACCTTGCAATGCGGAGAAATTACTGTTTGTGCATTTACAATATTCATTGATTTTTGCCATTGAAAAACGTCCAGAAATGATTGAAGCTACTGACAATGAAAGGAGCTGGCATCTCACTCTCTTTGAATCTTCTTTATCATGCTAAGAGGAGCAGGAAAAAGCAAAAAATTTCAGAATTGCACCTTGCAATGCTGAGAAATTACTGTTTGTGCATTTACAAAATTCATTGATTTTTGCCATTGAAAAACATCATGTTATTCAAATACCAGAAATGATTGAAGCTACTGACTGAATGAAAGGAGCTGGCATCTCACTCTCTTTGAATCTTCTTTATCATGCTAAGAGGAGCAGGAAAAAGCAAAAAATTTCAGAATTGCACCTTGCAATGCGGAGAAATTACTGTTTGTGCATTTACAATATTCATTGATTTTTGCCATTGAAAAACGTCCAGAAATGATTGAAGCTACTGACTGAATGAAAGGAGCTGGCATCTCACTCTCTTTGAATCTTCTTTATCATGCTAAGAGGAGCAGGAAAAAGCAAAAAATTTCAGAATTGCACCTTGCAATGCGGAGAAATTACTGTTTGTGCATTTACAATATTCATTGATTTTTGCCATTGAAAAACGTCCAGAAATGATTGAAGCTACTGACTGAATGAAAGGAGCTGGCATCTCACTCTCTTTGAATCTTCTTTAACATGCTAAGAGGAGCAGGAAAAAGCAAAAAATTTCAGAATTGCACCTTGCAATGCGGAGAAATTACAGTTTGTGCATTTACAATATTCATTGATTTTTGCCATTGAAAAACGTCCAGAAATGATTGAAGCTACTGACTGAATGAAAGGAGCTGGCATCTCACTCTCTTTGAATCTTCTTTATCATGCTAAGAGGAGCAGGAAAAAGCAAAAAATTTCAGAATTGCACCTTGCAATGCGGAGAAATTACTGTTTGTGCATTTACAATATTCATTGATTTTTGCCATTGAAAAATGTCCAGAAATGATTGAAGCTACTGACTGAATGAAAGGAGCTGGCATCTCACTCTCTTTGAATCTTCTTTATCATGCTAAGAGGAGCAGGAAAAAGCAAAAAATTTCAGAATTGCACCTTGCAATGCGGAGAAATTACTGTTTGTGCATTTACAATATTCATTGATTTTTGCCATTGAAAAACATGTTATTCATATACCAGAAATGTTTGAAGCTACTGACTGAATGAAAGGAGCTGGCACCTCACTCTCTTTGAATCTTGTTTATCATGCTAAGAGGAGCAGGAAAAAGCAAAAAATTTCAGAATTGCACCTTGCAATGCGGAGAAATTACTGTTTGTGCATTTACAATATTCATTGATTTTTGCCATTGAAAAACGTCCAGAAATGATTGAAGCTACTGACTGAATGAAAGGAGCTAGCATCTCACTCTCTTTGAATCTTCTTTAACATGCTAAGAGGAGCAGGAAAAAGCAAAAAATTTCAGAATTGCGCCTTGCAATGCGGAGAAATTACTGTTTGTGCATTTACAAAATTCATTGATTTTTGCCATTGAAAAACATCATGTTATTCATATACCAGAAATGATTGAAGCTACTGACTGAAGGAAAGGAGCTGGCATCTCACTCTCTTTGAATCTTCTTTATCATGCTAAGAGGAGCAGGAAAAAGCAAAAAATTTCAGAATTACACCTTGCAATGCGGAGAAATTACTGTTTGTGCATTTACAATATTCATTGATTTTTGCCATTGAAAAACGTCCGGAAATGATTGAAGCTACTGACTGAATGAAAGGAGCTGGCATCTCACTCTCTTTGAATCTTCTTTATCATGCTAAGAGGAGCAGGAAAAAGCAAAAAATTTCAGAATTGCACCTTGCAATGCGGAGAAATTACTGTTTGTGCATTTACAATATTCATTGATTTTTGCGATTGAAAAACATCATGTTATTCATATACCAGAAATGATTGAAGCTACTGACTGAATGAAAGGAGCTGGCATCTCACTCTCTTTGAATCTTGTTTATCATGCTAAGAGGAGCAGGAAAAAGTAAAAAATTTCAGAATTGCACCTTGCAATGCGGAGAAATTACTGTTTGTGCATTTACAATATTCAATGATTTTTGCAATTGAAAAACGTCCAGAAATGATTGAAGCTACTGACTGAATGAAAGGAGCTGGCATCTCACTCTCTTTGAATCTTCTTTATCATGCTAAGAGGAGCAGGAAAAAGCAAAAAATTTCAGAATTGCA
Source organism: Phyllobates terribilis (assembly GCF_046119375.1). NCBI lineage: Eukaryota > Metazoa > Chordata > Amphibia > Anura > Dendrobatidae > Phyllobates > Phyllobates terribilis. Next base: position 143,532 of record NW_027364122.1, on the reverse strand, counting down.
CCTTGCAATGCGGAGAAATTACTGTTTGTGCATTTACAATATTCATTGATTTTTGCAATTGAAAAACGTCCAGAAATGATTGAAGCTACTGACTGAATGAAAGGAGATGGCATCTCACTCTCTTTGAATCTTCTTTATCATGCTAAGAGGAGCAGGAAAAAGTAAAAAATTTCAGAATTGCACCTTGCAATGCGGAGAAATTACTGTTTGTGCATTTACAATATTCAATGATTTTTGCCATTGAAAAACGTCCAGAAATGATTGAAGCTACTGACTGAACGAAAGGAGCTGGCATCTCACTCTCTTTAAATCTTCTTTATCATGCTAAGAGGAGCAGGAAAAAGCAAAAAATTTCAGAATTGCACCTTGCAATGCGGAGAAATTACTGTTTGTGCATTTACAATATTCATTGATTTTTGCCATTGAAAAACATCATGTTATTCATATACCAGAAATGTTTGAAGCTACTGACTGAATGAAAGGAACTGGTATCTCACTCTCTTTGAATCTTCTTCATAATGCTAAGAGGAGCAGGAAAAAGCAAAAAATTTCAGAATTGCACCTTGCAATGCGGAGAAATTACTGTTTGTGCATTTACAATATTCATTGATTTTTGCCATTGAAAAACGTCCAGAAATGATTGAAGCTACTGACAATGAAAGGAGCTGGCATCTCACTCTCTTTGAATCTTCTTTATCATGCTAAGAGGAGCAGGAAAAAGCAAAAAATTTCAGAATTGCACCTTGCAATGCTGAGAAATTACTGTTTGTGCATTTACAAAATTCATTGATTTTTGCCATTGAAAAACATCATGTTATTCATATACCAGAAATGATTGAAGCTACTGACTGAATGAAAGGAGCTGGCATCTCACTCTCTTTGAATCTTCTTTATCATGCTAAGAGGAGCAGGAAAAAGCAAAAAATTTCAGAATTGCACCTTGCAATGCGGAGAAATTACTGTTTGTGCATTTACAATATTCATTGATTTTTGCCATTGAAAAACATCATGTTATTCATATACCAGAAATGTTTGAAGCTACTGACTGAATGAAAGGAGCTGACATCTCACTCTCTTTGAATCTTCTTTATCATGCTAAGAGGAGCAGGAAAAAGCAAAAAATTTCAGAATTGCACCTTGCAATGCGGAGAAATTACTGTTTGTGCATTTACAATATTCATTGATTTTTGCCATTGAAAAACGTCCAGAAATGATTGAAGCTACTGACTGAATGAAAGGAGCTGGCATCTCACTCTCTTTGAATCTTCTTTATCATGCTAAGAGGAGCAGGAAAAAGCAAAAAATTTCAGAATTGCACCTTGCAATGCGGAGAAATTACTGTTTGTGCATTTACAATATTCATTGATTTTTGCCATTGAAAAACGTCCAGAAATGATTGAAGCTACTGACTGAATGAAAGGAGCTGGCATCTCACTCTCTTTGAATCTTCTTTATCATGCTAAGAGGAGCAGGAAAAAGCAAAAAATTTCAGAATTGCACCTTGCAATGCGGAGAAATTACTGTTTGTGCATTTAAAATATTCATTGATTTTTGCCATTGAAAAACGTCCAGAAATGATTGAAGCTACTGACAATGAAAGGAGCTGGCATCTCACTCTCTTTGAATCTTCTTTATCATGCTAAGAGCAGCAGGAAAAAGCAAAAAATTTCAGAATTGCACCTTGCAATGCTGAGAAATTACTGTTTGTGCATTTACAAAATTCATTGATTTTTGCCATTGAATCACATCATGTTATTCATATACCAGAAATGATTGAAGCTACTGACTGAATGAAAGGAGCTGGCATCTCACTCTCTTTGAATCTTCTTTATCATGCTAAGAGGAGCAGGAAAAAGCAAAAAATTTCAGAATTGCACCTTGCAATGCGGAGAAATTACTGTTTGTGCATTTACAATATTCATTGATTTTTGCCATTGAAAAACATCATGTTATTCATATACCAGAAATGTTTGAAGCTACTGACTGAATGAAAGGAGCTGACATCTCACTCTCTTTGAATCTTCTTTATCATGCTAAGAGGAGCAGGAAAAAGCAAAAAATTTCAGAATTGCACCTTGCAATGCGGAGAAATTACTGTTTGTGCATTTACAATATTCATTGATTTTTGCCATTGAAAAATGTCCAGAAATGATTGAAGCTACTGACTGAATGAAAGGAGCTGGCATCTCACTCTCTTTGAATCTTCTTTATCATGCTAAGAGGAGCAGGAAAAAGCAAAAAATTTCAGAATTGCACCTTGCAATGCGGAGAAATTACTGTTTGTGCATTTACAATATTCATTGATTTTTGCCATTGAAAAATGTCCAGAAATGATTGAAGCTACTGACTGAATGAAAAGAGCTGGCATCTCACTCTCTTTGAATCTTCTTTATCATGCTAAGAGGAGCAGGAAAAAGCAAAAAATTTCAGAATTGCACCTTGCAATGCGGAGAAATTACAGTTTGTGCATTTACAATATTCATTGATTTTTGCCATTGAAAAACGTCCAGAAATGATTGAAGCTACTGACTGAATGAAAGGAGCTGGCATCTCACTCTCTTTGAATCTTCTTTATCATGCTAAGAGTAGCAGGAAAAAGCAAAAAATTTCAGAATTGCACCTAGCAATGCGGAGAAATTGCTGTTTGTGCATTTACAATATTAATTGATTTTTGCCATTGAAAAACGTCCAGAAATGATTGAAGCTACTGACTGAATGAAAGGAGCTGGCATCTCACTCTCTTTGAATCTTCTTTATCATGCTAAGAGGAGCAGGAAAAAGCAAAAAATTTCAGAATTGCACCTTGCAATGCGGAGAAATTACTGTTTGTGCATTTACAATATTCATTGATTTTTGCCATTGAAAAACATGTTATTCATATACCAGAAATGTTTGAAGCTCCTGACTGAATGAAAGGAGCTGGCACCTCACTCTCTTTGAATCTTCTTTATCATGCTAAGAGGAGCAGGAAAAAGCAAAAAATTTCAGAATTGCACCTTGCAATGCGGAGAAATTACTGTTTGTGCATTTACAATATTCATTGATTTTTGCCATTGAAAAACGTCCAGAAATGATTGAAGCTACTGACTGAATGAGGGGAGCTGGCATCTCACTCTCTTTGAATCTTCTTTATCATGCTAAGAGGAGCAGGAAAAAGCAAAAAATTTCAGAATTGCACCTTGCAATGCGGAGAAATTACTGTTTGTGCATTTACAATATTCATTGATTTTTGCCATTGAAAAATGTCCAGAAATGATTGAAGCTACTGACTGAATGAAAGGAGCTGGCATCTCACTCTCTTTGAATCTTCTTTATCATGCTAAGAGGAGCAGGAAAAAGCAAAAAATTTCAGAATTGCGCCTTACAATGCGGAGAAATTACTGTTTGTGCATTTACAAAATTCATTGATTTTTGCCATTGAAAAACATGATGTTATTCATATACCAGAAATGATTGAAGCTACTGACTGAAGGAAAGGAGCTGGCATCTCACTCTCTTTGAATCTTCTTTATCATGCTAAGAGGAGCAGGAAAAAGCAAAAAATTTCAGAATTGCCCCTTGCAATGCGGAGAAATTACTGTTTGTGCATTTACAATATTCATTGATTTTTGCCATTGAAAAATGTCCAGAAATGATTGAAGCTACTGACTGAATGAAAGGAGCTGGCATCTCACTCTCTTTGAATCTTCTTTATCATGCTAAGAGGAGCAGGAAAAAGCAAAAAATTTCAGAATTGCACCTTGCAATGCGGAGAAATTACTGTTTGTGCATTTACAATATTCATTGATTTTTGCCATTGAAAAACGTCCAGAAATGATTGAAGCTACTGACTGAATGAAAGGAGCTGGCATCTCACTCTCTTTGAATCTTCTTTATCATGCTAAGAGGAGCAGGAAAAAGCAAAAAATTTCAGAATTGCACCTTACAATGCGGAGAAATTACAGTTTGTGCATTTACAATATTCATTGATTTTTGCCATTGAAAAACGTCCAGAAATGATTGAAGCTACTGACTGAATGAAAGGAGCTGGCATCTCACTCTCTTTGAATCTTCTTTATCATGCTAAGAGGAGCAGGAAAAAGCAAAAAATTTCAGAATTGCACCTTGCAATGCGGAGAAATTACTGTTTGTGCATTTACAATATTCATTGATTTTTGCCATTGAAAAACGTCCAGAAATGATTGAAGCTACTGACTGAATGAAAGGAGCTGGCATCTCACTCTCTTTGAATCTTCTTTATCATGCTAAGAGGAGCAGGAAAAAGCAAAAAATTTCAGAATTGCACCTTGCAATGCGGAGAAATTACTGTTTGTGCATTTACAATATTCATTGATTTTTGCCATTGAAAAACATGTTATTCATATACCAGAAATGTTTGAAGCTCCTGACTGAATGAAAGTAGCTGGCACCTCACTCTCTTTGAATCTTCTTTATCATGCTAAGAGGAGCAGGAAAAAGCAAAAAATTTCAGAATTGCACCTTGCAATGCGGAGAAATTACTGTTTGTGCATTTACAATATTCATTGATTTTTGCCATTGAAAAACGTCCAGAAATGATTGAAGCTACTGACTGAATGAAAGGAGCTGGCATCTCACTCTCTTTGAATCTTCTTTATCATGCTAAGAGGAGCAGGAAAAAGCAAAAAATTTCAGAATTGCACCTTGCAATGCGGAGAAATTACTGTTTGTGCATTTACAATATTCATTGATTTTTACCATTGAAAAATGTCCAGAAATGATTGAAGCTACTGACTGAATGAAAGGAGCTGGCATGTCACTCTCTTTGAATCTTCTTTATCATTCTAAGAGGAGCAGGAAAAAGCAAAAAATTTCAGAATTGCGCCTTGCAATGCGGAGAAATTACTGTTTGTGCATTTACAAAATTCATTGATATTTGCCATTGAAAAACATCATGTTATTCATATACCAGAAATGATTGAAGCTACTGACTGAAGGAAAGGAGCTGGCATCTCACTCTCTTTGAATCTTCTTTATCATGCTAAAAGGAGCAGGAAAAAGCAAAAAATTTCAGAATTGCACCTTGCAATGCGGAGAAATTACTGTTTGTGCATTTACAATATTCATTGATTTTTGCCATTGAAAAACGTCCAGAAATGATTGAAGCTACTGACTGAATGAAAGGAGCTGGCATCTCACTCTCTTTGAATCTTCTTTTTCATGCTAAGAGGAGCAGGAAAAAGTAAAAAATTTCAGAATTGCACCTTGCAATGCGGAGAAATTACTGTTTGTGCATTTACAATATTCATTGATTTTTGCGATTGAAAAACATCATGTTATTCATATACCAGAAATGATTGAAGCTACTGACTGAATGAAAGGAGCTGGCATCTCACTCTCTTTGAATCTTCTTTATCATGCTAAGAGGAGCAGGAAAAAGTAAAAAATTTCAGAATTGCACCTTGCAATGCGGAGAAATTACTGTTTGTGCATTTACAATATTCAATGATTTTTGCCATTGAAAAACGTCCAGAAATGATTGAAGCTACTGACTGAATGAAAGGAGCTGGCATCTCACTCTCTTTGAATCTTGTTTATCATGCTAAGAGGAGCAGGAAAAAGCAAAAAATTTCAGAATTGCACCTTGCAATGCGGAGAAATTACTGTTTGTGCATTTACAATATTCATTGATTTTTGCCATTGAAAAACGTCCAGAAATGATTGAAGCTACTGACTGAATAAAAGGAGCTGGCATCTCACTCTCTTTGAATCTTCTTTATCATGCTAAGAGGAGCAGGAAAAAGCAAAAAATTTCAGAATTGCACCTTGCAATGCGGAGAAATTACTGTTTGTGCATTTACTATATTCATTGATTTTTGCCATTGAAAAACATCATGTTATTCATATACCAGAAATGATTGAAGCTACTGACTGAATGAAAGGAGCTGGCATCTCACTCTCTTTGAATCTTCTTTATCATGCTAAGAGGAGCAGGAAAAAGTAAAAAATTTCAGTATTGCACCTTGCAATGCGGAGAAATTACTGTTTGTGCATTTACAATATTCATTGATTTTTGCCATTGAAAAACATCATGTTATTCATATACCAGAAATGTTTGAAGCTACTGACTGAATGAAAGGAGCTGACATCTCACTCTCTTTGAATCTTCTTTATCATGCTAAGAGGAGCAGGAAAAAGCAAAAAATTTCAGAATTGCACCTTGCAATGCGGAGAAATTACTGTTTGTGCATTTACAATATTCATTGATTTTTGCTATTGAAAAACGTCCAGAAATGATTGAAGCTACTGACTGAATGAAAGGAGCTGGCATCTCACTCTCTTTGAATCTTCTTTATCATGCTAAGAGGAGCAGGAAAAAGCAAAAAATTTCAGAATTGCACCTTGCAATGCGGAGAAATTACTGTTTGTGCATTTACAATATTCATTGATTTTTGCCATTGAAAAACGTCCAGAAATGATTGAAGCTACTGACTGAATGAAAGGAGCTGGCATCTCACTCTCTTTGAATCTTCTTTATCATGCTAAGAGGAGCAGGAAAAAGCAAAAAATTTCAGAATTGCACCTTGCAATGCGGAGAAATTACTGTTTGTGCATTTAAAATATTCATTGATTTTTGCCATTGAAAAACGTCCAGAAATGATTGAAGCTACTGACAATGAAAGGAGCTGGCATCTCACTCTCTTTGAATCTTCTTTATCATGCTAAGAGCAGCAGGAAAAAGCAAAAAATTTCAGAATTGCACCTTGCAATGCTGAGAAATTACTGTTTGTGCATTTACAAAATTCATTGATTTTTGCCATTGAAAAACATCATGTTATTCATATACCAGAAATGATTGAAGCTACTGACTGAATGAAAGGAGCTGGCATCTCACTCTCTTTGAATCTTCTTTATCATGCTAAGAGGAGCAGGAAAAAGCAAAAAATTTCAGAATTGCACCTTGCAATGCGGAGAAATTACTGTTTGTGCATTTACAATATTCATTGATTTTTGCCATTGAAAAACATCATGTTATTCATATACCAGAAATGTTTGAAGCTACTGACTGAATGAAAGGAGCTGACATCTCACTCTCTTTGAATCTTCTTTATCATGCTAAGAGGAGCAGGAAAAAGCAAAAAATTTCAGAATTGCACCTTGCAATGCGGAGAAATTACTGTTTGTGCATTTACAATATTCATTGATTTTTGCCATTGAAAAATGTCCAGAAATGATTGAAGCTACTGACTGAATGAAAGGAGCTGGCATCTCACTCTCTTTGAATCTTCTTTATCATGCTAAGAGGAGCAGGAAAAAGCAAAAAATTTCAGAATTGCACCTTGCAATGAGGAGAAATTACTGTTTGTGCATTTACAATATTCATTGATTTTTGCCATTGAAAAATGTCCAGAAATGATTGAAGCTACTGACTGAATGAAAGGAGCTGGCATCTCACTCTCTTTGAATCTTCTTTATCATGCTAAGAGGAGCAGGAAAAAGCAAAAAATTTCAGAATTGCACCTTGCAATGCGGAGAAATTACAGTTTGTGCATTTACAATATTCATTGATTTTTGCCATTGAAAAACGTCCAGAAATGATTGAAGCTACTGACTGAATGAAAGGAGCTGGCATCTCACTCTCTTTGAATCTTCTTTATCATGCTAAGAGTAGCAGGAAAAAGCAAAAAATTTCAGAATTGCACCTAGCAATGCGGAGAAATTGCTGTTTGTGCATTTACAATATTAATTGATTTTTGCCATTGAAAAACGTCCAGAAATGATTGAAGCTACTGACTGAATGAAAGGAGCTGGCATCTCACTCTCTTGGAATCTTCTTTATCATGCTAAGAGGAGCAGGAAAAAGCAAAAAATTTCAGAATTGCACCTTGCAATGCGGAGAAATTACTGTTTGTGCATTTACAATATTCATTGATTTTTGCCATTGAAAAACATGTTATTCATATACCAGAAATGTTTGAAGCTCCTGACTGAATGAAAGGAGCTGGCACCTCACTCTCTTTGAATCTTCTTTATCATGCTAAGAGGAGCAGGAAAAAGCAAAAAATTTCAGAATTGCACCTTGCAATGCGGAGAAATTACTGTTTGTGCATTTACAATATTCATTGATTTTTGCCATTGAAAAACGTCCAGAAATGATTGAAGCTACTGACTGAATGAGGGGAGCTGGCATCTCACTCTCTTTGAATCTTCTTTATCATGCTAAGAGGAGCAGGAAAAAGCAAAAAATTTCAGAATTGCACCTTGCAATGCGGAGAAATTACTGTTTGTGCATTTACAATATTCATTGATTTTTGCCATTGAAAAATGTCCAGAAATGATTGAAGCTACTGACTGAATGAAAGGAGCTGGCATCTCACTCTCTTTGAATCTTCTTTATCATGCTAAGAGGAGCAGGAAAAAGCAAAAAATTTCAGAATTGCGCCTTGCAATGCGGAGAAATTACTGTTTGTGCATTTACAAAATTCATTGATTTTTGCCATTGAAAAACATGATGTTATTCATATACCAGAAATGATTGAAGCTACTGACTGAAGGAAAGGAGCTGGCATCTCACTCTCTTTGAATCTTCTTTATCATGCTAAGAGGAGCAGGAAAAAGCAAAAAATTTCAGAATTGCACCTTGCAATGCGGAGAAATTACTGTTTGTGCATTTACAATATTCATTGATTTTTGCCATTGAAAAATGTCCAGAAATGATTGAAGCTACTGACTGAATGAAAGGAGCTGGCATCTCACTCTCTTTGAATCTTCTTTATCATGCTAAGAGGAGCAGGAAAAAGCAAAAAATTTCAGAATTGCACCTTGCAATGCGGAGAAATTACTGTTTGTGCATTTACAATATTCATTGATTTTTGCCATTGAAAAACGTCCAGAAATGATTGAAGCTACTGACTGAATGAAAGGAGCTGGCATCTCACTCTCTTTGAATCTTCTTTATCATGCTAAGAGGAGCAGGAAAAAGCAAAAAATTTCAGAATTGCACCTTACAATGCGGAGAAATTACAGTTTGTGCATTTACAATATTCATTGATTTTTGCCATTGAAAAACGTCCAGAAATGATTGAAGCTACTGACTGAATGAAAGGAGCTGGCATCTCACTCTCTTTGAATCTTCTTTATCATGCTAAGAGGAGCAGGAAAAAGCAAAAAATTTCAGAATTGCACCTTGCAATGCGGAGAAATTACTGTTTGTGCATTTACAATATTCATTGATTTTTGCCATTGAAAAACGTCCAGAAATGATTGAAGCTACTGACTGAATGAAAGGAGCTGGCATCTCACTCTCTTTGAATCTTCTTTATCATGCTAAGAGGAGCAGGAAAAAGCAAAAAATTTCAGAATTGCACCTTGCAATGCGGAGAAATTACTGTTTGTGCATGTACAATATTCATTGATTTTTGCCATTGAAAAACATGTTATTCATATACCAGAAATGTTTAAAGCTCCTGACTGAATGAAAGGAGCTGGCACCTCACTCTCTTTGAATCTTCTTTATCATGCTAAGAGGAGCAGGAAAAAGCAAAAAATTTCAGAATTGCACCTTGCAATGCGGAGAAATTACTGTTTGTGCATTTACAATATTCATTGATTTTTGCCATTGAAAAACGTCCAGAAATGATTGAAGCTACTGACTGAATGAAAGGAGCTGGCATCTCACTCTCTTTGAATCTTCTTTATCATGCTAAGAGGAGCAGGAAAAAGCAAAAAATTTCAGAATTGCACCTTGCAATGCGGAGAAATTACTGTTTGTGCATTTACAATATTCATTGATTTTTGCCATTGAAAAATGTCCAGAAATGATTGAAGCTACTGACTGAATGAAAGGAGCTGGCATGTCACTCTCTTTGAATCTTCTTTATCATTCTAAGAGGAGCAGGAAAAAGCAAAAAATTTCAGAATTGCGCCTTGCAATGCGGAGAAATTACTGTTTGTGCATTTACAAAATTCATTGATTTTTGCCATTGAAAAACATCATGTTATTCATATACCAGAAATGATTGAAGCTACTGACTGAATGAAAGGAGCTGGCATCTCACTCTCTTTGAATCTTCTTTATCATGCTAAAAGGAGCAGGAAAAAGCAAAAAATTTCAGAATTGCACCTTGCAATGCGGAGAAATTACTGTTTGTGCATTTACAATATTCATTGATTTTTGCCATTGAAAAACGTCCAGAAATGATTGAAGCTACTGACTGAATGAAAGGAGCTGGCATCTCACTCTCTTTGAATCTTCTTTATCATGCTAAGAGGAGCAGGAAAAAGTAAAAAATTTCAGAATTGCACCTTGCAATGCGGAGAAATTACTGTTTGTGCATTTACAATATTCATTGATTTTTGCGATTGAAAAACATCATGTTATTCATATACCAGAAATGATTGAAGCTACTGACTGAATGAAAGGAGCTGGCATCTCACTCTCTTTGAATCTTCTTTATCATGCTAAGAGGAGCAGGAAAAAGTAAAAAATTTCAGAATTGCACCTTGCAATGCGGAGAAATTACTGTTTGTGCATTTACAATATTCAATGATTTTTGCCATTGAAAAACGTCCAGAAATGATTGAAGCTACTGACTGAATGAAAGGAGCTGGCATCTCACTCTCTTTGAATCTTGTTTATCATGCTAAGAGGAGCAGGAAAAAGCAAAAAATTTCAGAATTGCACCTTGCAATGCGGAGAAATTACTGTTTGTGCATTTACAATATTCATTGATTTTTGCCATTGAAAAACGTCCAGAAATGTTTGAAGCTACTGACTGAATAAAAGGAGCTGGCATCTCACTCTCTTTGAATCTTCTTTATCATGCTAAGAGGAGCAGGAAAAAGCAAAAAATTTCAGAATTGCACCTTGCAATGCGGAGAAATTACTGTTTGTGCATTTACTATATTCATTGATTTTTGCCATTGAAAAACATCATGTTATTCATATACCAGAAATGATTGAAGCTACTGACTGAATGAAAGGAGCTGGCATCTCACTCTCTTTGAATCTTCTTTATCATGCTAAGAGGAGCAGGAAAAAGTAAAAAATTTCAGTATTGCACCTTGCAATGCGGAGAAATTACTGTTTGTGCATTTACAATATTCATTGATTTTTGCCATTGAAAAACATCATGTTATTCATATACCAGAAATGTTTGAAGCTACTGACTGAATGAAAGGAGCTGGCATCTCACTCTCTTTGAATCTTCTTTATCATGCTAAGAGGAGCAGGAAAAAGCAAAAAATTTCAGAATTGCACCTTGCAATGCGGAGAAATTACTGTTTGTGCATTTACAATTCATTGATTTTTGCCATTGAAAAACGTCCAGAAATGATTGAAGCTACTGACTGAATGAAAGGAGCTGGCATCTCACTCTCTTTGAATCTTCTTTATCATGCTAAGAGGAGCAGGAAAAAGCAAAAAATTTCAGAATTGCACCTTGCAATGCGGAGAAATTACTGTTTGTGCATTTACAAAATTCATTGATTTTTGCCATTGAAAAACATCATGTTATTCATATACCAGAAATGATTGAAGCTACTGACTGAATGAAAGGAGCTGGCATCTCACTCTCTTTGAATCTTCTTTATCATGCTAAGAGGAGCAGGAAAAAGCAAAAAATTTCAGAATTGCACCTTGCAATGCGGAGAAATTACTGTTTGTGCATTTACAATATTCATTGATTTTTGCCATTGAAAAACGTCCAGAAATGATTGAAGCTACTGACTGAATGAAAGGAGCTGGCATCTCACTCTCTTTGAATCTTCTTTATCATGCTAAGAGGAGCAGGAAAAAGTAAAAAATTTCAGTATTGCACCTTGCAATGCGGAGAAATTACTGTTTGTGCATTTACAATATTCATTGATTTTTGCCATTGAAAAACATCATGTTATTCATATACCAGAAATGTTTGAAGCTACTGACTGAATGAAAGGAGCTGGCATCTCACTCTCTTTGAATCTTCTTTATCATGCTAAGAGGAGCAGGAAAAAGCAAAAAATTTCAGAATTGCACCTTGCAATGCGGAGAAATTACTGTTTGTGCATTTACAATTCACTGATTTTTGCCATTGAAAAACGTCCAGAAATGATTGAAGCTACTGACTGAATGAAAGGAGCTGGCATCTCACTCTCTTTGAATCTTCTTTATCATGCTAAGAGGAGCAGGAAAAAGCAAAAAATTTCAGAATTGCACCTTGCAATGCGGAGAAATTACTGTTTGTGCATTTACAAAATTCATTGATTTTTGCCATTGAAAAACATCATGTTATTCATATACCAGAAATGATTGAAGCTACTGACTGAATGAAAGGAGCTGGCATCTCACTCTCTTTGAATCTTCTTTATCATGCTAAGAGGAGCAGGAAAAAGCAAAAAATTTCAGAATTGCACATTGCAATGCGGAGAAATTACTGTTTGTGCATTTACAATATTCATTGATTTTTGCCATTGAAAAACGTCCAGAAATGATTGAAGCTACTGACTGAATGAAAGGAGCTGGCATCTCACTCTCTTTGAATCTTCTTTATCATGCTAAGAGGAGCAGGAAAAAGCAAAAAATTTCAGAATTGCACCATGCAATGCGGAGAAATTACTGTTTGTGCATTTACAATATTCATTGATTTTTGCCATTGAAAAGCATCATGTTATTCATATACCAGAAATGTTTGAAGCTACTGACTGAATGAAAGGAGCTTGCATCTCACTCTCTTTGAATCTTCTTTATCATGCTAAGAGGAGCAGGAAAAAGCAAAAAATTTCAGAATTGCACCTTGCAATGCGGATAAATTACTGTTTGTGCATTTACAATATTCATTGATTTTTGCCATTGAAAAACATCATGTTATTCATATACCAGAAATGATTGAAGCTACTGAGTGAATGAAAGGAGCTGGCATCTCACTCTCTTTGAATCTTCTTTATCATGCTAAGAGCAGCAGGAAAAAGCAAAAAAATTCAGAATTGCACCTTGCAATGCGGAGAAATTACTGTTTGTGCATTTACAATATTCATTGATTTTTGCCATTGAAAAACATCATGTTATTCATATACCAGAAATGATTGAAGCTACTGACTGAATGAAAGTAGCTGGCATCTCACTCTCTTTGAATCGTCTTTATCATGCTAAGAGGAGCAGGAAAAAGCAAAAAATTTCAGAATTGCACCTTGCAATGCGGAGAAATTACTGTTTGTGCATTTACAATATTCATTGATTTTTGCAATTGAAAAACGTCCAGAAATGATTGAAGCTACTGACTGAATGAAAGGAGCTGGCATCTCACTCTCTTTGAATCTTCTTTATCATGCTAAGAGGAGCAGGAAAAAGCAAAAAATTTCAGAATTGCACCTTGCAATGCTGAGAAATTACTGTTTGTGCATTTACAATATTCATTGATTTTTGCCATTGAAAAACATCATGTTATTCAAATACCAGAAATGTTTGAAGCTACTGACTGAATGAAAGGAGCTGGCATCTCACTCTCTTTGAATCTTCTTTATCATGCTAAGAGGAGCAGGAAAAAGCAAAAAATTTCAGAATTGCACCTTGCAATGCGGAGAAATTACTGTTTGTGCATTTACAATATTCATTGATTTTTGCCATTGAAAAACGTCCAGAAATGATTGAAGCTACTGACTGAATGAAAGGAGCTGGCATCTCACTCTCTTTGAATCTTGTTTATCATGCTAAGAAGAGCAGGAAAAAGCAAAAAATTTCAGAATTGCACCTTGCAATGCGGAGAAATTACTGTTTGTGCATTTACAATATTCATTGATTTTTGCCATTGAAAAACGTCCACAAATGATTGAAGCTACTGACTGAATGAAAGGAGCTGTCATCTCACACTCTTTGAATCTTCTTTATCATGCTAAGAGGAGCAGGAAAAAGCAAAAAATTTCAGAATTGCACCTTGCAATGCGGAGAAATTACTGTTTGTGCATTTACAATATTCATTGATTTTTGCCATTGAAAAACATCATGTTATTCATATACCAGAAATGATTGAAGCTACTGACTGAATGAAAGGAGCTGGCATCTCACTCTCTTTGAATCTTCTTTATCATGCTAAGAGGAGCAGGAAAAAGTAAAAAATTTCAGAATTGCACCTTGCAATGCGGAGAAATTACTGTTTGTGCATTTATAATATTCAATGATTTTTGCCATTGAAAAACGTCCAGAAATGATTGAAGCCACTGACTGAACAAAAGGAGCTGGCATCTCACTCTCTTTGAATCTTCTTTATCATGCTAAGAGGAGCAGGAAAAAGCAAAAAATTTCAGAATTGCACCTTGCAATGCGGATAAATTACTGTTTGTGCATTTACAATATTCATTGATTTTTGCCATTGAAAAACATCATGTTATTCATATACCAGAAATGTTTGAAGCTACTGACTGAATGAAAGGAGCTGGCATCTCACTCTCTTTGAATCTTCTTTATCATGCTAAGAGGAGCAGGAAAAATCAAAAAATTTCAGAATTGCACCTTGCAATGCGGAGAAATTACTGTTTGTGCATTTACAATATTCATTGATTTTTGCCATTGAAAAACGTCCAGAAATGATTGAAGCTACTGACTGAATGAAAGGAGCTGGCATCTCACTCTCTTTGAATCTTCTTTATCATTGTAAGAGGAGCAGGAAAAAGCAAAAAATTTCAGAATTGCACCTTGCAATGCGGAGAAATTACTGTTTGTGCATTAACAATATTCATTGATTTTTGCCATTGAAAAACGTCCAGAAATGATTGAAGCTACTGACTAAATGAAAGGAGCTGGCATCTCACTCTCTTTGAATCTTCTTTATCATGCTAAGAGGAGCAGGAAAAAGCAAAAAATTTCAGAATTGCACCTTGCAATGCGGAGAAATTACTGTTTGTGCATTTACAATATTCATTGATTTTTGCCATTGAAAAACGTCCAGAAATGATTGAAGCTACTGACTGAATGAAAGGAGCTGGCATCTCACTCTCTTTGAATCTTCTTTATCATGCTACGAGGAGCAGGAAAAAGCAAAAAATTTCAGAATTGCACCTTGCAATGCGGAGAAATTACTGTTTGTGCATTTACAATATTCATTGATTTTTGCCATTGAAAAACGTCCAGAAATGTTTGAAGCTACTGACTGAATGAAAGGAGCTGGCATCTCACTCTCTTTGAATCTTCTTTATCATGCTACGAGGAGCAGGAAAAAGGAAAAAATTTCAGAATTGCACCTTGCAATGCGGAGAAATTACTGTTTGTGCATTTACAATATTCATTGATTTTTGCCATTGAAAAACATCATGTTATTCATATACCAGAAATGATTGAAGCTACTGACTGAATGAAAGGAGCTGGCATCTCACTCTCTTTGAATCTTATTTATCATGCTAAGAGGAGCAGGAAAAAGTAAAAAATTTCAGAATTGCACCTTGCAATGCGGAGAAATTACTGTTTGTGCATTTATAATATTCAATGATTTTTGCCATTGAAAAACGTCCAGAAATGATTGAAGCTACTGACTGAACGAAAGGAGCTGGCATCTCACTATCTTTGAATCTTCTTTATCATGCTAAGAGGAGCAGGAAAAAGCAAAAAATTTCAGAATTGCATCTTGCAATGCGGAGAAATTACTGTTTGTGCATTTACAATATTCATTGATTTTTGCCATTGAAAAACATCATGTTATTCATATACCAGAAATGTTTGAAGCTACTGACTGAATGAAAGGAGCTGGCATCTCACTCTCTTTGAATCTTCTTTATCATGCTAAGAGGAGCAGGAAAAAGCAAAAAATTTCAGAATTGCACCTTGCAATGCGGAGAAATTACTGTTTGTGCATTTACAATATTCATTGATTTTTGCCATTGAAAAACGTCCAGAAATGATTGAAGCTACTGACTGAATGAAAGGAGCTGGCATCTCACTCTCTTTGAATCTTCTTTATCATGCTAAGAGGAGCAGGAAAAAGCAAAAAATTTCAGAATTGCACCTTGCAATGCGGAGAAATTACTGTTTGTGCATTTACAATATCCATTGATTTTTGCCATTGAAAAACATCATGTTATTCATATACCAGAAATGTTTGAAGCTACTGACTGAATGAAAGGAGCTGACATCTCACTCTCTTTGAATCTTCTTTATCATGCTAAGAGGAGCAGGAAAAAGCAAAAAATTTCAGAATTGCACCTTGCAATGCGGAGAAATTACTGTTTGTGCATTTACAATATTCATTGATTTTTGCCATTGAAAAACGTCCAGAAATGATTGAAGCTACTGACTGAATGAAAGGAGCTGGCATCTCACTCTCTTTGAATCTTCTTTATCATGCTAAGAGGAGCAGGAAAAAGCAAAAAATTTCAGAATTGCACCTTGCAATGCGGAGAAATTACTGTTTGTGCATTTACAATATTCATTGATTTTTGCCATTGAAAAACATCATGTTATTCATATACCAGAAATGTTTGAAGCTACTGACTGAATGAAAGGAGCTGGCATCTCACTCTCTTTGAATCTTCTTTATCATGCTAAGAGGAGCAGGAAAAAGCAAAAAATTTCAGACTTGCACCTTGCAATGCGGAGAAATTACTGTTTGTGCATTTACAATATTCATTGATTTTTGCCATTGAAAAACATCATGTTATTCATATACCAGAAATGTTTGAAGCTACTGACTGAATGAAAGGAGCTGGCATCTCACTCTCTTTGAGTATTCTTTACCATGCTAAGAGGAGCAGGAAAAAGCAAAAAATTTCAGAATTGCACCTTGCAATGCGGAGAAATTACTGTTTGTGCATTTACAATATTCATTGATTTTTGCCATTGAAAAACGTCCAGAAATGATTGAAGCTACTGACTGAATGAAAGGAGCTGGCATCTCACTCTCTTTGAATCTTCTTTATCATGCTAAGAGGAGCAGGAAAAAGCAAAAAATTTCAGAATTGCACCTTGCAATGCGGAGAAATTACAGTTTGTGCATTTACAATATTCATTGATTTTTGCCATTGAAAAACGTCCAGAAATGATTGAAGCTACTAAGTGAATGAAAGGAGCTGGCATCTCACTCTCTTTGAATCTTCTTTATCATGCTAAGAGGAGCAGGAAAAAGCAAAAAATTTCAGACTTGCACCTTGCAATGCGGAGAAATTACTGTTTGTGCATTTACAATATTCATTGATTTTTGTCATTGAAAAACATCATGTTATTCATATACCAGAAATGTTTGAAGCTACTGACTGAATGAAAGGAGCTGGCATCTCACACTCTTTGAATCTTCTTTACCATGCTAAGAGGAGCAGGAAAAAGCAAAAAATTTCAGAATTGCACCTTGCAATGCACAGAAATTACTGTTTGTGCATTTACAATATTCATTGATTTTTGCCATTGAAAAACGTCCAGAAATGATTGAAGCTACTGACTGAATGAAAGGAGCTGGCATCTCACTCTCTTTGAATCTTCTTTATCATGCTAAGAGGAGCAGGAAAAAGCAAAAAATTTCAGAATTGCACCTTGCAATGCGGAGAAATTTCAGTTTGTGCATTTACAAAATTCATTGATTTTTGCCATTGAAAAACGTCCAGAAATGATTGAAGCTACTGACTGAATGAAAGGAGCTGGCATCTCACTCTCTTTGAATCTTCTTTATCATGCTAAGAGGAGCAGGAAAAAGCAAAAAATTTCAGAATTGCACCTTGCAATGCGGAGAAATTACTGTTTGTGCATTTACAATATTCATTGATTTTTGCCATTGAAAAACATGTTATTCATATACCAGAAATGTTTGAAGCTACTGACTGAATGAAAGGAGCTGGCACCTCACTCTCTTTGAATCTTCTTTATCATGCTAAGAGGAGCAGGAAAAAGCAAAAAATTTCAGAATTGCACCTTGCAATGCGGAGAAATTACTGTTTGTGCATTTACAATATTCATTAATTTTTGCCATTGAAAAACGTCCAGAAATGATTGAAGCTACTGACTGAATGAAAGGAGCTGGCATCTCACTCTCTTTGAATCTTCTTTATCATGCTAAGAGGAGCAGGAAAAAGCAAAAAATTTCAGAATTGCGCCTTGCAATGTGGAGATATTACTGTTTGTGCATTTACAATATTCATTGATTTTTGCCATTGAAAAACATGTTTTTCATATACCAGAAATGTTTGAAGCTACTGACTGAATGAAAGGAGCTGGCATCTCACTCTCTTTGAATCTTCTTTATCATGCTAGGATTAGCAGGAAAAAGCAAAAAATTTCAGAATTGCACCTTGCAATGTGGAGATATTACTGTTTGTGCATTTACAATATTCATTGACTTTTGCCATTGAAAAACATGTTTTTCATATACCAGAAATGTTTGAAGCTACTGACTGAATGAAAGGAGCTGGCATCTCACTCTCTTTGAATCTTCTTTATCATGCTAGGATTAGCAGGAAAAAGCAAAAAATTTCAGAATTGCACCTTGCAATGTGGAGATATTACTGTTTGTGCATTTACAATATTCATTGATTTTTGCCATTGAAAAACATGTTTTTCATATACCAGAAATGTTTGAAGCTACTGACTGAATGAAAGGAGCTGGCATCTCACTCTCTTTGAATCTTCTTTATCATGCTAGGATTAACAGGAAAAAGCAAAAAATTTCAGAATTGCACCTTGCAATGTGGAGATATTACTGTTTGTGCATTTACAATATTCATTGATTTTTGCCATTGAAAAACGTCCAGAAATGTTTGAAGCTACTGACTGAATGAAAGGAGCTGGCATCTCACTCTCTTTGAATCTTCTTTATCATGCTAGGATTAGCAGGAAAAAGCAAAAAATTTCAGAATTGCACCTTGCAATGTGGAGATATTACTGTTTGTGCATTTACAATATTCATTGATTTTTGTAATTGAAAAACATGTTTTTCATATACCAGAAATGTTTGAAGCTACTGACTGAATGAAAGGAGCTGGCATCTCACTCTCTTTGAATCTTCTTTATCATGCTAGGATTAACAGGAAAAAGCAAAAAATTTCAGAATTGCACCTTGCAATGTGGAGATATTACTGTTTGTGCATTTACAATATTCATTGATTTTTGCCATTGAAAAACATGTTTTTCATATACCAGAAATGTTTGAAGCTACTGACTGAATGAAAGGAGCTGGCATCTCACTCTCTTTGAATCTTCTTTATCATGCTAGGATTAACAGGAAAAAGCAAAAAATTTCAGAATTGCACCTTGCAATGTGGAGATATTACTGTTTGTGCATTTACAATATTCATTGATTTTTGCCATTGAAAAACATGTTTTTCATATACCAGAAATGTTTGAAGCTACTGACTGAATGAAAGGAGCTGGCATCTCACTCTCTTTGAATCTTCTTTATCATGCTAAGAGGAGCAGGAAAAAGCAAAAAATTTCAGAATTGCACCTTGCAATGCGGAGAAATTTCAGTTTGTGCATTTACAAAATTCATTGATTTTTGCCATTGAAAAACGTCCAGAAATGATTGAAGCTACTGACTGAATGAAAGGAGCTGGCATCTCACTCTCTTTGAATCTTCTTTATCATGCTAAGAGGAGCAGGAAAAAGCAAAAAATTTCAGAATTGCACCTTGCAATGCGGAGAAATTACTGTTTGTGCATTTACAATATTCATTGATTTTTGCCATTGAAAAACATGTTATTCATATACCAGAAATGTTTGAAGCTACTGACTGAATGAAAGGAGCTGGCACCTCACTCTCTTTGAATCTTCTTTATCATGCTAAGAGGAGCAGGAAAAAGCAAAAAATTTCAGAATTGCACCTTGCAATGCGGAGAAATTACTGTTTGTGCATTTACAATATTCATTGATTTTTGCCATTGAAAAACGTCCAGAAATGATTGAAGCTACTGACTGAATGAAAGGAGCTGGCATCTCACTCTCTTTGAATCTTCTTTATCATGCTAAGAGGAGCAGGAAAAAGCAAAAAATTTCAGAATTGCGCCTTGCAATGTGGAGATATTACTGTTTGTGCATTTACAATATTCATTGATTTTTGCCATTGAAAAACATGTTTTTCATATACCAGAAATGTTTGAAGCTACTGACTGAATGAAAGGAGCTGGCATCTCACTCTCTTTGAATCTTCTTTATCATGCTAGGATTAGCAGGAAAAAGCAAAAAATTTCAGAATTGCACCTTGCAATGTGGAGATATTACTGTTTGTGCATTTACAATATTCATTGACTTTTGCCATTGAAAAACATGTTTTTCATATACCAGAAATGTTTGAAGCTACTGACTGAATGAAAGGAGCTGGCATCTCACTCTCTTTGAATCTTCTTTATCATGCTAGGATTAGCAGGAAAAAGCAAAAAATTTCAGAATTGCACCTTGCAATGTGGAGATATTACTGTTTGTGCATTTACAATATTCATTGATTTTTGCCATTGAAAAACATGTTTTTCATATACCAGAAATGTTTGAAGCTACTGACTGAATGAAAGGAGCTGGCATCTCACTCTCTTTGAATCTTCTTTATCATGCTAGGATTAACAGGAAAAAGCAAAAAATTTCAGAATTGCACCTTGCAATGTGGAGATATTACTGTTTGTGCATTTACAATATTCATTGATTTTTGCCATTGAAAAACGTCCAGAAATGTTTGAAGCTACTGACTGAATGAAAGGAGCTGGCATCTCACTCTCTTTGAATCTTCTTTATCATGCTAGGATTAGCAGGAAAAAGCAAAAAATTTCAGAATTGCACCTTGCAATGTGGAGATATTACTGTTTGTGCATTTACAATATTCATTGATTTTTGTAATTGAAAAACATGTTTTTCATATACCAGAAATGTTTGAAGCTACTGACTGAATGAAAGGAGCTGGCATCTCACTCTCTTTGAATCTTCTTTATCATGCTAGGATTAACAGGAAAAAGCAAAAAATTTCAGAATTGCACCTTGCAATGTGGAGATATTACTGTTTGTGCATTTACAATATTCATTGATTTTTGCCATTGAAAAACATGTTTTTCATATACCAGAAATGTTTGAAGCTACTGACTGAATGAAAGGAGCTGGCATCTCACTCTCTTTGAATCTTCTTTATCATGCTAGGATTAACAGGAAAAAGCAAAAAATTTCAGAATTGCACCTTGCAATGTGGAGATATTACTGTTTGTGCATTTACAATATTCATTGATTTTTGCCATTGAAAAACATGTTTTTCATATACCAGAAATGTTTGAAGCTACTGACTGAATGAAAGGAGCTGGCATCTCACTCTCTTTGAATCTTCTTTATCATGCTAGGATTAGCAGGAAAAAGCAAAAAATTTCAGAATTGCACCTTGCAATGTGGAGATATTACTGTTTGTGCATTTACAATATTCATTGATTTTTGCCATTGAAAAACATGTTTTTCATATACCAGAAATGTTTGAAGCTACTGACTGAATGAAAGGAGCTGGCATCTCACTCTCTTTGAATCTTCTTTATCATGCTAGGATTAACAGGAAAAAGCAAAAAATTTCAGAATTGCACCTTGCAATGTGGAGATATTACTGTTTGTGCATTTACAATATTCATTGATTTTTGCCATTGAAAAACGTCCAGAAATGATTGAAGCTACTGACTGAATGAAAGGAGCTGGCATCTCACTCTCTTTGAATCTTCTTTATCATGCTAAGAGGAGCAGGAAAAAGCAAAAAATTTCAGAATTGCACCTTGCAATGCGGAGAAATTTCAGTTTGTGCATTTACAATATTCATTGATTTTTGCCATTGAAAAACGTCCAGAAATGATTGAAGCTACTGACTGAATGAAAGGAGCTGGCATCTCACTCTCTTTGAATCTTCTTTATCATGCTAAGAGGAGCAGGAAAAAGCAAAAAATTTCAGAATTGCACCTTGCAATGCGGAGAAATTACTGTTTGTGCATTTACAATATTCATTGATTTTTGCCATTGAAAAACATGTTATTCATATACCAGAAATGTTTGAAGCTACTGACTGAATGAAAGGAGCTGGCACCTCACTCTCTTTGAATCTTCTTTATCATGCTAAGAGGAGCAGGAAAAAGCAAAAAATTTCAGAATTGCACCTTGCAATGCGGAGAAATTACTGTTTGTGCATTTACAATATTCATTGATTTTTGCCATTGAAAAACGTCCAGAAATGATTGAAGCTACTGACTGAATGAAAGGAGCTGGCATCTCACTCTCTTTGAATCTTCTTTATCATGCTAAGAGGAGCAGGAAAAAGCAAAAAATTTCAGAATTGCGCCTTGCAATGTGGAGATATTACTGTTTGTGCATTTACAATATTCATTGATTTTTGCCATTGAAAAACATGTTTTTCATATACCAGAAATGTTTGAAGCTACTGACTGAATGAAAGGAGCTGGCATCTCACTCTCTTTGAATCTTCTTTATCATGCTAGGATTAGCAGGAAAAAGCAAAAAATTTCAGAATTGCACCTTGCAATGTGGAGATATTACTGTTTGTGCATTTACAATATTCATTGACTTTTGCCATTGAAAAACATGTTTTTCATATACCAGAAATGTTTGAAGCTACTGACTGAATGAAAGGAGCTGGCATCTCACTCTCTTTGAATCTTCTTTATCATGCTAGGATTAGCAGGAAAAAGCAAAAAATTTCAGAATTGCACCTTGCAATGTGGAGATATTACTGTTTGTGCATTTACAATATTCATTGATTTTTGCCATTGAAAAACATGTTTTTCATATACCAGAAATGTTTGAAGCTACTGACTGAATGAAAGGAGCTGGCATCTCACTCTCTTTGAATCTTCTTTATCATGCTAGGATTAACAGGAAAAAGCAAAAAATTTCAGAATTGCACCTTGCAATGTGGAGATATTACTGTTTGTGCATTTACAATATTCATTGATTTTTGCCATTGAAAAACGTCCAGAAATGTTTGAAGCTACTGACTGAATGAAAGGAGCTGGCATCTCACTCTCTTTGAATCTTCTTTATCATGCTAGGATTAGCAGGAAAAAGCAAAAAATTTCAGAATTGCACCTTGCAATGTGGAGATATTACTGTTTGTGCATTTACAATATTCATTGATTTTTGTAATTGAAAAACATGTTTTTCATATACCAGAAATGTTTGAAGCTACTGACTGAATGAAAGGAGCTGGCATCTCACTCTCTTTGAATCTTCTTTATCATGCTAGGATTAACAGGAAAAAGCAAAAAATTTCAGAATTGCACCTTGCAATGTGGAGATATTACTGTTTGTGCATTTACAATATTCATTGATTTTTGCCATTGAAAAACATGTTTTTCATATACCAGAAATGTTTGAAGCTACTGACTGAATGAAAGGAGCTGGCATCTCACTCTCTTTGAATCTTCTTTATCATGCTAGGATTAACAGGAAAAAGCAAAAAATTTCAGAATTGCACCTTGCAATGTGGAGATATTACTGTTTGTGCATTTACAATATTCATTGATTTTTGCCATTGAAAAACATGTTTTTCATATACCAGAAATGTTTGAAGCTACTGACTGAATGAAAGGAGCTGGCATCTCACTCTCTTTGAATCTTCTTTATCATGCTAGGATTAACAGGAAAAAGCAAAAAATTTCAGAATTGCACCTTGCAATGTGGAGATATTACTGTTTGTGCATTTACAATATTCATTGATTTTTGCCATTGAAAAACGTCCAGAAATGTTTGGAGCTACTGACTGAATGAAAGGAGCTGGCATCTCACTCTCTTTGAATCTTCTTTATCATGCTAGGATTAGCAGGAAAAAGCAAAAAATTTCAGAATTGCACCTTGCAATGTGGAGATATTACTGTTTGTGCATTTACAATATTCATTGATTTTTGCCATTGAAAAACATGTTTTTCATATACCAGAAATGTTTGAAGCTACTGACTGAATGAAAGGAGCTGGCATCTCACTCTCTTTGAATCTTCTTTATCATGCTAGGATTAGCAGGAAAAAGCAAAAAATTTCAGAATTGCACCTTGCAATGTGGAGATATTACTGTTTGTGCATTTACAATATTCATTGATTTTTGCCATTGAAAAACATGTTTTTCATATACCAGAAATGTTTGAAGCTACTGACTGAATGAAAGGAGCTGGCATCTCACTCTCTTTGAATCTTCTTTATCATGCTAGGATTAACAGGAAAAAGCAAAAAATTTCAGAATTGCACCTTGCAATGTGGAGATATTACTGTTTGTGCATTTACAATATTCATTGATTTTTGCCATTGAAAAACATGTTTTTCATATACCAGAAATGTTTGAAGCTACTGACTGTATGAAAGGAGCTGGCATCTCACTCTCTTTGAATCTTCTTTATCATGCTAGGATTAGCAGGAAAAAGCAAAAAATTTCAGAATTGCACCTTGCAATGTGGAGATATTACTGTTTGTGCATTTACAATATTCATTGATTTTTGCCATTGAAAAACATGTTTTTCATATACCAGAAATGTTTGAAGCTACTGACTGAATGAAAGGAGCTGGCATCTCACTCTCTTTGAATCTTCTTTATCATGCTAGGATTAACAGGAAAAAGCAAAAAATTTCAGAATTGCACCTTGCAATGTGGAGATATTACTGTTTGTGCATTTACAATATTCATTGATTTTTGCCATTGAAAAACGTCCAGAAATGTTTGAAGCTACTGACTGAATGAAAGGAGCTGGCATCTCACTCTCTTTGAATCTTCTTTATCATGCTAGGATTAGCAGGAAAAAGCAAAAAATTTCAGAATTGCACCTTGCAATGTGGAGATATTACTGTTTGTGCATTTACAATATTCATTGATTTTTGCCATTGAAAAACATGTTTTTCATATACCAGAAATGTTTGAAGCTACTGACTGAATGAAAGGAGCTGGCATCTCACTCTTTGAATCTTCTTTATCATGCTAGGATTAGCAGGAAAAAGCAAAAAATTTCAGAATTGCACCTTGCAATGTGGAGATATTACTGTTTGTGCATTTACAATATTCATTGATTTTTGCCATTGAAAAACATGTTTTTCATATACCAGAAATGTTTGAAGCTACTGACTGAATGAAAGGAGCTGGCATCTCACTCTCTTTGAATCTTCTTTATCATGCTAGGATTAACAGGAAAAAGCAAAAAATTTCAGAATTGCACCTTGCAATGTGGAGATATTACTGTTTGTGCATTTACAATATTCATTGATTTTTGCCATTGAAAAACGTCCAGAAATGTTTGAAGCTACTGACTGAATGAAAGGAACTGGCATCTCACTCTCTTTGAATCTTCTTTATCATGCTAGGATTAGCAGGAAAAAGCAAAAAATTTCAGAATTGCACCTTGCAATGTGGAGATATTACTGTTTGTGCATTTACAATATTCATTGATTTTTGCCATTGAAAAACATGTTTTTCATATACCAGAAATGTTTGAAGCTACTGACTGAATGAAAGGAGCTGGCATCTCACTCTCTTTGAATCTTCTTTATCATGCTAGGATTAGCAGGAAAAGGCAAAAAATTTCAGAATTGCACCTTGCAATGTGGAGATATTACTGTTTGTGCATTTACAATATTCATTGATTTTTGCCATTGAAAAACATGTTTTTCATATACCAGAAATGTTTGAAGCTACTGACTGAATGAAAGGAGCTGGCATCTCACTCTCTTTGAATCTTCTTTATCATGCTAGGATTAACAGGAAAAAGCAAAAAATTTCAGAATTGCACCTTGCAATGTGGAGATATTACTGTTTGTGCATTTACAATATTCATTGATTTTTGCCATTGAAAAACGTCCAGAAATGTTTGAAGCTACTGACTGAATGAAAGGAGCTGGCATCTCACTCTCTTTGAATCTTCTTTATCATGCTAAGAGGAGCAGGAAAAAGCAAAAATTTTCAGAATTGCACCTTGCAATGCGGAGAAATTACTGTTTGTGCATTTACAATATTCATTGATTTTTGCCATTGAAAAACATCATGTTATTCATATACCAGAAATGTTTGAAGCTACTGACTGAATGAAAGGAGCTGGCATCTCACTCTCTTTGAATCTTCTTTATCATGCTAAGAGGAGCAGGAAAAAGCAAAAAATTTCAGACTTGCACCTTGCAATGCGGAGAAATTACTGTTTGTGCATTTACAATATTCATTGATTTTTGCCATTGAAAAACATCATGTTATTCATATACCAGAAATGTTTGAAGCTACTGACTGAATGAAAGGAGCTGGCATCTCACTCTCTTTGAGTATTCTTTACCATGCTAAGAGGAGCAGGAAAAAGCAAAAAATTTCAGAATTGCACCTTGCAATGCGGAGAAATTACTGTTTGTGCATTTACAATATTCATTGATTTTTGCCATTGAAAAACGTCCAGAAATGATTGAAGCTACTGACTGAATGAAAGGAGCTGGCATCTCACTCTCTTTGAATCTTCTTTATCATGCTAAGAGGAGCAGGAAAAAGCAAAAAATTTCAGAATTGCACCTTGCAATGCGGAGAAATTACAGTTTGTGCATTTACAATATTCATTGATTTTTGCCATTGAAAAACGTCCAGAAATGATTGAAGCTACTAACTGAATGAAAGGAGCTGGCATCTCACTCTCTTTGAATCTTCTTTATCATGCTAAGAGGAGCAGGAAAAAGCAAAAAATTTCAGACTTGCACCTTGCAATGCGGAGAAATTACTGTTTGTGCATTTACAATATTCATTGATTTTTGTCATTGAAAAACATCATGTTATTCATATACCAGAAATGTTTGAAGCTACTGACTGAATGAAAGGAGCTGGCATCTCACTCTCTTTGAATCTTCTTTACCATGCTAAGAGGAGCAGGAAAAAGCAAAAAATTTCAGAATTGCACCTTGCAATGCACAGAAATTACTGTTTGTGCATTTACAATATTCATTGATTTTTGCCATTGAAAAACGTCCAGAAATGATTGAAGCTACTGACTGAATGAAAGGAGCTGGCATCTCACTCTCTTTGAATCTTCTTTATCATGCTAAGAGGAGCAGGAAAAAGCAAAAAATTTCAGAATTGCACCTTGCAATGCGGAGAAATTTCAGTTTGTGCATTTACAATATTCATTGATTTTTGCCATTGAAAAATGTCCAGAAATGATTGAAGCTACTGACTGAATGAAAGGAGCTGGCATCTCACTCTCTTTGAATCTTCTTTATCATGCTAAGAGGAGCAGGAAAAAGCAAAAAATTTCAGAATTGCACCTTGCAATGCGGAGAAATTACTGTTTGTGCATTTACAATATTCATTGATTTTTGCCATTGAAAAACGTCCAGAAATGATTGAAGCTACTGACTGAATGAAAGGAGCTGGCATCTCACTCTCTTTGAATCTTCTTTATCATGCTAAGAGGAGCAGGAAAAAGCAAAAAATTTCAGAATTGCACCTTGCAATGCGGAGAAATTAATGTTTGTGCATTTACAATATTCATTGATTTTTGCCATTGAAAAACATGTTATTCATATACCAGAAATGTTTGAAGCTACTGACTGAATGAAAGGAGCTGGCACCTCACTCTCTTTGAATCTTCTTTATCATGCTAGGATTAGCAGGAAAAAGCAAAAAATTTCAGAATTGCACCTTGCAATGTGGAGATATTACTGTTTGTGCATTTACAATATTCATTGACTTTTGCCATTGAAAAACATGTTTTTCATATACCAGAAATGTTTGAAGCTACTGACTGAATGAAAGGAGCTGGCATCTCACTCTCTTTGAATCTTCTTTATCATGCTAGGATTAGGAGGAAAAAGCAAAAAATTTCAGAATTGCACCTTGCAATGTGGAGATATTACTGTTTGTGCATTTACAATATTCATTGATTTTTGCCATTGAAAAACATGTTTTTCATATACCAGAAATGTTTAAAGCTACTGACTGAATGAAAGGAGCTGGCATCTCACTCTCTTTGAATCTTCTTTATCATGCTAGGATTAACAGGAAAAAGCAAAAAATTTCAGAATTGCACCTTGCAATGTGGAGATATTACTGTTTGTGCATTTACAATATTCATTGATTTTTGCCATTGAAAAACGTCCAGAAATGTTTGAAGCTACTGACTGAATGAAAGGAGCTGGCATCTCACTCTCTTTGAATCTTCTTTATCATGCTAGGATTAGCAGGAAAAAGCAAAAAATTTCAGAATTGCACCTTGCAATGTGGAGATATTACTGTTTGTGCATTTACAATATTCATTGATTTTTGCCATTGAAAAACATGTTTTTCATATACCAGAAATGTTTGAAGCTACTGACTGAATGAAAGGAGCTGGCATCTCACTCTCTTTGAATCTTCTTTATCATGCTAGGATTAACAGGAAAAAGCAAAAAATTTCAGAATTGCACCTTGCAATGTGGAGATATTACTGTTTGTGCATTTACAATATTCATTGATTTTTGCCATTGAAAAACATGTTTTTCATATACCAGAAATGTTTGAAGCTACTGACTGAATGAAAGGAGCTGGCATCTCACTCTCTTTGAATCTTCTTTATCATGCTAGGATTAAGAGGAAAAAGCAAAAAATTTCAGAATTGCACCTTGCAATGTGGAGATATTACTGTTTGTGCATTTACAATATTCATTGATTTTTGCCATTGAAAAACATGTTTTTCATATACCAGAAATGTTTGAAGCTACTGACTGAATGAAAGGAGCTGGCATCTCACTCTCTTTGAATCTTCTTTATCATGCTAGGATTAACAGGAAAAAGCAAAAAATTTCAGAATTGCACTTTGCAATGTGGAGATATTACTGTTTGTGCATTTACAATATTCATTGATTTTTGCCATTGAAAAACGTCCAGAAATGTTTGAAGCTACTGACTGAATGAAAGGAGCTGGCATCTCACTCTCTTTGAATCTTCTTTATCATGCTAGGATTAGCAGGAAAAAGCAAAAAATTTCAGAATTGCACCTTGCAATGTGGAGATATTACTGTTTGTGCATTTACAATATTCATTGATTTTTGCCATTGAAAAACATGTTTTTCATATACCAGAAATGTTTGAAGCTACTGACTGAATGAAAGGAGCTGGCATCTCACTCTCTTTGAATCTTCTTTATCATGCTAGGATTAGCAGGAAAAAGCAAAAAATTTCAGAATTGCACCTTGCAATGTGGAGATATTACTGTTTGTGCATTTACAATATTCATTGATTTTTGCCATTGAAAAACATGTTTTTCATATACCAGAAATGTTTGAAGCTACTGACTGAATGAAAGGAGCTGGCATCTCACTCTCTTTGAATCTTCTTTATCATGCTAGGATTAACAGGAAAAAGCAAAAAATTTCAGAATTGCACCATGCAATGTGGAGATATTACTGTTTGTGCATTTACAATATTCATTGATTTTTGCCATTGAAAAACATGTTTTTCATATACCAGAAATGTTTGAAGCTACTGACTGAATGAAAGGAGCTGGCATCTCACTCTCTTTGAATCTTCTTTATCATGTTAGGATTAGCAGGAAAAAGCAAAAAATTTCAGAATTGCACCTTGCAATGTGGAGATATTACTGTTTGTGCATTTACAATATTCATTGATTTTTGCCATTGAAAAACATGTTTTTCATATACCAGAAATGTTTGAAGCTACTGACTGAATGAAAGGAGCTGGCATCTCACTCTCTTTGAATCTTCTTTATCATGCTAGGATTAACAGGAAAAAGCAAAAAATTTCAGAATTGCACCTTGCAATGTGGAGATATTACTGTTTGTGCATTTACAATATTCATTGATTTTTGCCATTGAAAAACGTCCAGAAATGTTTGAAGCTACTGACTGAATGAAAGGAGCTGGCATCTCACTCTCTTTGAATCTTCTTTATCATGCTAGGATTAGCAGGAAAAAGCAAAAAATTTCAGAATTGCACCTTGCAATGTTGAGATATTACTGTTTGTGCATTTACAATATTCATTGATTTTTGCCATTGAAAAACATGTTTTTCATATACCAGAAATGTTTGAAGCTACTGACTGAATGAAAGGAGCTGGCATCTCACTCTTTGAATCTTCTTTATCATGCTAGGATTAGCAGGAAAAAGCAAAAAATTTCAGAATTGCACCTTGCAATG
Organism: Phyllobates terribilis; assembly: GCF_046119375.1. Classification (NCBI taxonomy): domain Eukaryota; kingdom Metazoa; phylum Chordata; class Amphibia; order Anura; family Dendrobatidae; genus Phyllobates; species Phyllobates terribilis. The sequence goes on along the minus strand of NW_027364122.1, from coordinate 113,533 downwards.
TGGAGATATTACTGTTTGTGCATTTACAATATTCATTGATTTTTGCCATTGAAAAACATGTTTTTCATATACCAGAAATGTTTGAAGCTACTGACTGAATGAAAGGAGCTGGCATCTCACTCTCTTTGAATCTTCTTTATCATGCTAGGATTAACAGGAAAAAGCAAAAAATTTCAGAATTGCACCTTGCAATGTGGAGATATTACTGTTTGTGCATTTACAATATTCATTGATTTTTGCCATTGAAAAACGTCCAGAAATGTTTGAAGCTACTGACTGAATGAAAGGAGCTGGCATCTCACTCTCTTTGAATCTTCTTTATCATGCTAGGATTAGCAGGAAAAAGCAAAAAATTTCAGAATTGCACCTTGCAATGTGGAGATATTACTGTTTGTGCATTTACAATATTCATTGATTTTTGCCATTGAAAAACATGTTTTTCATATACCAGAAATGTTTGAAGCTACTGACTGAATGAAAGGAGCTGGCATCTCACTCTCTTTGAATCTTCTTTATCATGCTAGGATTAGCAGGAAAAAGCAAAAAATTTCAGAATTGCACCTTGCAATGTGGAGATATTACTGTTTGTGCATTTACAATATTCATTGATTTTTGCCATTGAAAAACATGTTTTTCATATACCAGAAATGTTTGAAGCTACTGACTGAATGAAAGGAGCTGGCATCTCACTCTCTTTGAATCTTCTTTATCATGCTAGGATTAACAGGAAAAAGCAAAAAATTTCAGAATTGCACCTTGCAATGTGGAGATATTACTGTTTGTGCATTTACAATATTCATTGATTTTTGCCATTGAAAAACGTCCAGAAATGTTTGAAGCTACTGACTGAATGAAAGGAGCTGGCATCTCACTCTCTTTGAATCTTCTTTATCATGCTAGGATTAGCAGGAAAAAGCAAAAAATTTCAGAATTGCACCTTGCAATGTGGAGATATTACTGTTTGTGCATTTACAATATTCATTGATTTTTGCCATTGAAAAACATCATGTTATTCATATACCAGAAATGTTTGAAGCTACTGACTGAATGAAAGGAGCTGGCATCTCACTCTCTTTGAATCTTCTTTATCATGCTAGGATTAGCTGGAAAAAGCAAAAAATTTCCGAATTGCACCTTGCAATGTGGAGATATTACTGTTTGTGCATTTACAATATTCATTGATTTTTGCCATTGAAAAACATGTTTTTCATATACCAGAAATGTTTGAAGCTACTGACTGAATGAAAGGAGCTGGCATCTGACTCTCTTTGAATCTTCTTTATCATGCTAGGATTAGCAGGAAAAAGCAAAAAATTTCAGAATTGCACCTTGCAATGTGGAGATATTACTGTTTGTGCATTTACAATATTCATTGATTTTTGCCATTGAAAAACATGTTTTTCATATTCCAGAAATGTTTGAAGCTACTGACTGAATGAAAGGAGCTGGCATCTCACTCTCTTTGAATCTTCTTTATCATGCTAGGATTAACAGGAAAAAGCAAAAAATTTCAGAATTGCACCTTGCAATGTGGAGATATTACTGTTTGTGCATTTACAATATTCATTGATTTTTGCCATTGAAAAACGTCCAGAAATGTTTGAAGCTACTGACTGAATGAAAGGAGCTGGCATCTCACTCTCTTTGAATCTTCTTTATCATGCTAGGATTAACAGGAAAAAGCAAAAAATTTCCGAATTGCACCTTGCAATGTGGAGATATTACTGTTTGTGCATTTACAATATTCATTGATTTTTGCCATTGAAAAACATGTTTTTCATATACCAGAAATGTTTGAAGCTACTGACTGAATGAAAGGAGCTGGCATCTCACTCTCTTTGAATCTTCTTTATCATGCTAGGATTAGCAGGAAAAAGCAAAAAATTTCAGAATTGCACCTTGCAATGTGGAGATATTACTGTTTGTGCATTTACAATATTCATTGATTTTTGCCATTGAAAAACATGTTTTTCATATACCAGAAATGTTTGAAGCTACTGACTGAATGAAAGGAGCTGGCATCTCACTCTCTTTGAATCTTCTTTATCATGCTAGGATTAGCAGGAAAAAGCAAAAAATTTCAGAATTGCACCTTGCAATGTGGAGATATTACTGTTTGTGCATTTACAATATTCATTGATTTTTGCCATTGAAAAACATGTTTTTCATATACCAGAAATGTTTGAAGCTACTGACTGAATGAAAGGAGCTGGCATCTCACTCTCTTTGAATCTTCTTTATCATGCTAGGATTAACAGGAAAAAGCAAAAAATTTCAGAATTGCACCTTGCAATGTGGAGATATTACTGTTTGTGCATTTACAATATTCATTGATTTTTGCCATTGAAAAACGTCCAGAAATGTTTGAAGCTACTGACTGAATGAAAGGAGCTGGCATCTCACTCTCTTTGAATCTTCTTTATCATGCTAGGATTAGCAGGAAAAAGCAAAAAATTTCATAATTGCACCTTGCAATGTGGAGATATTACTGTTTGTGCATTTACAATATTCATTGATTTTTGCCATTGAAAAACATGTTTTTCATATACCAGAAATGTTTGAAGCTACTGACTGAATGAAAGGAGCTGGCATCTCACTCTTTGAATCTTCTTTATCATGCTAGGATTAGCAGGAAAAAGCAAAAAATTTCAGAATTGCACCTTGCAATGTGGAGATATTACTGTTTGTGCATTTACAATATTCATTGATTTTTGCCATTGAAAAACATGTTTTTCATATACCAGAAATGTTTGAAGCTACTGACTGAATGAAAGGAGCTGGCATCTCACTCTCTTTGAATCTTCTTTATCATGCTAGGATTAACAGGAAAAAGCAAAAAATTTCAGAATTGCACCTTGCAATGTGGAGATATTACTGTTTGTGCATTTACAATATTCATTGATTTTTGCCATTGAAAAACATGTTTTTCATATACCAGAAATGTTTGAAGCTACTGACTGAATGAAAGGAGCTGGCATCTCACTCTCTTTGAATCTTCTTTATCATGCTAGGATTAACAGGAAAAAGCAAAAAATTTCAGAATTGCACCTTGCAATGTGGAGATATTACTGTTTGTGCATTTACAATATTCATTGATTTTTGCCATTGAAAAACGTCCAGAAATGTTTGAAGCTACTGACTGAATGAAAGGAGCTGGCATCTCACTCTCTTTGAATCTTCTTTATCATGCTAGGATTAGCAGGAAAAAGCAAAAAATTTCAGAATTGCACCTTGCAATGTGGAGATATTACTGTTTGTGCATTTACAATATTCATTGATTTTTGCCATTGAAAAACATGTTTTTCATATACCAGAAATGTTTGAAGCTACTGACTGAATGAAAGGAGCTGGCATCTCACTCTCTTTGAATCTTCTTTATCATGCTAGGATTAGCAGGAAAAAGCAAAAAATTTCAGAATTGCACCTTGCAATGTGGAGATATTACTGTTTGTGCATTTACAATATTCATTGATTTTTGCCATTGAAAAACATGTTTTTCATATACCAGAAATGTTTGAAGCTACTGACTGAATGAAAGGAGCTGGCATCTCACTCTCTTTGAATCTTCTTTATCATGCTAGGATTAACAGGAAAAAGCAAAAAATTTCAGAATTGCACCTTGCAATGTGGAGATATTACTGTTTGTGCATTTACAATATTCATTGATTTTTGCCATTGAAAAACGTCCAGAAATGTTTGAAGCTACTGACTGAATGAAAGGAGCTGGCATCTCACTCTCTTTGAATCTTCTTTATCATGCTAGGATTAGCAGGAAAAAGCAAAAAATTTCAGAATTGCACCTTGCAATGTGGAGATATTACTGTTTGTGCATTTACAATATTCATTGATTTTTGCCATTGAAAAACATCATGTTATTCATATACCAGAAATGTTTGAAGCTACTGACTGAATGAAAGGAGCTGGCATCTCACTCTCTTTGAATCTTCTTTATCATGCTAGGATTAGCTGGAAAAAGCAAAAAATTTCCGAATTGCACCTTGCAATGTGGAGATATTACTGTTTGTGCATTTACAATATTCATTGATTTTTGCCATTGAAAAACATGTTTTTCATATACCAGAAATGTTTGAAGCTACTGACTGAATGAAAGGAGCTGGCATCTCACTCTCTTTGAATCTTCTTTATCATGCTAGGATTAGCAGGAAAAAGCAAAAAATTTCAGAATTGCACCTTGCAATGTGGAGATATTACTGTTTGTGCATTTACAATATTCATTGATTTTTGCCATTGAAAAACATGTTTTTCATATTCCAGAAATGTTTGAAGCTACTGACTGAATGAAAGGAGCTGGCATCTCACTCTCTTTGAATCTTCTTTATCATGCTAGTATTAACAGGAAAAAGCAAAAAATTTCAGAATTGCACCTTGCAATGTGGAGATATTACTGTTTGTGCATTTACAATATTCATTGATTTTTGCCATTGAAAAACGTCCAGAAATGTTTGAAGCTACTGACTGAATGAAAGGAGCTGGCATCTCACTCTCTGTGAATCTTCTTTATCATGCTAGGATTAACAGGAAAAAGCAAAAAATTTCCGAATTGCACCTTGCAATGTGGAGATATTACTGTTTGTGCATTTACAATATTCATTGATTTTTGCCATTGAAAAACATGTTTTTCATATACCAGAAATGTTTGAAGCTACTGACTGAATGAAAGGAGCTGGCATCTCACTCTCTTTGAATCTTCTTTATCATGCTAGGATTAGCAGGAAAAAGCAAAAAATTTCAGAATTGCACCTTGCAATGTGGAGATATTACTGTTTGTGCATTTACAATATTCATTGATTTTTGCCATTGAAAAACATGTTTTTCATATACCAGAAATGTTTGAAGCTACTGACTGAATGAAAGGAGCTGGCATCTCACTCTCTTTGAATCTTCTTTATCATGCTAGGATTAGCAGGAAAAAGCAAAAAATTTCAGAATTGCACCTTGCAATGTGGAGATATTACTGTTTGTGCATTTACAATATTCATTGATTTTTGCCATTGAAAAACATGTTTTTCATATACCAGAAATGTTTGAAGCTACTGACTGAATGAAAGGAGCTGGCATCTCACTCTCTTTGAATCTTCTTTATCATGCTAGGATTAACAGGAAAAAGCAAAAAATTTCAGAATTGCACCTTGCAATGTGGAGATATTACTGTTTGTGCATTTACAATATTCATTGATTTTTGCCATTGAAAAACGTCCAGAAATGTTTGAAGCTACTGACTGAATGAAAGGAGCTGGCATCTCACTCTCTTTGAATCTTCTTTATCATGCTAGGATTAGCAGGAAAAAGCAAAAAATGTCATAATTGCACCTTGCAATGTGGAGATATTACTGTTTGTGCATTTACAATATTCATTGATTTTTGCCATTGAAAAACATGTTTTTCATATACCAGAAATGTTTGAAGCTACTGACTGAATGAAAGGAGCTGGCATCTCACTCTTTGAATCTTCTTTATCATGCTAGGATTAGCAGGAAAAAGCAAAAAATTTCAGAATTGCACCTTGCAATGTGGAGATATTACTGTTTGTGCATTTACAATATTCATTGATTTTTGCCATTGAAAAACATGTTTTTCATATACCAGAAATGTTTGAAGCTACTGACTGAATGAAAGGAGCTAGCATCTCACTCTCTTTGAATCTTCTTTATCATGCTAGGATTAACAGGAAAAAGCAAAAAATTTCAGAATTGCACCTTGCAATGTGGAGATATTACTGTTTGTGCATTTACAATATTCATTGATTTTTGCCATTGAAAAACATGTTTGTCATATACCAGAAATGTTTGAAGCTACTGACTGAATGAAAGGAGCTGGCATCTCACTCTCTTTGAATCTTCTTTATCATGCTAGGATTAACAGGAAAAAGCAAAAAATTTCAGAATTGCACCTTGCAATGTGGAGATATTACTGTTTGTGCATTTACAATATTCATTGATTTTTGCCATTGAAAAACGTCCAGAAATGTTTGAAGCTACTGACTGAATGAAAGGAGCTGGCATCTCACTCTCTTTGAATCTTCTTTATCATGCTAGGATTAGCAGGAAAAAGCAAAAAATTTCAGAATTGCACCTTGCAATGTGGAGATATTACTGTTTGTGCATTTACAATATTCATTGATTTTTGCCATTGAAAAACATGTTTTTCATATACCAGAAATGTTTGAAGCTACTGACTGAATGAAAGGAGCTGGCATCTCACTCTCTTTGAATCTTCTTTATCATGCTAGGATTAGCAGGAAAAAGCAAAAAATTTCAGAATTGCACCTTGCAATGTGGAGATATTACTGTTTGTGCATTTACAATATTCATTGATTTTTGCCATTGAAAAACATGTTTTTCATATACCAGAAATGTTTGAAGCTACTGACTGAATGAAAGGAGCTGGCATCTCACTCTCTTTGAATCTTCTTTATCATGCTAGGATTAACAGGAAAAAGCAAAAAATTTCAGAATTGCACCTTGCAATGTGGAGATATTACTGTTTGTGCATTTACAATATTCATTGATTTTTGCCATTGAAAAACATGTTTTTCATATACCAGAAATGTTTGAAGCTACTGACTGAATGAAAGGAGCTGGCATCTCACTCTCTTTGAATCTTCTTTATCATGCTAGGATTAGCAGGAAAAAGCAAAGAATTTCCGAATTGCACCTTGCAATGTGGAGATATTACTGTTTGTGCATTTACAATATTCATTGATTTTTGCCATTGAAAAACGTCCAGAAATGTTTGAAGCTACTGACTGAATGAAAGGAGCTGGCATCTCACTCTCTTTGAATCTTCTTTATCATGCTAGGATTAACAGGAAAAAGCAAAAAATTTCAGAATTGCACCTTGCAATGTGGAGATATTACTGTTTGTGCATTTACAATATTCATTGATTTTTGCCATTGAAAAACATGTTTTTCATATACCAGAAATGTTTGAAGCTACTGACTGAATGAAAGGAGCTGGCATCTCACTCTCTTTGAATCTTCTTTATCATGCTAGGATTAGCAGGAAAAAGCAAAGAATTTCCGAATTGCACCTTGCAATGTGGAGATATTACTGTTTGTGCATTTACAATATTCATTGATTTTTGCCATTGAAAAACATGTTTTTCATATACCAGAAATGTTTGAAGCTACTGACTGAATGAAAGGAGCTGGCATCTCACTCTCTTTGAATCTTCTTTATCATGCTGGGATTAGCAGGAAAAAGGAAAAAATTTCAGAATTGCACCTTGCAATGTGGAGATATTACTGTTTGTGCATTTACAATATTCATTGATTTTTGCCATTGAAAAACATGTTTTTCATATACCAGAAATGTTTGAAGCTACTGACTGAATGAAAGGAGCTGGCATCTCACTCTCTTTGAATCTTCTTTATCATGCTAGGATTAACAGGAAAAAGCAAAAAATTTCAGAATTGCACCTTGCAATGTGGAGATATTACTGTTTGTGCATTTACAATATTCATTGATTTTTGCCATTGAAAAACGTCCAGAAATGTTTGAAGCTACTGACTGAATGAAAGGAGCTGGCATCTCACTCTCTTTGAATCTTCTTTATCATGCTAGGATTAGCAGGAAAAAGCAAAAAATTTCAGAATTGCACCTTGCAATGTGGAGATATTACTGTTTGTGCATTTACAATATTCATTGATTTTTGCCATTGAAAAACATGTTTTTCATATACCAGAAATGTTTGAAGCTACTGACTGAATGAAAGGAGCTGGCATCTCACTCTTTGAATCTTCTTTATCATGCTAGGATTAGCAGGAAAAAGCAAAAAATTTCAGAATTGCACCTTGCAATGTGGAGATATTACTGTTTGTGCATTTACAATATTCATTGATTTTTGCCATTGAAAAACATGTTTTTCATATACCAGAAATGTTTGAAGCTACTGACTGAATGAAAGGAGCTGGCATCTCACTCTCTTTGAATCTTCTTTATCATGCTAGGATTAGCAGGAAAAAGCAAAAAATTTCAGAATTGCACCTTGCAATGTGGAGATATTACTGTTTGTGCATTTACAATATTCATTGATTTTTGCCATTGAAAAACATGTTTTTCATATACCAGAAATGTTTGAAGCTACTGACTGAATGAAAGGAGCTGGCATCTCACTCTCTTTGAATCTTCTTTATCATGCTAGGATTAACAGGAAAAAGCAAAAAATTTCAGAATTGCACCTTGCAATGTGGAGATATTACTGTTTGTGCATTTACAATATTCATTGATTTTTGCCATTGAAAAACGTCCAGAAATGTTTGAAGCTACTGACTGAATGAAAGGAGCTGGCATCTCACTCTCTTTGAATCTTCTTTATCATGCTAGGATTAGCAGGAAAAAGCAAAAAAATTCAGAATTGCACCTTGCAATGTGGAGATATTACTGTTTGTGCATTTACAATATTCATTGATTTTTGCCATTGAAAAACATGTTTTTCATATACCAGAAATGTTTGAAGCTACTGACTGAATGAAAGGAGCTGGCATCTCACTCTTTGAATCTTCTTTATCATGCTAGGATTAGCAGGAAAAAGCAAAAAATTTCAGAATTGCACCTTGCAATGTGGAGATATTACTGTTTGTGCATTTACAATATTCATTGATTTTTGCCATTGAAAAACATGTTTTTCATATACCAGAAATGTTTGAAGCTACTGACTGAATGAAAGGAGCTGGCATCTCACTCTCTTTGAATCTTCTTTATCATGCTAGGATTAACAGGAAAAAGCAAAAAATTTCAGAATTGCACCTTGCAATGTGGAGATATTACTGTTTGTGCATTTACAATATTCATTGATTTTTGCCATTGAAAAACATGTTTTTCATATACCAGAAATGTTTGAAGCTACTGACTGAATGAAAGGAGCTGGCATCTCACTCTCTTTGAATCTTCTTTATCATGCTAGGATTAACAGGAAAAAGCAAAAAATTTCAGAATTGCACCTTGCAATGTGGAGATATTACTGTTTGTGCATTTACAATATTCATTGATTTTTGCCATTGAAAATTGTCCAGAAATGTTTGAAGCTACTGACTGAATGAAAGGAGCCGGCATCTCACTCTCTTTGAATCTTCTTTATCATGCTAGGATTAGCAGGAAAAAGCAAAAAATTTCAGAATTGCACCTTGCAATGTGGAGATATTTCTGTTTGTGCATTTACAATATTCATTGATTTTTGCCATTGAAAAACATGTTTTTCATATACCAGAAATGTTTGAAGCTACTGACTGAATGAAAGGAGCTGGCATCTCACTCTCTTTGAATCTTCTTTATCATGCTAGGATTAACAGGAAAAAGCAAAAAATTTCAGAATTGCACCTTGCAATGTGGAGATATTACTGTTTGTGCATTTACAATATTCATTGATTTTTGCCATTGAAAAACATGTTTTTCATATACCAGAAATGTTTGAAGCTACTGACTGAATGAAAGCAGCTGGCATCTCACTCTCTTTGAATCTTCTTTATCATGCTAGGATTAACAGGAAAAAGCAAAAAATTTCAGAATTGCACCTTGCAATGTGGAGATATTACTGTTTGTGCATTTACAATATTCATTGATTTTTGCCATTGAAAAACGTCCAGAAATGTTTGAAGCTACTGACTGAATGAAAGGAGCTGGCATCTCACTCTCTTTGAATCTTCTTTATCATGCTAGGATTAGCAGGAAAAAGCAAAAAATTTCAGAATTGCACCTTGCAATGTGGAGATATTACTGTTTGTGCATTTACAATATTCATTGATTTTTGCCATTGAAAAACATGTTTTTCATATACCAGAAATGTTTGAAGCTACTGACTGAATGAAAGGAGCTGGCATCTCACTCTCTTTGAATCTTCTTTATCATGCTAGGATTAGCAGGAAAAAGCAAAAAATTTCAGAATTGCACCTTGCAATGTGGAGATATTACTGTTTGTGCATTTACAATATTCATTGATTTTTGCCATTGAAAAACATGTTTTTCATATACCAGAAATGTTTGAAGCTACTGACTGAATGAAAGGAGCTGGCATCTCACTCTCTTTGAAACTTCTTTATCATGCTAGGATTAACAGGAAAAAGCAAAAAATTTCAGAATTGCACCTTGCAATGTGGAGATATTACTGTTTGTGCATTTACAATATTCATTGATTTTTGCCATTGAAAAACGTCCAGAAATGTTTGAAGCTACTGACTGAATGAAAGGAGCTGGCATCTCACTCTCTTTGAATCTTCTTTATCATGCTAGGATTAGCAGGAAAAAGCAAAAAATTTCAGAATTGCACCTTGCAATGTGGAGATATTACTGTTTGTGCATTTACAATATTCATTGATTTTTGCCATTGAAAAACATCATGTTATTCATATACCAGAAATGTTTGAAGCTACTGACTGAATGAAAGGAGCTGGCATCTCACTCTCTTTGAATCTTCTTTATCATGCTAGGATTAGCAGGAAAAAGCAAAGAATTTCCGAATTGCACCTTGCAATGTGGAGATATTACTGTTTGTGCATTTACAATATTCATTGATTTTTGCCATTGAAAAACATGTTTTTCATATACCAGAAATGTTTGAAGCTACTGACTGAATGAAAGGAGCTGGCATCTCACTCTCTTTGAATCTTCTTTATCATGCTAGGATTAGCAGGAAAAAGCAAAAAATTTCAGAATTGCACCTTGCAATGTGGAGATATTACTGTTTGTGCATTTACAATATTCATTGATTTTTGCCATTGAAAAACATGTTTTTCATATACCAGAAATGTTTGAAGCTACTGACTGAATGAAAGGAGCTGACATCTCACTCTTTGAATCTTCTTTATCATGCTAGGATTAGCAGGAAAAAGCAAAAAATTTCAGAATTGCACCTTGCAATGTGGAGATATTACTGTTTGTGCATTTACAATATTCATTGATTTTTGCCATTGAAAAACATGTTTTTCATATACCAGAAATGTTTGAAGCTACTGACTGAATGAAAGGAGCTGGCATCTCACTCTCTTTGAATCTTCTTTATCATGCTAGGATTAACAGGAAAAAGCAAAAAATTTCAGAATTGCACCTTGCAATGTGGAGATATTACTGTTTGTGCATTTACAATATTCATTGATTTTTGCCATTGAAAAACATGTTTTTCATATACCAGAAATGTTTGAAGCTACTGACTGAATGAAAGGAGCTGGCATCTCACTCTCTTTGAATCTTCTTTATCATGCTAGGATTAACAGGAAAAAGCAAAAAATTTCAGAATTGCACCTTGCAATGTGGAGATATTACTGTTTGTGCATTTACAATATTCATTGATTTTTGCCATTGAAAAACGTCCAGAAATGTTTGAAGCTACTGACTGAATGAAAGGAGCTGGCATCTCACTCTCTTTGAATCTTCTTTATCATGCTAGGATTAGCAGGAAAAAGCAAAAAATTTCAGAATTGCACCTTGCAATGTGGAGATATTACTGTTTGTGCATTTACAATATTCATTGATTTTTGCCATTGAAAAACATGTTTTTCATATACCAGAAATGTTTGAAGCTACTGACTGAATGAAAGGAGCTGGCATCTCACTCTCTTTGAATCTTCTTTATCATGCTAGGATTTACAGGAAAAAGCAAAAAATTTCAGAATTGCACCTTGCAATGTGGAGATATTACTGTTTGTGCATTTACAATATTCATTGATTTTTGCCATTGAAAAACATGTTTTTCATATACCAGAAATGTTTGAAGCTACTGACTGAATGAAAGGAGCTGGCATCTCACTCTCTTTGAATCTTCTTTATCATGCTAGGATTAACAGGAAAAAGCAAAAAATTTCAGAATTGCACCTTGCAATGTGGAGATATTACTGTTTGTGCATTTACAATATTCATTGATTTTTGCCATTGAAAAACGTCCAGAAATGTTTGAAGCTACTGACTGAATGAAAGGAGCTGGCATCTCACTCTCTTTGAATCTTCTTTATCATGCTAGGATTAGCAGGAAAAAGCAAAAAATTTCAGAATTGCACCTTGCAATGTGGAGATATTACTGTTTGTGCATTTACAATATTCATTGATTTTTGCCATTGAAAAACATGTTTTTCATATACCAGAAATGTTTGAAGCTACTGACTGAATGAAAGGAGCTGGCATCTCACTCTCTTTGAATCTTCTTTATCATGCTAGGATTAGCAGGAAAAAGCAAAAAATTTCAGAATTGCACCTTGCAATGTGGAGATATTACTGTTTGTGCATTTACAATATTCATTGATTTTTGCCATTGAAAAACATGTTTTTCATATACCAGAAATGTTTGAAGCTACTGACTGAATGAAAGGAGCTGGCATCTCACTCTCTTTGAATCTTCTTTATCATGCTACGAGGAGCAGGAAAAAGCAAAAAATTTCAGAATTGCACCTTGCAATGCGGAGAAATTACTGTTTGTGCATTTACAATATTCATTGATTTTTGCCATTGAAAAACATCATGTTATTCATATACCAGAAATGATTGAAGCTACTGACTGAATGAAAGGAGCTGGCATCTCACTCTCTTTGAATCTTATTTATCATGCTAAGAGGAGCAGGAAAAAGTAAAAAATTTCAGAATTGCACCTTGCAATGCGGAGAAATTACTGTTTGTGCATTTATAATATTCATTGATTTTTGCCATTGAAAAACGTCCAGAAATGATTGAAGCTACTGACTGAATGAAAGGAGCTGGCATCTCACTCTCTTTGAATCTTCTTTATCATGCTAAGAGGAGCAGGAAAAAGCAAAAAATTTCAGAATTGCACCTTGCAATGCGGAGAAATTACTGTTTGTGCATTTACAATATTCATTGATTTTTGCCATTGAAAAACATCATGTTATTCATATACCAGAAATGTTTGAAGCTACTGACTGAATGAAAGGAGCTGGCATCTCACTCTCTTTGAATCTTCTTTATCATGCTAAGAGGAGCAGGAAAAAGCAAAAAATTTCAGAATTGCACCTTGCAATGCGGAGAAATTACTGTTTGTGCATTTACAATATTCATTGATTTTTGCCATTGAAAAACGTCCAGAAATGATTGAAGCTACTGACTGAATGAAAGGAGCTGGCATCTCACTCTCTTTGAATCTTCTTTATCATGCTAAGAGGAGCAGGAAAAAGCAAAAAATTTCAGAATTGCACCTTGCAATGCGGAGAAATTACTGTTTGTGCATTTACAATATCCATTGATTTTTGCCATTGAAAAACATCATGTTATTCATATACCAGAAATGTTTGAAGCTACTGACTGAATGAAAGGAGCTGACATCTCACTCTCTTTGAATCTTCTTTATCATGCTAAGAGGAGCAGGAAAAAGCAAAAAATTTCACAATTGCACCTTGCAATGCGGAGAAATTACTGTTTGTGCATTTACAATATTCATTGATTTTTGCCATTGAAAAACGTCCAGAAATGATTGAAGCTACTGACTGAATGAAAGGAGCTGGCATCTCACTCTCTTTGAATCTTCTTTATCATGCTAAGAGGAGCAGGAAAAAGCAAAAAATTTCAGAATTGCACCTTGCAATGCGGAGAAATTACTGTTTGTGCATTTACAATATTCATTGATTTTTGCCATTGAAAAACATCATGTTATTCATATACCAGAAATGTGTGAAGCTACTGACTGAATGAAAGGAGCTGGCATCTCACTCTCTTTGAATCTTCTTTATCATGCTAAGAGGAGCAGGAAAAAGCAAAAAATTTCAGACTTGCACCTTGCAATGCGGAGAAATTACTGTTTGTGCATTTACAATATTCATTGATTTTTGCCATTGAAAAACATCATGTTATTCATATACCAGAAATGTTTGAAGCTACTGACTGAATGAAAGGAGCTGGCATCTCACTCTCTTTGAGTATTCTTTACCATGCTAAGAGGAGCAGGAAAAAGCAAAAAATTTCAGAATTGCACCTTGCAATGCGGAGAAATTACTGTTTGTGCATTTACAATATTCATTGATTTTTGCCATTGAAAAACGTCCAGAAATGATTGAAGCTACTGACTGAATGAAAGGAGCTGGCATCTCACTCTCTTTGAATCTTCTTTATCATGCTAAGAGGAGCAGGAAAAAGCAAAAAATTTCCGAATTGCACCTTGCAATGCGGAGAAATTACAGTTTGTGCATTTACAATATTCATTGATTTTTGCCATTGAAAAACGTCCAGAAATGATTGAAGCTACTAACTGAATGAAAGGAGCTGGCATCTCACTCTCTTTGAATCTTCTTTATCATGCTAAGAGGAGCAGGAAAAAGCAAAAAATTTCAGACTTGCACCTTGCAATGCGGAGAAATTACTGTTTGTGCATTTACAATATTCATTGATTTTTGTCATTGAAAAACATCATGTTATTCATATACCAGAAATGTTTGAAGCTACTGACTGAATGAAAGGAGCTGGCATCTCACTCTCTTTGAATCTTCTTTACCATGCTAAGAGGAGCAGGAAAAAGCAAAAAATTTCAGAATTGCACCTTGCAATGCACAGAAATTACTGTTTGTGCATTTACAATATTCATTGATTTTTGCCATTGAAAAACGTCCAGAAATGATTGAAGCTACTGACTGAATGAAAGGAGCTGGCATCTCACTCTCTTTGAATCTTCTTTATCATGCTAAGAGGAGCAGGAAAAAGCAATAAATTTCAGAATTGCACCTTGCAATGCGGAGAAATTTCAGTTTGTGCATTTACAATATTCATTGATTTTTGCCATTGAAAAACATCCAGAAATGATTGAAGCTACTGACTGAATGAAAGGAGCTGGCATCTCACTCTCTTTGAATCTTCTTTATCATGCTAAGAGGAGCAGGAAAAAGCAAAAAATTTCAGAATTGCACCTTGCAATGCGGAGAAATTACTGTTTGTGCATTTACAATATTCATTGATTTTTGCCATTGAAAAACGTCCAGAAATGATTGAAGCTACTGACTGAATGAAAGGAGCTGGCATCTCACTCTCTTTGAATCTTCTTTATCATGCTAAGAGGAGCAGGAAAAAGCAAAAAATTTCAGAATTGCACCTTGCAATGCGGAGAAATTACTGTTTGTGCATTTACAATATTCATTGATTTTTGCCATTGAAAAACATGTTATTCATATACCAGAAATGTTTGAAGCTACTGACTGAATGAAAGGAGCTGGCACCTCACTCTCTTTGAATCTTCTTTATCATGCTAAGAGGAGCAGGAAAAAGCAAAAAATTTCAGAATTGCACCTTGCAATGCGGAGAAATTACTGTTTGTGCATTTACAATATTCATTGATTTTTGCCATTGAAAAACGTCCAGAAATGATTGAAGCTACTGACTGAATGAAAGGAGCTGGCATCTCACTCTCTTTGAATCTTCTTTATCATGCTAAGAGGAGCAGGAAAAAGCAAAAAATTTCAGAATTGCGCCTTGCAATGTGGAGATATTACTGTTTGTGCATTTACAATATTCATTGATTTTTGCCATTGAAAAACATGTTTTTCATATACCAGAAATGTTTGAAGCTACTGACTGAATGAAAGGAGCTGGCATCTCACTCTCTTTGAATCTTCTTTATCATGCTAGGATTAGCAGGAAAAAGCAAAAAATTTCAGAATTGCACCTTGCAATGTGGAGATATTACTGTTTGTGCATTTACAATATTCATTGACTTTTGCCATTGAAAAACATGTTTTTCATATACCAGAAATGTTTGATGCTACTGACTGAATGAAAGGAGCTGGCATCTCACTCTCTTTGAATCTTCTTTATCATGCTAGGATTAGCAGGAAAAAGCAAAAAATTTCAGAATTGCACCTTGCAATGTGGAGATATTACTGTTTGTGCATTTACAATATTCATTGATTTTTGCCATTGAAAAACATGTTTTTCATATACCAGAAATGTTTGAAGCTACTGACTGAATGAAAGGAGCTGGCATCTCACTCTCTTTGAATCTTCTTTATCATGCTAGGATTAACAGGAAAAAGCAAAAAATTTCAGAATTGCACCTTGCAATGTGGAGATATTACTGTTTGTGCATTTACAATATTCATTGATTTTTGCCATTGAAAAACGTCCAGAAATGTTTGAAGCTACTGACTGAATGAAAGGAGCTGGCATCTCACTCTCTTTGAATCTTCTTTATCATGCTAGGATTAGCAGGAAAAAGCAAAAAATTTCAGAATTGCACCTTGCAATGTGGAGATATTACTGTTTGTGCATTTACAATATTCATTGATTTTTGCCATTGAAAAACATGTTTTTCATATACCAGAAATGTTTGAAGCTACTGACTGAATGAAAGGAGCTGGCATCTCACTCTCTTTGAATCTTCTTTATCATGCTGGGATTAACAGGAAAAAGCAAAAAATTTCAGAATTGCACCTTGCAATGTGGAGATATTACTGTTTGTGCATTTACAATATTCATTGATTTTTGCCATTGAAAAACATGTTTTTCATATACCAGAAATGTTTGAAGCTACTGACTGAATGAAAGGAGCTGGCATCTCACTCTCTTTGAATCTTCTTTATCATGCTAGGATTAACAGGAAAAAGCAAAAAATTTCAGAATTGCACCTTGCAATGTGGAGATATTACTGTTTGTGCATTTACAATATTCATTGATTTTTGCCATTGAAAAACGTCCAGAAATGTTTGAAGCTACTGACTGAATGAAAGGAGCTGGCATCTCACTCTCTTTGAATCTTCTTTATCATGCTAGGATTAGCAGGAAAAAGCAAAAAATTTCAGAATTGCACCTTGCAATGTGGAGATATTACTGTTTGTGCATTTACAATATTCATTGATTTTTGCCATTGAAAAACATGTTTTTCATATACCAGAAATGTTTGAAGCTACTGACTGAATGAAAGGAGCTGGCATCTCACTCTCTTTGAATCTTCTTTATCATGCTAGGATTAGCAGGAAAAAGCAAAAAATTTCAGAATTGCACCTTGCAATGTGGAGATATTACTGTTTGTGCATTTACAATATTCATTGATTTTTGCCATTGAAAAACATGTTTTTCATATACCAGAAATGTTTGAAGCTACTGACTGAATGAAAGGAGCTGGCATCTCACTCTCTTTGAATCTTCTTTATCATGCTAGGATTAACAGGAAAAAGCAAAAAATTTCAGAATTGCACCTTGCAATGTGGAGATATTACTGTTTGTGCATTTACAATATTCATTGATTTTTGCCATTGAAAAACATGTTTTTCATATACCAGAAATGTTTGAAGCTACTGACTGAATGAAAGGAGCTGGCATCTCACTCTCTTTGAATCTTCTTTATCATGCTAGGATTAGCAGGAAAAAGCAAAAAATTTCAGAATTGCACCTTGCAATGTGGAGATATTACTGTTTGTGCATTTACAATATTCATTGATTTTTTGCCATTGAAAAACATGTTTTTCATATGCCAGAAATGTTTGAAGCTACTGACTGAATGAAAGGAGCTGGCATCTCACTCTCTTTGAATCTTCTTTATCATGCTAGGATTAACAGGAAAAAGCAAAAAATTTCAGAATTGCACCTTGCAATGTGGAGATATTACTGTTTGTGCATTTACAATATTCATTGATTTTTGCCATTGAAAAACGTCCAGAAATGTTTGAAGCTACTGACTGAATGAAAGGAGCTGGCATCTCACTCTCTTTGAATCTTCTTTATCATGCTAGGATTAGCAGGAAAAAGCAAAAAATTTCAGAATTGCACCTTGCAATGTTGAGATATTACTGTTTGTGCATTTACAATATTCATTGATTTTTGCCATTGAAAAACATGTTTTTCATATACCAGAAATGTTTGAAGCTACTGACTGAATGAAAGGAGCTGGCATCTCACTCTTTGAATCTTCTTTATCATGCTAGGATTAGCAGGAAAAAGCAAAAAATTTCAGAATTGCACCTTGCAATGTGGAGATATTACTGTTTGTGCATTTACAATATTCATTGATTTTTGCCATTGAAAAACATGTTTTTCATATACCAGAAATGTTTGAAGCTACTGACTGAATGAAAGGAGCTGGCATCTCACTCTCTTTGAATCTTCTTTATCATGCTAGGATTAACAGGAAAAAGCAAAAAATTTCAGAATTGCACCTTGCAATGTGGAGATATTACTGTTTGTGCATTTACAATATTCATTGATTTTTGCCATTGAAAAACGTCCAGAAATGTTTGAAGCTACTGACTGAATGAAAGGAGCTGGCATCTCACTCTCTTTGAATCTTCTTTATCATGCTAGGATTAGCAGGAAAAAGCAAAAAATTTCAGAATTGCACCTTGCAATGTGGAGATATTACTGTTTGTGCATTTACAATATTCATTGATTTTTGCCTTTGAAAAACATGTTTTTCATATACCAGAAATGTTTGAAGCTACTGACTGAATGAAAGGAGCTGGCATCTCACTCTCTTTGAATCTTCTTTATCATGCTAGGATTAGCAGGAAAAAGCAAAAAATTTCAGAATTGCACCTTGCAATGTGGAGATATTACTGTTTGTGCATTTACAATATTCATTGATTTTTGCCATTGAAAAACATGTTTTTCATATACCAGAAATGTTTGAAGCTACTGACTGAATGAAAGGAGCTGGCATCTCACTCTCTTTGAATCTTCTTTATCATGCTAGGATTAACAGGAAAAAGCAAAAAATTTCAGAATTGCACCTTGCAATGTGGAGATATTACTCTTTGTGCATTTACAATATTCATTGATTTTTGCCATTGAAAAACGTCCAGAAATGTTTGAAGCTACTGACTGAATGAAAGGAGCTGGCATCTCACTCTCTTTGAATCTTCTTTATCATGCTAGGATTAGCAGGAAAAAGCAAAAAATTTCAGAATTGCACCTTGCAATGTGGAGATATTACTGTTTGTGCATTTACAATATTCATTGATTTTTGCCATTGAAAAACATCATGTTATTCATATACCAGAAATGTTTGAAGCTACTGACTGAATGAAAGGAGCTGGCATCTCACTCTCTTTGAATCTTCTTTATCATGCTAGGATTAGCTGGAAAAAGCAAAAAATTTCCGAATGGCACCTTGCAATGTGGAGATATTACTGTTTGTGCATTTACAATATTCATTGATTTTTGCCATTGAAAAACATGTTTTTCATATACCAGAAATGTTTGAAGCTACTGACTGAATGAAAGGAGCTGGCATCTCACTCTCTTTGAATCTTCTTTATCATGCTAGGATTAGCAGGAAAAAGCAAAAAATTTCAGAATTGCACCTTGCAATGTGGAGATATTACTGTTTGTGCATTTACAATATTCATTGATTTTTGCCATTGAAAAACATGTTTTTCATATACCAGAAATGTTTGAAGCTACTGACTGAATGAAAGGAGCTGGCATCTCACTCTCTTTGAATCTTCTTTATCATGCTAGGATTAGCAGGAAAAAGCAAAAAATTTCAGAATTGCACCTTGCAATGTGGAGATATTACTGTTTGTGCATTTACAATATTCATTGATTTTTGCCATTGAAAAACATGTTTTTCATATACCAGAAATGTTTGAAGCTACTGACTGAATGAAAGGAGCTGGCATCTCACTCTCTTTGAATCTTCTTTATCATGCTAGGATTAACAGGAAAAAGCAAAAAATTTCAGAATTGCACCTTGCAATGTGGAGATATTACTGTTTGTGCATTTACAATATTCATTGATTTTTGCCATTGAAAAACATGTTTTTCATATACCAGAAATGTTTGAAGCTACTGACTGAATGAAAGGAGCTGGCATCTCACTCTCTTTGAATCTTCTTTATCATGCTAGGATTAGCAGGAAAAAGCAAAAAATTTCAGAATTGCACCTTGCAATGTGGAGATATTACTGTTTGTGCATTTACAATATTCATTGATTTTTTGCCATTGAAAAACATGTTTTTCATATGCCAGAAATGTTTGAAGCTACTGACTGAATGAAAGGAGCTGGCATCTCACTCTCTTTGAATCTTCTTTATCATGCTAGGATTAACAGGAAAAAGCAAAAAATTTCAGAATTGCACCTTGCAATGTGGAGATATTACTGTTTGTGCATTTACAATATTCATTGATTTTTGCCATTGAAAAACGTCCAGAAATGTTTGAAGCTACTGACTGAATGAAAGGAGCTGGCATCTCACTCTCTTTGAATCTTCTTTATCATGCTAGGATTAGCAGGAAAAAGCAAAAAATTTCAGAATTGCACCTTGCAATGTTGAGATATTACTGTTTGTGCATTTACAATATTCATTGATTTTTGCCATTGAAAAACATGTTTTTCATATACCAGAAATGTTTGAAGCTACTGACTGAATGAAAGGAGCTGGCATCTCACTCTTTGAATCTTCTTTATCATGCTAGGATTAGCAGGAAAAAGCAAAAAATTTCAGAATTGCACCTTGCAATGTGGAGATATTACTGTTTGTGCATTTACAATATTCATTGATTTTTGCCATTGAAAAACATGTTTTTCATATACCAGAAATGTTTGAAGCTACTGACTGAATGAAAGGAGCTGGCATCTCACTCTCTTTGAATCTTCTTTATCATGCTAGGATTAACAGGAAAAAGCAAAAAATTTCAGAATTGCACCTTGCAATGTGGAGATATTACTGTTTGTGCATTTACAATATTCATTGATTTTTGCCATTGAAAAACGTCCAGAAATGTTTGAAGCTACTGACTGAATGAAAGGAGCTGGCATCTCACTCTCTTTGAATCTTCTTTATCATGCTAGGATTAGCAGGAAAAAGCAAAAAATTTCAGAATTGCACCTTGCAATGTGGAGATATTACTGTTTGTGCATTTACAATATTCATTGATTTTTGCCATTGAAAAACATGTTTTTCATATACCAGAAATGTTTGAAGCTACTGACTGAATGAAAGGAGCTGGCATCTCACTCTCTTTGAATCTTCTTTATCATGCTAGGATTAGCAGGAAAAAGCAAAAAATTTCAGAATTGCACCTTGCAATGTGGAGATATTACTGTTTGTGCATTTACAATATTCATTGATTTTTGCCATTGAAAAACATGTTTTTCATATACCAGAAATGTTTGAAGCTACTGACTGAATGAAAGGAGCTGGCATCTCACTCTCTTTGAATCTTCTTTATCATGCTAGGATTAACAGGAAAAAGCAAAAAATTTCAGAATTGCACCTTGCAATGTGGAGATATTACTGTTTGTGCATTTACAATATTCATTGATTTTTGCCATTGAAAAACGTCCCGAAATGTTTGAAGCTACTGACTGAATGAAAGGAGCTGGCATCTCACTCTCTTTGAATCTTCTTTATCATGCTAGGATTAGCAGGAAAAAGCAAAAAATTTCAGAATTGCACCTTGCAATGTGGAGATATTACTGTTTGTGCATTTACAATATTCATTGATTTTTGCCATTGAAAAACATCATGTTATTCATATACCAGAAATGTTTGAAGCTACTGACTGAATCTAAGGAGCTGGCATCTCACTCTCTTTGAATCTTCTTTATCATGCTAGGATTAGCTGGAAAAAGCAAAAAATTTCCGAATTGCACCTTGCAATGTGGAGATATTACTGTTTGTGCATTTACAATATTCATTGATTTTTGCCATTGAAAAACATGTTTTTCATATACCAGAAATGTTTGAAGCTACTGACTGAATGAAAGGAGCTGGCATCTCACTCTCTTTGAATCTTCTTTATCATGCTAGGATTAGCAGGAAAAAGCAAAAAATTTCAGAATTGCACCTTGCAATGTGGAGATATTACTGTTTGTGCATTTACAATATTCATTGATTTTTGCCATTGAAAAACATGTTTTTCATATACCAGAAATGTTTGAAGCTACTGACTGAATGAAAGGAGCTGGCATCTCACTCTCTTTGAATCTTCTTTATCATGCTAGGATTAACAGGAAAAAGCAAAAAATTTCAGAATTGCACCTTACAATGTGGAGATATTACTGTTTGTGCATTTACAATATTCATTGATTTTTGCCATTGAAAAACGTCCAGAAATGTTTGAAGCTACTGACTGAATGAAAGGAGCTGGCATCTCACTCTCTTTGAATCTTCTTTATCATGCTAGGATTAGCAGGAAAAAGCAAAAAATTTCAGAATTGCACCTTGCAATGTGGAGATATTACTGTTTGTGCATTTACAATATTCATTGATTTTTGCCATTGAAAAACATGTTTTTCATATACCAGAAATGTTTGAAGCTACTGACTGAATGAAAGGAGCTGGCATCTCACTCTCTTTGAATCTTCTTTATCATGCTAGGAATAGCAGGAAAAAGCAAAAAATTTCAGAATTGCACCTTGCAATGTGGAAATATTACTGTTTGTGCATTTACAATATTCATTGATTTTTGCCATTGAAAAACATGTTTTTCATATACCAGAAATGTTTGAAGCTACTGACTGAATGAAAGGAGCTGGCATCTCACTCTCTTTGAATCTTCTTTATCATGCTAGGATTAACAGGAAAAAGCAAAAAATTTCAGAATTGCACCTTGCAATGTGGAGATATTACTGTTTGTGCATTTACAATATTCATTGATTTTTGCCATTGAAAAACGTCCAGAAATGTTTGAAGCTACTGACTGAATGAAAGGAGCTGGCATCTCACTCTCTTTGAATCTTCTTTATCATGCTAGGATTAGCAGGAAAAAGCAAAAAATTTCAGAATTGCACCTTGCAATGTGGAGATATTACTGTTTGTGCATTTACAATATTCATTGATTTTTGCCATTGAAAAACATGTTTTTCATATACCAGAAATGTTTGAAGCTACTGACTGAATGAAAGGAGCTGGCATCTCACTCTTTGAATCTTCTTTATCATGCTAGGATTAGCAGGAAAAAGCAAAAAATTTCAGAATTGCACCTTGCAATGTGGAGATATTACTGTTTGTGCATTTACAATATTCATTGATTTTTGCCATTGAAAAACATGTTTTTCATATACCAGAAATGTTTGAAGCTACTGACTGAATGAAAGGAGCTGGCATCTCACTCTCTTTGAATCTTCTTTATCATGCTAGGATTAACAGGAAAAAGCAAAAAATTTCAGAATTGCACCTTGCAATGTGGAGATATTACTGTTTGTGCATTTACAATATTCATTGATTTTTGCCATTGAAAAACGTCCAGAAATGTTTGAAGCTACTGACTGAATGAAAGGAGCTGGCATCTCACTCTCTTTGAATCTTCTTTATCATGCTAGGATTAGCAGGAAAAAGCAAAAAATTTCAGAATTGCACCTTGCAATGTGGAGATATTACTGTTTGTGCATTTACAATATTCATTGATTTTTGCCATTGAAAAACATGTTTTTCATATACCAGAAATGTTTGAAGCTACTGACTGAATGAAAGGAGCTGGCATCTCACTCTCTTTGAATCTTCTTTATCATGCTAGGATTAGCAGGAAAAAGCAAAAAATTTCAGAATTGCACCTTGCAATGTGGAGATATTACTGTTTGTGCATTTACAATATTCATTGATTTTTGCCATTGAAAAACATGTTTTTCATATACCAGAAATGTTTGAAGCTACTGACTGAATGAAAGGAGCTGGCATCTCACTCTCTTTGAATCTTCTTTATCATGCTAGGATTAACAGGAAAAAGCAAAAAATTTCAGAATTGCACCTTGCAATGTGGAGATATTACTGTTTGTGCATTTACAATATTCATTGATTTTTGCCATTGAAAAACGTCCAGAAATGTTTGAAGCTACTGACTGAATGAAAGGAGCTGGCATCTCACTCTCTTTGAATCTTCTTTATCATGCTAGGATTAGCAGGAAAAAGCAAAAAATTTCAGAATTGCACCTTGCAATGTGGAGATATTACTGTTTGTGCATTTACAATATTCATTGATTTTTGCCATTGAAAAACATCATGTTATTCATATACCAGAAATGTTTGAAGCTACTGACTGAATGAAAGGAGCTGGCATCTCACTCTCTTTGAATCTTCTTTATCATGCTAGGATTAGCTGGAAAAAGCAAAAAATTTCCGAATTGCACCTTGCAATGTGGAGATATTACTGTTTGTGCATTTACAATATTCATTGATTTTTGCCATTGAAAAACATGTTTTTCATATACCAGAAATGTTTGAAGCTACTGACTGAATGAAAGGAGCTGGCATCTCACTCTCTTTGAATCTTCTTTATCATGCTAGGATTAGCAGGAAAAAGCAAAAAATTTCAGAATTGCACCTTGCAATGTGGAGATATTACTGTTTGTGCATTTACAATATTCATTGATTTTTGCCATTGAAAAACATGTTTTTCATATACCAGAAATGTTTGAAGCTACTGACTGAATGAAAGGAGCTGGCATCTCACTCTCTTTGAATCTTCTTTATCATGCTAGGATTAACAGGAAAAAGCAAAAAATTTCAGAATTGCACCTTGCAATGTGGAGATATTACTGTTTGTGCATTTACAATATTCATTGATTTTTGCCATTGAAAAACGTCCAGAAATGTTTGAAGCTACTGACTGAATGAAAGGAGCTGGCATCTCACTCTCTTTGAATCTTCTTTATCATGCTAGGATTAGCAGGAAAAAGCAAAAAATTTCATAATTGCACCTTGCAATGTGGAGATATTACTGTTTGTGCATTTACAATATTCATTGATTTTTGCCATTGAAAAACATGTTTTTCATATACCAGAAATGTTTGAAGCTACTGACTGAATGAAAGGAGCTGGCATCTCACTCGTTGAATCTTCTTTATCATGCTAGGATTAGCAGGAAAAAGCAAAAAATTTCAGAATTGCACCTTGCAATGTGGAGATATTACTGTTTGTGCATTTACAATATTCATTGATTTTTGCCATTGAAAAACATGTTTTTCATATACCAGAAATGTTTGAAGCTACTGACTGAATGAAAGGAGCTGGCATCTCACTCTCTTTGAATCTTCTTTATCATGCTAGGATTAACAGGAAAAAGCAAAAAATTTCAGAATTGCACCTTGCAATGTGGAGATATTACTGTTTGTGCATTTACAATATTCATTGATTTTTGCCATTGAAAAACATGTTTTTCATATACCAGAAATGTTTGAAGCTACTGACTGAATGAAAGGAGCTGGCATCTCACTCTCTTTGAATCTTCTTTATCATGCTAGGATTAACAGGAAAAAGCAAAAAATTTCAGAATTGCACCTTGCAATGTGGAGATATTACTGTTTGTGCATTTACAATATTCATTGATTTTTGCCATTGAAAAACGTCCAGAAATGTTTGAAGCTACTGACTGAATGAAAGGAGCTGGCATCTCACTCTCTTTGAATCTTCTTTATCATGCTAGGATTAGCAGGAAAAAGCAAAAAATTTCAGAATTGCACCTTGCAATGTGGAGATATTACTGCTTGTGCATTTACAATATTCATTGATTTTTGCCATTGAAAAACATATTTTTCATATACCAGAAATGTTTGAAGCTACTGACTGAATGAAAGGAGCTGGCATCTCACTCTCTTTGAATCTTCTTTATCATGCTAGGATTAGCAGGAAAAAGCAAAAAATTTCAGAATTGCACCTTGCAATGTGGAGATATTACTGTTTGTGCATTTACAATATTCATTGATTTTTGCCATTGAAAAACATGTTTTTCATATACCAGAAATGTTTGAAGCTACTGACTGAATGAAAGGAGCTGGCATCTCACTCTCTTTGAATCTTCTTTATCATGCTAGGATTAACAGGAAAAAGCAAAAAATTTCAGAATTGCACCTTGCAATGTGGAGATATTACTGTTTGTGCATTTACAATATTCATTGATTTTTGCCATTGAAAAACATGTTTTTCATATACCAGAAATGTTTGAAGCTACTGACTGAATGAAAGGAGCTGGCATCTCACTCTCTTTGAATCTTCTTTATCATGCTAGGATTAGCAGGAAAAAGCAAAGAATTTCCGAATTGCACCTTGCAATGTGGAGATATTACAGTTTGTGCATTTACAATATTCATTGATTTTTGCCATTGAAAAACGTCCAGAAATGTTTGAAGCTACTGACTGAATGAAAGGAGCTGGCATCTCACTCTCTTTGAATCTTCTTTATCATGCTAGGATTAGCAGGAAAAAGCAAAAAATTTCAGAATTGCACCTTGCAATGTGGAGATATTACTGTTTGTGCATTTACAATATTCATTGATTTTTGCCATTGAAAAACATGTTTTTCATATACCAGAAATGTTTGAAGCTACTGACTGAATGAAAGGAGCTGGCATCTCACTCTCTTTGAATCTTCTTTATCATGCTAGGATTAGCAGGAAAAAGCAAAGAATTTCCGAATTGCACCTTGCAATGTGGAGATATTACTGTTTGTGCATTTACAATATTCATTGATTTTTGCCATTGAAAAACATGTTTTTCATATACCAGAAATGTTTGAAGCTACTGACTGAATGAAAGGAGCTGGCATCTCACTCTCTTTGAATCTTCTTTATCATGCTAGGATTAGCAGGAAAAAGCAAAAAATTTCAGAATTGCACCTTGCAATGTGGAGATATTACTGTTTGTGCATTTACAATATTCATTGATTTTTGCCATTGAAAAACATGTTTTTCATATACCAGAAATGTTTGAAGCTACTGACTGAATGAAAGGAGCTGGCATCTCACTCTCTTTGAATCTTCTTTATCATGCTAGGATTAACAGGAAAAAGCAAAAAATTTCAGAATTGCACCTTGCAATGTGGAGATATTACTGTTTGTGCATTTACAATATTCATTGATTTTTGCCATTGAAAAACGTCCAGAAATGTTTGAAGCTACTGACTGAATGAAAGGAGCTGGCATCTCACTCTCTTTGAATCTTCTTTATCATGCTAGGATTAGCAGGAAAAAGCAAAAAATTTCAGAATTGCACCTTGCAATGTGGAGATATTACTGTTTGTGCATTTACAATATTCATTGATTTTTGCCATTGAAAAACATGTTTTTCATATACCAGAAATGTTTGAAGCTACTGACTGAATGAAAGGAGCTG
Source organism: Phyllobates terribilis (assembly GCF_046119375.1). Taxonomy (NCBI): domain Eukaryota; kingdom Metazoa; phylum Chordata; class Amphibia; order Anura; family Dendrobatidae; genus Phyllobates; species Phyllobates terribilis. The sequence goes on along the minus strand of NW_027364122.1, from coordinate 86,552 downwards.
GCATCTCACTCTCTTTGAATCTTCTTTATCATGCTAGGATTAGCAGGAAAAAGCAAAGAATTTCCGAATTGCACCTTGCAATGTGGAGATATTACTGTTTGTGCATTTACAATATTCATTGATTTTTGCCATTGAAAAACATGTTTTTCATATACCAGAAATGTTTGAAGCTACTGACTGAATGAAAGGAGCTGGCATCTCACTCTCTTTGAATCTTCTTTATCATGCTAGGATTAGCAGGAAAAAGCAAAAAATTTCAGAATTGCACCTTGCAATGTGGAGATATTACTGTTTGTGCATTTACAATATTCATTGATTTTTGCCATTGAAAAACATGTTTTTCATATACCAGAAATGTTTGAAGCTACTGACTGAATGAAAGGAGCTGGCATCTCACTCTCTTTGAATCTTCTTTATCATGCTAGGATTAACAGGAAAAAGCAAAAAATTTCAGAATTGCACCTTGCAATGTGGAGATATTACTGTTTGTGCATTTACAATATTCATTGATTTTTGCCATTGAAAAACGTCCAGAAATGTTTGAAGCTACTGACTGAATGAAAGGAGCTGGCATCTCACTCTCTTTGAATCTTCTTTATCATGCTAGGATTAGCAGGAAAAAGCAAAAAATTTCAGAATTGCACCTTGCAATGTGGAGATATTACTGTTTGTGCATTTACAATATTCATTGATTTTTGCCATTGAAAAACATGTTTTTCATATACCAGAAATGTTTGAAGCTACTGACTGAATGAAAGGAGCTGGCATCTCACTCTTTGAATCTTCTTTATCATGCTAGGATTAGCAGGAAAAAGCAAAAAATTTCAGAATTGCACCTTGCAATGTGGAGATATTACTGTTTGTGCATTTACAATATTCATTGATTTTTGCCATTGAAAAACATGTTTTTCATATACCAGAAATGTTTGAAGCTACTGACTGAATGAAAGGAGCTGGCATCTCACTCTCTTTGAATCTTCTTTATCATGCTAGGATTAGCAGGAAAAAGCAAAAAATTTCAGAATTGCACCTTGCAATGTGGAGATATTACTGTTTGTGCATTTACAATATTCATTGATTTTTGCCATTGAAAAACATGTTTTTCATATACCAGAAATGTTTGAAGCTACTGACTGAATGAAAGGAGCTGGCATCTCACTCTCTTTGAATCTTCTTTATCATGCTAGGATTAACAGGAAAAAGCAAAAAATTTCAGAATTGCACCTTGCAATGTGGAGATATTACTGTTTGTGCATTTACAATATTCATTGATTTTTGCCATTGAAAAACGTCCAGAAATGTTTGAAGCTACTGACTGAATGAAAGGAGCTGGCATCTCACTCTCTTTGAATCTTCTTTATCATGCTAGGATTAGCAGGAAAAAGCAAAAAATTTCAGAATTGCACCTTGCAATGTGGAGATATTACTGTTTGTGCATTTACAATATTCATTGATTTTTGCCATTGAAAAACATGTTTTTCATATACCAGAAATGTTTGAAGCTACTGACTGAATGAAAGGAGCTGGCATCTCACTCTTTGAATCTTCTTTATCATGCTAGGATTAGCAGGAAAAAGCAAAAAATTTCAGAATTGCACCTTGCAATGTGGAGATATTACTGTTTGTGCATTTACAATATTCATTGATTTTTGCCATTGAAAAACATGTTTTTCATATACCAGAAATGTTTGAAGCTACTGACTGAATGAAAGGAGCTGGCATCTCACTCTCTTTGAATCTTCTTTATCATGCTAGGATTAACAGGAAAAAGCAAAAAATTTCAGAATTGCACCTTGCAATGTGGAGATATTACTGTTTGTGCATTTACAATATTCATTGATTTTTGCCATTGAAAAACATGTTTTTCATATACCAGAAATGTTTGAAGCTACTGACTGAATGAAAGGAGCTGGCATCTCACTCTCTTTGAATCTTCTTTATCATGCTAGGATTAACAGGAAAAAGCAAAAAATTTCAGAATTGCACCTTGCAATGTGGAGATATTACTGTTTGTGCATTTACAATATTCATTGATTTTTGCCATTGAAAAACGTCCAGAAATGTTTGAAGCTACTGACTGAATGAAAGGAGCCGGCATCTCACTCTCTTTGAATCTTCTTTATCATGCTAGGATTAGCAGGAAAAAGCAAAAAATTTCAGAATTGCACCTTGCAATGTGGAGATATTACTGTTTGTGCATTTACAATATTCATTGATTTTTGCCATTGAAAAACATGTTTTTCATATACCAGAAATGTTTGAAGCTACTGACTGAATGAAAGGAGCTGGCATCTCACTCTCTTTGAATCTTCTTTATCATGCTAGGATTAACAGGAAAAAGCAAAAAATTTCAGAATTGCACCTTGCAATGTGGAGATATTACTGTTTGTGCATTTACAATATTCATTGATTTTTGCCATTGAAATACATGTTTTTCATATACCAGAAATGTTTGAAGCTACTGACTGAATGAAAGGAGCTGGCATCTCACTCTCTTTGAATCTTCTTTATCATGCTAGGATTAACAGGAAAAAGCAAAAAATTTCAGAATTGCACCTTGCAATGTGGAGATATTACTGTTTGTGCATTTACAATATTCATTGATTTTTGCCATTGAAAAACGTCCAGAAATGTTTGAAGCTACTGACTGAATGAAAGGAGCTGGCATCTCACTGTCTTTGAATCTTCTTTATCATGCTAGGATTAGCAGGAAAAAGCAAAAAATTTCAGAATTGCACCTTGCAATGTGGAGATATTACTGTTTGTGCATTTACAATATTCATTGATTTTTGCCATTGAAAAACATGTTTTTCATATACCAGAAATGTTTGAAGCTACTGACTGAATGAAAGGAGCTGGCATCTCACTCTCTTTGAATCTTCTTTATCATGCTAGGATTAGCAGGAAAAAGCAAAAAATTTCAGAATTGCACCTTGCAATGTGGAGATATTACTGTTTGTGCATTTACAATATTCATTGATTTTTGCCATTGAAAAACATGTTTTTCATATACCAGAAATGTTTGAAGCTACTGACTGAATGAAAGGAGCTGGCATCTCACTCTCTTTGAAACTTCTTTATCATGCTAGGATTAACAGGAAAAAGCAAAAAATTTCAGAATTGCACCTTGCAATGTGGAGATATTACTGTTTGTGCATTTACAATATTCATTGATTTTTGCCATTGAAAAACGTCCAGAAATGTTTGAAGCTACTGACTGAATGAAAAGAGCTGGCATCTCACTCTCTTTGAATCTTCTTTATCATGCTAGGATTAGCAGGAAAAAGCAAAAAATTTCAGAATTGCACCTTGCAATGTGGAGATATTACTGTTTGTGCATTTACAATATTCATTGATTTTTGCCATTGAAAAACATCATGTTATTCATATACCAGAAATGTTTGAAGCTACTGACTGAATGAAAGGAGCTGGCATCTCACTCTCTTTGAATCTTCTTTATCATGCTAGGATTAGCAGGAAAAAGCAAAGAATTTCCGAATTGCACCTTGCAATGTGGAGATATTACTGTTTGTGCATTTACAATATTCATTGATTTTTGCCATTGAAAAACATGTTTTTCATATACCAGAAATGTTTGAAGCTACTGACTGAATGAAAGGAGCTGGCATCTCACTCTCTTTGAATCTTCTTTATCATGCTAGGATTAGCAGGAAAAAGCAAAAAATTTCAGAATTGCACCTTGCAATGTGGAGATATTACTGTTTGTGCATTTACAATATTCATTGATTTTTGCCATTGAAAAACATGTTTTTCATATACCAGAAATGTTTGAAGCTACTGACTGAATGAAAGGAGCTGGCATCTCACTCTTTGAATCTTCTTTATCATGCTAGGATTAGCAGGAAAAAGCAAAAAATTTCAGAATTGCACCTTGCAATGTGGAGAAATTACTGTTTGTGCATTTACAATATTCATTGATTTTTGCCATTGAAAAACATGTTTTTCATATACCAGAAATGTTTGAAGCTACTGACTGAATGAAAGGAGCTGGCATCTCACTCTCTTTGAATCTTCTTTATCATGCTAGGATTAACAGGAAAAAGCAAAAAATTTCAGAATTGCACCTTGCAATGTGGAGATATTACTGTTTGTGCATTTACAATATTCATTGATTTTTGCCATTGAAAAACATGTTTTTCATATACCAGAAATGTTTGAAGCTACTGACTGAATGAAAGGAGCTGGCATCTCACTCTCTTTGAATCTTCTTTATCATGCTAGGATTAACAGGAAAAAGCAAAAAATTTCAGAATTGCACCTTGCAATGTGGAGATATTACTGTTTGTGCATTTACAATATTCATTGATTTTTGCCATTGAAAAACGTCCAGAAATGTTTGAAGCTACTGACTGAATGAAAGGAGCTGGCATCTCACTCTCTTTGAATCTTCTTTATCATGCTAGGATTAGCAGGAAAAAGCAAAAAATTTCAGAATTGCACCTTGCAATGTGGAGATATTACTGTTTGTGCATTTACAATATTCATTGATTTTTGCCATTGAAAAATATGTTTTTCATATACCAGAAATGTTTGAAGCTACTGACTGAATGAAAGGAGCTGGCATCTCACTCTCTTTGAATCTTCTTTATCATGCTAGGATTTACAGGAAAAAGCAAAAAATTTCAGAATTGCACCTTGCAATGTGGAGATATTACTGTTTGTGCATTTACAATATTCATTGATTTTTGCCATTGAAAAACATGTTTTTCATATACCAGAAATGTTTGAAGCTACTGACTGAATGAAAGGAGCTGGCATCTCACTCTCTTTGAATCTTCTTTATCATGCTAGGATTAACAGGAAAAAGCAAAAAATTTCAGAATTGCACCTTGCAATGTGGAGATATTACTGTTTGTGCATTTACAATATTCATTGATTTTTGCCATTGAAAAACGTCCAGAAATGTTTGAAGCTACTGACTGAACGAATGGAGCTGGCATCTCACTCTCTTTGAATCTTCTTTATCATGCTAGGATTAGCAGGAAAAAGCAAAAAATTTCAGAATTGCACCTTGCAATGTGGAGATATTACTGTTTGTGCATTTACAATATTCATTGATTTTTGCCATTGAAAAACATGTTTTTCATATACCAGAAATGTTTGAAGCTACTGACTGAATGAAAGGAGCTGGCATCTCACTCTCTTTGAATCTTCTTTATCATGCTAGGATTAGCAGGAAAAAGCAAAAAATTTCAGAATTGCACCTTGCAATGTGGAGATATTACTGTTTGTGCATTTACAATATTCATTGATTTTTGCCATTGAAAAACATGTTTTTCATATACCAGAAATGTTTGAAGCTACTGACTGAATGAAAGGAGCTGGCATCTCACTCTCTTTGAATCTTCTTTATCATGCTAGGATTAACAGGAAAAAGCAAAAAATTTCAGAATTGCACCTTGCAATGTGGAGATATTACTGTTTGTGCATTTACAATATTCATTGATTTTTGCCATTGAAAAACGTCCAGAAATGTTTGAAGCTACTGACTGAATGAAAGGAGCTGGCATCTCACTCTCTTTGAATCTTCTTTATCATGCTAGGATTAGCAGGAAAAAGCAAAAAATTTCAGAATTGCACCTTGCAATGTGGAGATATTACTGTTTGTGCATTTACAATATTCATTGATTTTTGCCATTGAAAAACATCATGTTATTCATATACCAGAAATGTTTGAAGCTACTGACTGAATGAAAGGAGCTGGCATCTCACTCTCTTTGAATCTTCTTTATCATGCTAGGATTAGCTGGAAAAAGCAAAAAATTTCCGAATTGCACCTTGCAATGTGGAGATATTACTGTTTGTGCATTTACAATATTCATTGATTTTTGCCATTGAAAAACATGTTTTTCATATACCAGAAATGTTTGAAGCTACTGACTGAATGAAAGGAGCTGGCATCTCACTCTCTTTGAATCTTCTTTATCATGCTAGGATTAGCAGGAAAAAGCAAAAAATTTCAGAATTGCACCTTGCAATGTGGAGATATTACTGTTTGTGCATTTACAATATTCATTGATTTTTGCCATTGAAAAACATGTTTTTCATATACCAGAAATGTTTGAAGCTACTGACTGAATGAAAGGAGCTGGCATCTCACTCTCTTTGAATCTTCTTTATCATGCTAGGATTAACAGGAAAAAGCAAAAAATTTCAGAATTGCACCTTGCAATGTGGAGATATTACTGTTTGTGCATTTACAATATTCATTGATTTTTGCCATTGAAAAACGTCCAGAAATGTTTGAAGCTACTGACTGAATGAAAGGAGCTGGCATCTCACTCTCTTTGAATCTTCTTTATCATGCTAGGATTAGCAGGAAAAAGCAAAAAATTTCATAATTGCACCTTGCAATGTGGAGATATTACTGTTTGTGCATTTACAATATTCATTGATTTTTGCCATTGAAAAACATGTTTTTCATATACCAGAAATGTTTGAAGCTACTGACTGAATGAAAGGAGCTGGCATCTCACTCTCTTTGAATCTTCTTTATCATGCTAGGATTTACAGGAAAAAGCAAAAAATTTCAGAATTGCACCTTGCAATGTGGAGATATTACTGTTTGTGCATTTACAATATTCATTGATTTTTGCCATTGAAAAACATGTTTTTCATATACCAGAAATGTTTGAAGCTACTGACTGAATGAAAGGAGCTGGCATCTCACTCTCTTTGAATCTTCTTTATCATGCTAGGATTAACAGGAAAAAGCAAAAAATTTCAGAATTGCACCTTGCAATGTGGAGATATTACTGTTTGTGCATTTACAATATTCATTGATTTTTGCCATTGAAAAACGTCCAGAAATGTTTGAAGCTACTGACTGAATGAAAGGAGCTGGCATCTCACTCTCTTTGAATCTTCTTTATCATGCTAGGATTAGCAGGAAAAAGCAAAAAATTTCAGAATTGCACCTTGCAATGTGGAGATATTACTGTTTGTGCATTTACAATATTCATTGATTTTTGCCATTGAAAAACATGTTTTTCATATACCAGAAATGTTTGAAGCTACTGACTGAATGAAAGGAGCTGGCATCTCACTCTCTTTGAATCTTCTTTATCATGCTAGGATTAGCAGGAAAAAGCAAAAAATTTCAGAATTGCACCTTGCAATGTGGAGATATTACTGTTTGTGCATTTACAATATTCATTGATTTTTGCCATTGAAAAACATGTTTTTCATATACCAGAAATGTTTGAAGCTACTGACTGAATGAAAGGAGCTGGCATCTCACTCGATTTGAATCTTCTTTATCATGCTAGGATTAGCAGGAAAAAGCAAAAAATTTCAGAATTGCACCTTGCAATGTGGAGATATTACTGTTTGTGCATTTACAATATTCATTGATTTTTGCCATTGAAAAACGTCCAGAAATGTTTGAAGCTACTGACTGAATGAAAGGAGCTGGCATCTCACTCTCTTTGAATCTTCTTTATCATGCTAGGATTAGCACGAAAAAGCAAAAAATTTCAGAATTGCACCTTGCAATGTGGAGATATTACTGTTTGTGCATTTACAATATTCATTGATTTTTGCCATTGAAAAACATCATGTTATTCATATACCAGAAATGTTTGAAGCTACTGACTGAATGAAAGGAGCTGGCATCTCACTCTCTTTGAATCTTCTTTATCATGCTAGGATTAGCTGGAAAAAGCAAAAAATTTCCGAATTGCACCTTGCAATGTGGAGATATTACTGTTTGTGCATTTACAATATTCATTGATTTTTGCCATTGAAAAACATGTTTTTCATATACCAGAAATGTTTGAAGCTACTGACTGAATGAAAGGAGCTGGCATCTCACTCTCTTTGAATCTTCTTTATCATGCTAGGATTAGCAGGAAAAAGCAAAAAATTTCAGAATTGCACCTTGCAATGTGGAGATATTACTGTTTGTGCATTTACAATATTCATTGATTTTTGCCATTGAAAAACATGTTTTTCATATACCAGAAATGTTTGAAGCTACTGACTGAATGAAAGGAGCTGGCATCTCACTCTCTTTGAATCTTCTTTATCATGCTAGGATTAACAGGAAAAAGCAAAACATTTCAGAATTGCACCTTGCAATGTGGAGATATTACTGTTTGTGCATTTACAATATTCATTGATTTTTGCCATTGAAAAACGTCCAGAAATGTTTGAAGCTACTGACTGAATGAAAGGAGCTGGCATCTCACTCTCTTTGAATCTTCTTTATCATGCTAGGATTAGCAGGAAAAAGCAAAAAATTTCATAATTGCACCTTGCAATGTGGAGATATTACTGTTTGTGCATTTACAATATTCATTGATTTTTGCCATTGAAAAACATGTTTTTCATATACCAGAAATGTTTGAAGCTACTGACTGAATGAAAGGAGCTGGCATCTCACTCTTTGAATCTTCTTTATCATGCTAGGATTAGCAGGAAAAAGCAAAAAATTTCAGAATTGCACCTTGCAATGTGGAGATATTACTGTTTGTGCATTTACAATATTCATTGATTTTTGCCATTGAAAAACATGTTTTTCATATACCAGAAATGTTTGAAGCTACTGACTGAATGAAAGGAGCTGGCATCTCACTCTCTTTGAATCTTCTTTATCATGCTAGGATTAACAGGAAAAAGCAAAAAATTTCAGAATTGCACCTTGCAATGTGGAGATATTACTGTTTGTGCATTTACAATATTCATTGATTTTTGCCATGGAAAAACGTCCAGAAATGTTTGAAGCTACTGACTGAATGAAAGGAGCTGGCATCTCACTCTCTTTGAATCTTCTTTATCATGCTAGGATTAGCAGGAAAAAGCAAAAAATTTCAGAATTGCACCTTGCAATGTGGAGATATTACTGTTTGTGCATTTACAATATTCATTGATTTTTGCCATTGAAAAACATGTTTTTCATATACCAGAAATGTTTGAAGCTACTGACTGAATGAAAGGAGCTGGCATCTCACTCCCTTTGAATCTTCTTTATCATGCTAGGATTAGCAGGAAAAAGCAAAAAATTTCAGAATTGCACCTTGCAATGTGGAGATATTACTGTTTGTGCATTTACAATATTCATTGATTTTTGCCATTGAAAAACATGTTTTTCATATACCAGAAATGTTTGAAGCTACTGACTGAATGAAAGGAGCTGGCATCTCACTCTCTTTGAATCTTCTTTATCATGCTAGGATTAACAGGAAAAAGCAAAAAATTTCAGAATTGCACCTTGCAATGTGGAGATATTACTGTTTGTGCATTTACAATATTCATTGATTTTTGCCATTGAAAAACATGTTTTTCATATACCAGAAATGTTTGAAGCTACTGACTGAATGAAAGGAGCTGGCATCTCACTCTCTTTGAATCTTCTTTATCATGCTAGGATTAACAGGAAAAAGCAAAAAATTTCAGAATTGCACCTTGCAATGTGGAGATATTACTGTTTGTGCATTTACAATATTCATTGATTTTTGCCATTGAAAAACGTCCAGAAATGTTTGAAGCTACTGACTGAATGAAAGGAGCTGGCATCTCACTCTCTTTGAATCTTCTTTATCATGCTAGGATTAGCAGGAAAAAGCAAAAAATTTCAGAATTGCACCTTGCAATGTGGAGATATTACTGTTTGTGCATTTACAAAATTCATTGATTTTTGCCATTGAAAAACATGTTTTTCATATACCAGAAATGTTTGAAGCTACTGACTGAATGAAAGGAGCTGGCATCTCACTCTCTTTGAATCTTCTTTATCATGCTAGGATTAGCAGGAAAAAGCAAAAAATTTCAGAATTGCACCTTGCAATGTGGAGATATTACTGTTTGTGCATTTACAATATTCATTGATTTTTGCCATTGAAAAACATGTTTTTCATATACCAGAAATGTTTGAAGCTACTGACTGAATGAAAGGAGCTGGCATCTCACTCTCTTTGAATCTTCTTTATCATGCTAGGATTAACAGGAAAAAGCAAAAAATTTCAGAATTGCACCTTGCAATGTGGAGATATTACTGTTTGTGCATTTACAATATTCATTGATTTTTGCCATTGAAAAACGTCCAGAAATGTTTGAAGCTACTGACTGAATGAAAGGAGCTGGCATCTCACTCTCTTTGAATCTTCTTTATCATGCTAGGATTAACAGGAAAAAGCTAAAAATTTCAGACTTGCACCTTGCAATGTGGAGATATTACTGTTTGTGCATTTACAATATTCATTGATTTTTGCCATTGAAAAACATGTTTTTCATATACCAGAAATGTTTGAAGCTACTGACTGAAAGGAGCTGGCATCTCACTCTCTTTGAATCTTCTTTATCATGCTAGGATTAGCAGGAAAAAGCAAAAAATTTCAGAATTGCACCTTGCAATGTGGAGATATTACTGTTTGTGCATTTACAATATTCATTGATTTTTGCCATTGAAAAACATGTTTTTCATATACCAGAAATGTTTGAAGCTACTGACTGAATGAAAGGAGCTGGCATCTCACTCTCTTTGAATCTTCTTTATCATGCTAGGATTAGCAGGAAAAAGCAAAAAATTTCAGAATTGCACCTTGCAATGTGGAGATATTACTGTTTGTGCATTTACAATATTCATTGATTTTTGCCATTGAAAAACATGTTTTTCATATACCAGAAATGTTTGAAGCTATGACTGAATGAAAGGAGCTGGCATCTCACTCTCTTTGAATCTTCTTTATCATGCTAGGATTAACAGGAAAAAGCAAAAAATTTCAGAATTGCACCTTGCAATGTGGAGATATTACTGTTTGTGCATTTACAATATTCATTGATTTTTGCCATTGAAAAACATGTTTTTCATATACCAGAAATGTTTGAAGCTACTGACTGAATGAAAGGAGCTGGCATCTCACTCTCTTTGAATCTTCTTTATCATGCTAGGATTAACAGGAAAAAGCAAAAAAATTCAGAATTGCACCTTGCAATGTGGAGATATTACTGTTTGTGCATTTACAATATTCATTGATTTTTGCCATTGAAAAACGTCCAGAAATGTTTGAAGCTACTGACTGAATGAAAGGAGCTGGCATCTCACTCTCTTTGAATCTTCTTTATCATGCTAGGATTAGCAGGAAAAAGCAAAAAATTTCAGAATTGCACCTTGCAATGGCAAAAATCAATGAATATTGTAAATGCACAAACTAATATCTCCACATTGCAAGGTGCAATTCTGAAATTTTTTGCTTTTTCCTGTTAATCCTAGCATGATAAAGAAGATTCAAAGAGAGTGAGATGCCAGCTCCTTTCATTCAGTCAGTAGCTTCAAACATTTCTGGTATATGAAAAACATGTTTTTCAATGGCAAAATTCAATGAATATTGTAAATGCACAAACAGTAATATCTCCACATTGCAAGGTGCAATTCTGAAATTTTTTGCTTTTTCCTGTTAATCCTAGCATGATAAAGAAGATTCAAAGAGAGTGAGATGCCAGCTCCTTTCATTCAGTCAGTAGCTTCAAACATTTCTGGTATATGAAAAACATGTTTTTCAATGGCAAAAATCAATGAATATTGTAAATGCACAAACAGTAATATCTCCACATTGCAAGGTGCAATTCTGAAATTTTTTGCTTTTTCCTGCTAATCCTAGCATGATAAAGAAGATTCAAAGAGAGTGAGATGCCAGCTCCTTTCATTCAGTCAGTAGCTTCAAACATTTCTGGACGTTTTTCAATGGCAAAAATCAATGAATATTGTAAATGCACAAACAGTAATATCTCCACATTGCAAGGTGCAATTCTGAAATTTTTTGCTTTTTCCTGTTAATCCTAGCATGATAAAGAAGATTCAAAGAGAGTGAGATGCCAGCTCCTTTCATTCAGTCAGTAGCTTCAAACATTTCTGGTATATGAAAAACATGTTTTTCAATGGCAAAAATCAATGAATATTGTAAATGCACAAACAGTAATATCTCCACATTGCAAGGTGCAATTCTGAAATTTTTTGCTTTTTCCTGCTAATCCTAGCATGATAAAGAAGATTCAAAGAGAGTGAGATGCCAGCTCCTTTCATTCAGTCAGTAGCTTCAAACATTTCTGGTATATGAAAAACATGTTTTTCAATGGCAAAAATCAATGAATATTGTAAATGCACAAACAGTAATATCTCCACATTGCAAGGTGTAATTCGGAAATTTTTTGCTTTTTCCTGCTAATCCTAGCATGATAAAGAAGATTCAAAGAGAGTGAGATGCCAGCTCCTTTCATTCAGTCAGTAGCTTCAAACATTTCTGGTATATGAATAACATGATGTTTTTCAATGGCAAAAATCAATGAATATTGTAAATGCACAAACAGTAATATCTCCACATTGCAAGGTGCAATTCTGAAATTTTTTGCTTTTTCCTGCTAATCCTTGCATGATAAAGAAGATTCAAAGAGAGTGAGATGCCAGCTCCTTTCATTCAGTCAGTAGCTTCAAACATTTCTGGACGTTTTTCAATGGCAAAAATCAATGAATATTGTAAATGCACAAACAGTAATATCTCCACATTGCAAGGTGCAATTCTGAAATTTTTTGCTTTTTCCTGTTAATCCTAGCATGATAAAGAAGATTCAAAGAGAGTGAGATGCCAGCTCCTTTCATTCAGTCAGTAGCTTCAAACATTTCTGGTATATGAAAAACATGTTTTTCAATGGCAAAAATCAATGAATATTGTAAATGCACAAACAGTAATATCTCCACCTTGCAAGGTGCAATTCTGAAATGTTTTGCTTTTTCCTGCTAATCCTAGCATGATAAAGAAGATTCAAAGAGAGTGAGATGCCAGCTCCTTTCATTCAGTCAGTAGCTTCAAACATTTCTGGTATATGAAAAACATGTTTTTCAATGGCAAAAATCAATGAATATTGTAAATGCACAAACAGTAATATCTCCACATTGCAAGGTGCAATTCTGAAATTTTTTGCTTTTTCCTGTTAATCCTAGCATGATAAAGAAGATTCAAAGAGAGTGAGATGCCAGCTCCTTTCATTCAGTCAGTAGTTTCAAACATTTCTGGTATATGAAAAACATGTTTTTCAATGGCAAAAATCAATGAATATTGTAAATGCACAAACAGTAATATCTCCACATTGCAAGGTGCAATTCTGAAATTTTTTGCTTTTTCCTGTTAATCCTAGCATGATAAAGAAGATTCAAAGAGAGTGAGATGCCAGCTCCTTTCATTCAGTCAGTAGCTTCAAACATTTCTGGTATATGAAAAACATGTTTTTCAATGGCAAAAATCAATGAATATTGTAAATGCACAAACAGTAATATCTCCACATTGCAAGGTGCAATTCTGAAATTTTTTGCTTTTTCCTGATAATCCTAGCATGATAAAGAAGATTCAAAGAGAGTGAGATGCCAGCTCCTTTCATTCAGTCAGTAGCTTCAAACATTTCTGGACGTTTTTCAATGGCAAAAATCAATGAATATTGTAAATGCACAAACAGTAATATCTCCACATTGCAAGGTGCAATTCTGAAATTTTTTGCTTTTTCCTGTTAATCCTAGCATGATAAAGAAGATTCAAAGAGAGTGAGATGCCAGCTCCTTTCATTCAGTCAGTAGCTTCAAACATTTCTGGTATATGAAAAACATGTTTTTCAATGGCAAAAATCAATGAATATTGTAAATGCACAAACAGTAATATCTCCACATTGCAAGGTGCAATTCTGAAATTTTTTGCTTTTTCCTGCTAATCCTAGCATGATAAAGAAGATTCAAAGAGAGTGAGATGCCAGCTCCTTTCATTCAGTCAGTAGCTTCAAACATTTCTGGTATATGAAAAACATGTTTTTCAATGGCAAAAGTCAATGAATATTGTAAATGCACAAACAGTAATATCTCCACATTGCAAGGTGCAATTCTGAAATTTTTTGCTTTTTCCTGCTAATCCTAGCATGATAAAGAAGATTCAAAGAGAGTGAGATGCCAGCTCCTTTCATTCAGTCAGTAGCTTCAAACATTTCTGGTATATGAAAAACATGTTTTTCAATGGCAAAAATCAATGAATATTGTAAATGCACAAACAGTAATATCTCCACATTGCAAGGCGCAATTCTGAAATTTTTTGCTTTTTCCTGCTCCTCTTAGCATGATAAAGAAGATTCAAAGAGAGTGAGATGCCAGCTCCTTTCATTCAGTCAGTAGCTTCAATCATTTCTGGACGTTTTTCAATGGCAAAAATCAATGAATATTGTAAATGCACAAACAGTAATTTCTCCGCATTGCAAGGTGCAATTCTGAAATTTTTTGCTTTTTCCTGCTCCTCTTAGCATGATAAAGAAGATTCAAAGAGAGTGAGGTGCCAGCTCCTTTCATTCAGTCAGTAGCTTCAAACATTTCTGGTATATGAATAACATGTTTTTCAATGGCAAAAATCAATGAATATTGTAAATGCACAAACAGTAATTTCTCCGCATTGCAAGGTGCAATTCTGAAATTTTTTGCTTTTTCCTGCTCCTCTTTGCATGATAAAAAAGATTCAAAGAGAGTGAGATGCCAGCTCCTTTCATTCAGTCAGTAGCTTCAATCATTTCTGGACGTTTTTCAATGGCAAAAATCAATGAATATTGTAAATGCACAAACAGTAATTTCTCCGCATTGCAAGGTGCAATTCTGAAATTTTTTGCTTTTTCCTGCTCCTCTTAACATGATAAAGAAGATTCAAAGAGAGTGAGATGCCAGCTCCTTTCATTCAGTCAGTAGCTTCAATCATTTCTGGACGTTTTTCAATGGCAAAAATCAATGAATATTGTAAATGCACAAACTGTAATTTCTCCGCATTGCAAGGTGCAATTCTGAAATTTTTTGCTTTTTCCTGCTCCTCTTAGCATGATAAAGAAGATTCAAAGAGAGTGAGATGCCAGCTCCTTTCATTCAGTCAGTAGCTTCAATCATTTCTGGACGTTTTTCAATGGCAAAAATCAATGAATATTGTAAATGCACAAACAGTAATTTCTGTGCATTGCAAGGTGCAATTCTGAAATTTTTTGCTTTTTCCTGCTCCTCTTAGCATGGTAAAGAAGATTCAAAGAGAGTGAGATGCCAGCTCCTTTCATTCAGTCAGTAGCTTCAAACATTTCTGGTATATGAATAACATGATGTTTTTCAATGGCAAAAATCAATGAATATTGTAAATGCACAAACAGTAATATCTCCACATTGCAAGGTGCAATTCTGAAATTTTTTGCTTTTTCCTGCTAATCCTAGCATGATAAAGAAGATTCAAAGAGAGTGAGATGCCAGCTCCTTTCATTCAGTCAGTAGCTTCAAACATTTCTGGACGTTTTTCAATGGCAAAAATCAATGAATATTGTAAATGCACAAACAGTAATATCTCCACATTGCAAGGTGCAATTCTGAAATTTTTTGCTTTTTCCTGTTAATCCTAGCATGATAAAGAAGATTCAAAGAGAGTGAGATGCCAGCTCCTTTCATTCAGTCAGTAGCTTCAAACATTTCTGGTATATGAAAAACATGTTTTTCAATGGCAAAAATCAATGAATATTGTAAATGCACAAACAGTAATATCTCCACATTGCAAGGTGCAATTCTGAAATGTTTTGCTTTTTCCTGCTAATCCTAGCATGATAAAGAAGATTCAAAGAGAGTGAGATGCCAGCTCCTTTCATTCAGTCAGTAGCTTCAAACATTTCTGGTATATGAAAAACATGTTTTTCAATGGCAAAAATCAATGAATATTGTAAATGCACAAACAGTAATATCTCCACATTGCAAGGTGCAATTCGGAAATTTTTTGCTTTTTCCTGCTAATCCTAGCATGATAAAGAAGATTCAAAGAGAGTGAGATGCCAGCTCCTTTCATTCAGTCAGTAGCTTCAAACATTTCTGGTATATGAATAACATGATGTTTTTCAATTGCAAAAATCAATGAATATTGTAAATGCACAAACAGTAATATCTCCACATTGCAAGGTGCAATTCTGAAATTTTTTGCTTTTTCCTGCTAATCCTAGCATGATAAAGAAGATTCAAAGAGAGTGAGATGCCAGCTCCTTTCATTCAGTCAGTAGCTTCAAACATTTCTGGACGTTTTTCAATGGCAAAAATCAATGAATATTGTAAATGCACAAACAGTAATATCTCCACATTGCAAGGTGCAATTCTGAAATTTTTTGCTTTTTCCTGTTAATCCTAGCATGATAAAGAAGATTCAAAGAGAGTGAGATGCCAGCTCCTTTCATTCAGTCAGTAGCTTCAAACATTTCTGGTATATGAAAAACATGTTTTTCAATGGCAAAAATCAATGAATATTGTAAATGCACAAACAGTAATATCTCCACATTGCAAGGTGCAATTCTGAAATTTTTTGCTTTTTCCTGTTAATCCTAGCATGATAAAGAAGATTCAAAGAGAGTGAGATGCCAGCTCCTTTCATTCAGTCAGTAGCTTCAAACATTTCTGGTATATGAAAAACATGTTTTTCAATGGCAAAAATCAATGAATATTGTAAATGCACAAACAGTAATATCTCCACATTGCAAGGTGCAATTCTGAAATTTTTTGCTTTTTCCTGCTAATCCTAGCATGATAAAGAAGATTCAAAGAGAGTGAGATGCCAGCTCCTTTCATTCAGTCATTAGCTTCAAACATTTCTGGACGTTTTTCAATGGCAAAAATCAATGAATATTGTAAATGCACAAACAGTAATATCTCCACATTGCAAGGTGCAATTCTGAAATTTTTTGCTTTTTCCTGTTAATCCTAGCATGATAAAGAAGATTCAAAGAGAGTGAGATGCCAGCTCCTTTCATTCAGTCAGTAGCTTCAAACATTTCTGGTATATGAAAAACATGTTTTTCAATGGCAAAAATCAATGAATATTGTAAATGCACAAACAGTAATATCTCCACATTGCAAGGTGCAATTCTGAAATTTTTTGCTTTTTCCTGCTAATCCTAGCATGATAAAGAAGATTCAAAGAGAGTGAGATGCCAGCTCCTTTCATTCAGTCAGTAGCTTCAAACATTTCTGGTATATGAAAAACATGTTTTTCAATGGCAAAAGTCAATGAATATTGTAAATGCACAAACAGTAATATCTCCACATTGCAAGGTGCAATTCTGAAATTTTTTGCTTTTTCCTGCTAATCCTAGCATGATAAAGAAGATTCAAAGAGAGTGAGATGCCAGCTCCTTTCATTCAGTCAGTAGCTTCAAACATTTCTGGTATATGAAAAACATGTTTTTCAATGGCAAAAATCAATGAATATTGTAAATGCACAAACAGTAATATCTCCACATTGCAAGGCGCAATTCTGAAATTTTTTGCTTTTTCCTGCTCCTCTTAGCATGATAAAGAAGATTCAAAGAGAGTGAGATGCCAGCTCCTTTCATTCAGTCAGTAGCTTCAATCATTTCTGGACGTTTTTCAATGGCAAAAATCAATGAATATTGTAAATGCACAAACAGTAATTTCTCCGCATTGCAAGGTGCAATTCTGAAATTTTTTGCTTTTTCCTGCTCCTCTTAGCATGATAAAGAAGATTCAAAGAGAGTGAGGTGCCAGCTCCTTTCATTCAGTCAGTAGCTTCAAACATTTCTGGTATATGAATAACATGTTTTTCAATGGCAAAAATCAATGAATATTGTAAATGCACAAACAGTAATTTCTCCGCATTGCAAGGTGCAATTCTGAAATTTTTTGCTTTTTCCTGCTCCTCTTAGCATGATAAAGAAGATTCAAAGAGAGTGAGATGCCAGCTCCTTTCATTCAGTCAGTAGCTTCAATCATTTCTGGACGTTTTTCAATGGCAAAAATCAATGAATATTGTAAATGCACAAACAGTAATTTCTCCGCATTGCAAGGTGCAATTCTGAAATTTTTTGCTTTTTCCTGCTCCTCTTAACATGATAAAGAAGATTCAAAGAGAGTGAGATGCCAGCTCCTTTCATTCAGTCAGTAGCTTCAATCATTTCTGGACGTTTTTCAATGGCAAAAATCAATGAATATTGTAAATGCACAAACTGTAATTTCTCCGCATTGCAAGGTGCAATTCTGAAATTTTTTGCTTTTTCCTGCTCCTCTTAGCATGATAAAGAAGATTCAAAGAGAGTGAGATGCCAGCTCCTTTCATTCAGTCAGTAGCTTCAATCATTTCTGGACGTTTTTCAATGGCAAAAATCAATGAATATTGTAAATGCACAAACAGTAATTTCTGTGCATTGCAAGGTGCAATTCTGAAATTTTTTGCTTTTTCCTGCTCCTCTTAGCATGGTAAAGAAGATTCAAAGAGAGTGAGATGCCAGCTCCTTTCATTCAGTCAGTAGCTTCAAACATTTCTGGTATATGAATAACATGATGTTTTTCAATGACAAAAATCAATGAATATTGTAAATGCACAAACAGTAATTTCTCCGCATTGCAAGGTGCAAGTCTGAAATTTTTTGCTTTTTCCTGCTCCTCTTAGCATGATAAAGAAGATTCAAAGAGAGTGAGATGCCAGCTCCTTTCATTCAGTTAGTAGCTTCAATCATTTCTGGACGTTTTTCAATGGCAAAAATCAATGAATATTGTAAATGCACAAACTGTAATTTCTCCGCATTGCAAGGTGCAATTCTGAAATTTTTTGCTTTTTCCTGCTCCTCTTAGCATGATAAAGAAGATTCAAAGAGAGTGAGATGCCAGCTCCTTTCATTCAGTCAGTAGCTTCAATCATTTCTGGACGTTTTTCAATGGCAAAAATCAATGAATATTGTAAATGCACAAACAGTAATTTCTCCGCATTGCAAGGTGCAATTCTGAAATTTTTTGCTTTTTCCTGCTCCTCTTAGCATGGTAAAGAATACTCAAAGAGAGTGAGATGCCAGCTCCTTTCATTCAGTCAGTAGCTTCAAACATTTCTGGTATATGAATAACATGATGTTTTTCAATGGCAAAAATGAATGAATATTGTAAATGCACAAACAGTAATTTCTCCGCATTGCAAGGTGCAAGTCTGAAATTTTTTGCTTTTTCCTGCTCCTCTTAGCATGATAAAGAAGATTCAAAGAGAGTGAGATGCCAGCTCCTTTCATTCAGTCAGTAGCTTCAAACATTACTGGTATATGAATAACATGATGTTTTTCAATGGCAAAAATCAATGAATATTGTAAATGCACAAACAGTAATTTCTCCGCATTGCAAGGTGCAATTCTGAAATTTTTTGCTTTTTCCTGCTCCTCTTAGCATGATAAAGAAGATTCAAAGAGAGTGAGATGCCAGCTCCTTTCATTCAGTCAGTAGCTTCAATCATTTCTGGACGTTTTTCAATGGCAAAAATCAATGAATATTGTAAATGCACAAACAGTAATTTCTCCGCATTGCAAGGTGCAATTCTGAAATTTTTTGCTTTTTCCTGCTCCTCTTAGCATGATAAAGAAGATTCAAAGAGAGTGAGATGTCAGCTCCTTTCATTCAGTCAGTAGCTTCAAACATTTCTGGTATATGAATAACATGATGTTTTTCAATGGCAAAAATCAATGGATATTGTAAATGCACAAACAGTAATTTCTCCGCATTGCAAGGTGCAATTCTGAAATTTTTTGCTTTTTCCTGCTCCTCTTAGCATGATAAAGAAGATTCAAAGAGAGTGAGATGCCAGCTCCTTTCATTCAGTCAGTAGCTTCAATCATTTCTGGACGTTTTTCAATGGCAAAAATCAATGAATATTGTAAATGCACAAACAGTAATTTCTCCGCATTGCAAGGTGCAATTCTGAAATTTTTTGCTTTTTCCTGCTCCTCTTAGCATGATAAAGAAGATTCAAAGAGAGTGAGATGCCAGCTCCTTTCATTCAGTCAGTAGCTTCAAACATTTCTGGTATATGAATAACATGATGTTTTTCAATGGCAAAAATCAATGAATATTGTAAATGCACAAACAGTAATTTCTCCGCATTGCAAGGTGCAATTCTGAAATTTTTTGCTTTTTCCTGCTCCTCTTAGCATGATAAAGAAGATTCAAAGAGAGTGAGATGCCAGCTCCTTTCGTTCAGTCAGTAGCTTCAATCATTTCTGGACGTTTTTCAATGGCAAAAATCATTGAATATTATAAATGCACAAACAGTAATTTCTCCGCATTGCAAGGTGCAATTCTGAAATTTTTTACTTTTTCCTGCTCCTCTTAGCATGATAAATAAGATTCAAAGAGAGTGAGATGCCAGCTCCTTTCATTCAGTCAGTAGCTTCAATCATTTCTGGTATATGAATAACATGATGTTTTTCAATGGCAAAAATCAATGAATATTGTAAATGCACAAACAGTAATTTCTCCGCATTGCAAGGTGCAATTCTGAAATTTTTTGCTTTTTCCTGCTCCTCGTAGCATGATAAAGAAGATTCAAAGAGAGTGAGATGCCAGCTCCTTTCATTCAGTCAGTAGCTTCAAACATTTCTGGACGTTTTTCAATGGCAAAAATCAATGAATATTGTAAATGCACAAACAGTAATTTCTCCGCATTGCAAGGTGCAATTCTGAAATTTTTTGCTTTTTCCTGCTCCTCGTAGCATGATAAAGAAGATTCAAAGAGAGTGAGATGCCAGCTCCTTTCATTCAGTCAGTAGCTTCAATCATTTCTGGACGTTTTTCAATGGCAAAAATCAATGAATATTGTAAATGCACAAACAGTAATTTCTCCGCATTGCAAGGTGCAATTCTGAAATTTTTTGCTTTTTCCTGCTCCTCTTAGCATGATAAAGAAGATTCAAAGAGAGTGAGATGCCAGCTCCTTTCGTTTAGTCAGTAGCTTCAATCATTTCTGGACGTTTTTCAATGGCAAAAATCAATGAATATTGTTAATGCACAAACAGTAATTTCTCCGCATTGCAAGGTGCAATTCTGAAATTTTTTGCTTTTTCCTGCTCCTCTTACAATGATAAAGAAGATTCAAAGAGAGTGAGATGCCAGCTCCTTTCATTCAGTCAGTAGCTTCAATCATTTCTGGACGTTTTTCAATGGCAAAAATCAATGAATATTGTAAATGCACAAACAGTAATTTCTCCGCATTGCAAGGTGCAATTCTGAAATTTTTTGCTTTTTCCTGCTCCTCTTAGCATGATAAAGAAGATTCAAAGAGAGTGAGATGCCAGCTCCTTTCATTCAGTCAGTAGCTTCAAACATTTCTGGTATATGAATAACATGATGTTTTTCAATGGCAAAAATCAATGAATATTGTAAATGCACAAACAGTAATTTATCCGCATTGCAAGGTGCAATTCTGAAATTTTTTGCTTTTTCCTGCTCCTCTTAGCATGATAAAGAAGATTCAAAGAGAGTGAGATGCCAGCTCCTTTTGTTCAGTCAGTAGCTTCAATCATTTCTGGACGTTTTTCAATGGCAAAAATCATTGAATATTATAAATGCACAAACAGTAATTTCTCCGCATTGCAAGGTGCAATTCTGAAATTTTTTACTTTTTCCTGCTCCTCTTAGCATGATAAAGAAGATTCAAAGAGAGTGAGATGCCAGCTCCTTTCATTCAGTCAGTAGCTTCAATCATTTCTGGTATATGAATAACATGATGTTTTTCAATGGCAAAAATCAATGAATATTGTAAATGCACAAACAGTAATTTCTCCGCATTGCAAGGTGCAATTCTGAAATTTTTTACTTTTTCCTGCTCCTCTTAGCATGATAAAGAAGATTCAAAGAGAGTGAGATGACAGCTCCTTTCATTCAGTCAGTAGCTTCAATCATTTCTGGACGTTTTTCAATGGCAAAAATCAATGAATATTGTAAATGCACAAACAGTAATTTCTCCGCATTGCAAGGTGCAATTCTGAAATTTTTTGCTTTTTCCTGCTCTTCTTAGCATGATAAACAAGATTCAAAGAGAGTGAGATGCCAGCTCCTTTCATTCAGTCAGTAGCTTCAATCATTTCTGGACGTTTTTCAATGGCAAAAATCAATGAATATTGTAAATGCACAAACAGTAATTTCTCCGCATTGCAAGGTGCAATTCTGAAATTTTTTGCTTTTTCCTGCTCCTCTTAGCATGATAAAGAAGATTCAAAGAGAGTGAGATGCCAGCTCCTTTCATTCAGTCAGTAGCTTCAATCATTTCTGGACGTTTTTCAATTGCAAAAATCAATGAATATTGTAAATGCACAAACAGTAATTTCTCCGCATTGCAAGGTGCAATTCTGAAATTTTTTGCTTTTTCCTGCTCCTCTTAGCATGATAAAGACGATTCAAAGAGAGTGAGATGCCAGCTACTTTCATTCAGTCAGTAGCTTCAATCATTTCTGGTATATGAATAACATGATGTTTTTCAATGGCAAAAATCAATGAATATTGTAAATGCACAAACAGTAATTTCTCCGCATTGCAAGGTGCAATTCTGAATTTTTTTGCTTTTTCCTGCTGCTCTTAGCATGATAAAGAAGATTCAAAGAGAGTGAGATGACAGCTCCTTTCATTCAGTCAGTAGCTTCAATCATTTCTGGACGTTTTTCAATGGCAAAAATCAATGAATATTGTAAATGCACAAACAGTAATTTCTCCGCATTGCAAGGTGCAATTCTGAAATTTTTTGCTTTTTCCTGCTCTTCTTAGCATGATAAACAAGATTCAAAGAGAGTGAGATGCCAGCTCCTTTCATTCAGTCAGTAGCTTCAATCATTTCTGGACGTTTTTCAATGGCAAAAATCAATGAATATTGTAAATGCACAAACAGTAATTTCTCCGCATTGCAAGGTGCAATTCTGAAATTTTTTGCTTTTTCCTGCTCCTCTTAGCATGATAAAGAAGATTCAAAGAGAGTGAGATGCCAGCTCCTTTCATTCAGTCAGTAGCTTCAAACATTTCTGGTATATGAATAACATGATGTTTTTCAATGGCAAAAATCAATGAATATTGTAAATGCACAAACAGTAATTTCTCAGCATTGCAAGGTGCAATTCTGAAATTTTTTGCTTTTTCCTGCTCCTCTTAGCATGATAAAGAAGATTCAAAGAGAGTGAGATGCCAGCTCCTTTCATTCAGTCAGTAGCTTCAATCATTTCTGGACGTTTTTCAATTGCAAAAATCAATGAATATTGTAAATGCACAAACAGTAATTTCTCCGCATTGCAAGGTGCAATTCTGAAATTTTTTGCTTTTTCCTGCTCCTCTTAGCATGATAAAGACGATTCAAAGAGAGTGAGATGCCAGCTACTTTCATTCAGTCAGTAGCTTCAATCATTTCTGGTATATGAATAACATGATGTTTTTCAATGGCAAAAATCAATGAATATTGTAAATGCACAAACAGTAATTTCTCCGCATTGCAAGGTGCAATTCTGAATTTTTTTGCTTTTTCCTGCTGCTCTTAGCATGATAAAGAAGATTCAAAGAGAGTGAGATGCCAGCTCCTTTCATTCACTCAGTAGCTTCAATCATTTCTGGTATATGAATAACATGATGTTTTTCAATGGCAAAAATCAATGAATATTGTAAATGCACAAACAGTAATTTATCCGCATTGCAAGGTGCAATTCTGAAATTTTTTGCTTTTTCCTGCTCCTCTTAGCATGATAAAGAAGATTCAAAGAGAGTGAGATGCAAGCTCCTTTCATTCAGTCAGTAGCTTCAAACATTTCTGGTATATGAATAACATGATGCTTTTCAATGGCAAAAATCAATGAATATTGTAAATGCACAAACAGTAATTTCTCCACATTGCAAGGTGCAATTCTGAAATTTTTTGCTTTTTCCTGCTCCTCTTAGCATGATAAAAAAGATTCAAAGAGAGTGAGATGCCAGCTCCTTTCATTCAGTCAGTAGCTTCAATCATTTCTGGACGTTTTTCAATGGCAAAAATCAATGAATATTGTAAATGCACAAACAGTAATTTCTCCGCATTGCAAGGTGCAATTCTGAAATTTTTTGCTTTTTCCTGCTCCTCTTAGCATGATAAAGAAGATTCAAAGAGAGTGAGATGCCAGCTCCTTTCATTCAGTCAGTAGCTTCAATCATTTCTGGTATATGAATAACATGATGTTTTTCAATGGCAAAAATCAATGAATTTTGTAAATGCACAAACAGTAATTTCTCCGCATTGCAAGGTGCAATTCTGAAATTTTTTGCTTTTTCCTGCTCCTCTTAGCATGATAAAGAAGATTCAAAGAGAGTGAGATGCCAGCTCCTTTCATTCAGTCAGTAGCTTCAATTATTTCTTGACGTTTTTCAATGGCAAAAATCATTGAATATTGTAAATGCACAAACAGTAATTTCTCCGCATTGCAAGGTGCAATTCTGAAATTTTTTACTTTTTCCTGCTCCTCTTAGCATGATAAAGAAGATTCAAAGAGAGTGAGATGCCAGCTCCTTTCATTCAGTCAGTAGCTTCAATCATTTCTGGTATATGAATAACATGATGTTTTTCAATCGCAAAAATCAATGAATATTGTAAATGCACAAACAGTAATTTCTCCGCATTGCAAGGTGCAATTCTGAATTTTTTTGCTTTTTCCTGCTCCTTTTAGCATGATAAAGAAGATTCAAAGAGAGTGAGATGCCAGCTCCTTTCATTCAGTCAGTAGCTTCAATCATTTCTGGACGTTTTTCAATGGCAAAAATCAATGAATATTGTAAATGCACAAACAGTAATTTCTCCGCATTGCAAGGTGCAATTCTGAATTTTTTTGCTTTTTCCTGCTCCTTTTAGCATGATAAAGAAGATTCAAAGAGAGTGAGATGCCAGCTCCTTTCCTTCAGTCAGAAGCTTCAATCATTTCTGGTATATGAATAACATGATGTTTTTCAATGGCAAAAATCAATGAATATTGTAAATGCACAAACAGTAATTTCTCCGCATTGCAAGGTGCAATTCTGAAATTTTTTGCTTTTTCCAGCTCCTCTTAGCATGATAAAGAAGATTCAAAGAGAGTGAGATGCCAGCTCCTTTCATTCAGTCAGTAGCTTCAATCATTTCTGGACGTTTTTCAATGGCAAAAATCAATGAATATTGTAAATGCACAAACAGTAATTTCTCCGCATTGCAAGGTGCAATTCTGAAATTTTTTGCTTTTTCCTGCTCCTTTTAGCATGATAAAGAAGATTCAAAGAGAGTGAGATGCCAGCTCCTTTCCTTCAGTCAGTAGCTTCAATCATTTCTGGTATATGAATAACATGATGTTTTTCAATGGCAAAAATCAATGAATTTTGTAAATGCACAAACAGTAATTTCTCCGCATTGCAAGGCGCAATTCTGAAATTTTTTGCTTTTTCCTGCTCCTCTTAGAATGATAAAGAAGATTCAAAGAGAGTGAGATGCCAGCTCCTTTCATTCAGTCAGTAGCTTCAATCATTTCTGGACATTTTTCAATGGCAAAAATCAATGAATATTGTAAATGCACAAACAGTAATTTCTCCGCATTGCAAGGTGCAATTCTGAAATTTTTTGCTTTTTCCTGCTCCTCTTAGCATGATAAAGAAGATTCAAAGAGAGTGAGATGCCAGCTCCTTTCATTCAGTCAGTAGCTTCAATCATTTCTGGACGTTTTTCAATGGCAAAAATCAATGAATATTGTAAATGCACAAACAGTAATTTCTCCGCATTGCAAGGTGCAATTCTGAAATTTTTTGCTTTTTCCTGCTCCTCTTAGCATGATAAAGAAGATTCAAAGAGAGTGAGGTGCCAGCTCCTTTCATTCAGTCAGGAGCTTCAAACATTTCTGGTATATGAATAACATGTTTTTCAATGGCAAAAATCAATGAATATTGTAAATGCACAAACAGTAATTTCTCCGCATTGCAAGGTGCAATTCTGAAATTTTTTGCTTTTTCCTGCTCCTCTTAGCATGATAAAGAAGATTCAAAGAGAGTGAGATGCCAGCTCCTTTCATTCAGTCAGTAGCTTCAATCATTTCTGGACGTTTTTCAATGGCAAAAATCAATGAATATTGTAAATGCACAAACAGTAATTTCTCCGCATTGCAAGGTGCAATTCTGAAATTTTTTGCTTTTTCCTGCTCCTCTTAGCATGATAAAGAAGATTCAAAGAGAGTGAGATGCCAGCTCCTTTCATTCAGTCAGTAGCTTCAATCATTTCTGGACGTTTTTCAATGGCAAAAATCAATGAATATTGTAAATGCACAAACTGTAATTTCTCAGCATTGCAAGGTGCAATTCTGAAATTTTTTGCTTTTTCCTGCTCCTCTTAGCATGATAAAGAAGATTCAAAGAGAGTGAGATGCCAGCTCCTTTCATTCAGTCAGTAGCTTCAATCATTTCTGGACGTTTTTCAATGGCAAAAATCAATGAATATTGTAAATGCACAAACAGTAATTTCTCCGCATTGCAAGGTGCAATTCTGAAATTTTTTGCTTTTTCCTGCTCCTCTTAGCATGATAAAGAAGATTCAAAGAGAGTGAGATGCCAGCTCCTTTCATTCAGTCAGTAGCTTCAATCATTTCTGGACATTTTTCAATGGCAAAAATCAATGAATATTGTAAATGCACAAACAGTAATTTCTCCGCATTGCAAGGTGCAATTCTGAAATTTTTTGCTTTTTCCTGCTCCTCTTAGCATGATAAAGAAGATTCAAAGAGAGTGAGATGCCAGCTCCTTTCCTTCAGTCAGTAGCTTCAATCATTTCTGGTATATGAATAACATCATGTTTTTCAATGGCAAAAATCAATGAATTTTGTAAATGCACAAACAGTAATTTCTCCGCATTGCAAGGCGCAATTCTGAAATTTTTTGCTTTTTCCTGCTCCTCTTAGCATGATAAAGAAGATTCAAAGAGAGTGAGATGCCAGCTCCTTTCATTCAGTCAGTAGCTTCAATCATTTCTGGACATTTTTCAATGGCAAAAATCAATGAATATTGTAAATGCACAAACAGTAATTTCTCCGCATTGCAAGGTGCAATTCTGAAATTTTTTGCTTTTTCCTGCTCCTCTTAGCATGACAAAGAAGATTCAAAGAGAGTGAGATGCCAGCTCCCCTCATTCAGTCAGTAACTTCAATCATTTCTGGACGTTTTTCAATGGCAAAAATCAATGAATATTGTAAATGCACAAACAGTAATTTCTCCGCATTGCAAGGTGCAATTCTGAAATTTTTTGCTTTTTCCTGCTCCTCTTAGCATGATAAAGAAGATTCAAAGAGAGTGAGGTGCCAGCTCCTTTCATTCAGTCAGGAGCTTCAAACATTTCTGGTATATGAATAACATGTTTTTCAATGGCAAAAATCAATGAATATTGTAAATGCACAAACAGTAATTTCTCCGCATTGCAAGGTGCAATTCTGAAATTTTTTGCTTTTTCCTGCTCCTCTTAGCATGATAAAGAAGATTCAAAGAGAGTGAGATGCCAGCTCCTTTCATTCAGTCAGTAGCTTCAATCATTTCTGGACGTTTTTCAATGGCAAAAATCAATTAATATTGTAAATGCACAAACAGTAATTTCTCCGCATTGCTAGGTGCAATTCTGAAATTTTTTGCTTTTTCCTGCTACTCTTAGCATGATAAAGAAGATTCAAAGAGAGTGAGATGCCAGCTCCTTTCATTCAGTCAGTAGCTTCAATCATTTCTGGACGTTTTTCAATGGCAAAAATCAATGAATATTGTAAATGCACAAACTGTAATTTCTCCGCATTGCAAGGTGCAATTCTGAAATTTTTTGCTTTTTCCTGCTCCTCTTAGCATGATAAAGAAGATTCAAAGAGAGTGAGATGCCAGCTCCTTTCATTCAGTCAGTAGCTTCAATCATTTCTGGACATTTTTCAATGGCAAAAATCAATGAATATTGTAAATGCACAAACAGTAATTTCTCCGCATTGCAAGGTGCAATTCTGAAATTTTTTGCTTTTTCCTGCTCCTCTTAGCATGATAAAGAAGATTCAAAGAGAGTGAGATGCCAGCTCCTTTCATTCAGTCAGTAGCTTCAATCATTTCTGGACATTTTTCAATGGCAAAAATCAATGAATATTGTAAATGCACAAACAGTAATTTCTCCGCATTGCAAGGTGCAATTCTGAAATTTTTTGCTTTTTCCTGCTCCTCTTAGCATGATAAAGAAGATTCAAAGAGAGTGAGATGTCAGCTCCTTTCATTCAGTCAGTAGCTTCAAACATTTCTGGTATATGAATAACATGATGTTTTTCAATGGCAAAAATCAATGAATATTGTAAATGCACAAACAGTAATTTCTCCGCATTGCAAGGTGCAATTCTGAAATTTTTTGCTTTTTCCTGCTCCTCTTAGCATGATAAAGAAGATTCAAAGAGAGTGAGATGCCAGCTCCTTTCATTCAGTCAGTAGCTTCAATCATTTCTGGTATATGAATAACATGATGTTTTTCAATGGCAAAAATCAATGAATTTTGTAAATGCACAAACAGTAATTTCTCAGCATTGCAAGGTGCAATTCTGAAATTTTTTGCTTTTTCCTGCTCCTCTTAGCATGATAAAGAAGATTCAAAGAGAGTGAGATGCCAGCTCCTTTCATTGTCAGTAGCTTCAATCATTTCTGGACGTTTTTCAATGGCAAAAATCAATGAATATTGTAAATGCACAAACAGTAATTTCTCCGCATTGCAAGGTGCAATTCTGAAATTTTTTGCTTTTTCCTGCTCCTCTTAGCATTATGAAGAAGATTCAAAGAGAGTGAGATACCAGCTCCATTCATTCAGTCAGTAGCTTCAAACATTTCTGGTATATGAATAACATGTTTTTCAATGGCAAAAATCAATGAATATTGTAAATGCACAAACAGTAATTTCTCCGCATTGCAAGGTGCAATTCTGAAATTTTTTGCTTTTTCCTGCTCCTCTTAGCATGATAAAGAAGATTCAAAGAGAGTGAGATGCCAGCTCCTTTCGTTCAGTCAGTAGCTTCAATCATTTCTGGATGTTTTTCAATGGCAAAAATCATTGAATATTGTAAATGCACAAACAGTAATTTCTCCGCATTGCAAGGTGCAATTCTGAAATTTTTTACTTTTTCCTGCTCCTCTTAGCATGATAAAGAAGATTCAAAGAGAGTGAGATGCCATCTCCTTTCATTCAGTCAGTAGCTTCAATCATTTCTGGACGTTTTTCAATTGCAAAAATCAATGAATATTGTAAATGCACAAACAGTAATTTCTCCGCATTGCAAGGTGCAATTCTGAAATTTTTTGCTTTTTCCTGCTCCTCT
Organism: Phyllobates terribilis; assembly: GCF_046119375.1. NCBI lineage: Eukaryota > Metazoa > Chordata > Amphibia > Anura > Dendrobatidae > Phyllobates > Phyllobates terribilis. The sequence continues at coordinate 57,413 of NW_027364122.1, read as the reverse complement.
TAGCATGATAAAGAAGATTCAAAGAGAGTGAGATGCCAGCTCCTTTCAATCAGTCAGTAGCTTCAATCATTTCTGGACGTTTTTCAATGGCAAAAATCAATGAATATTGTAAATGCACAAACAGTAATTTCTCCGCATTGCAAGGTGCAATTCTGAAATTTTTTGCTTTTTCCTGCTCCTTTTAGCATGATAAACAAGATTCAAAGAGAGTGAGATGCCAGCTCCTTTCATTCAGTCAGTAGCTTCAATCATTTATGGACGTTTTTCAATTGCAAAAATCATTGAATATTGTAAATGCACAAACAGTAATTCCTCCGCATTGCAAGGTGCAATTCTGAAATTTTTTACTTTTTCCTGCTCCTCTTAGCATGATAAAGAAGATTCAAAGAGAGTGAGATGCCAGCTCCTTTCATTCAGTCAGTAGCTTCAATCATTTCTGGTATATGAATAACATGATGTTTTTCAATCGCAAAAATCAATGAATATTGTAAATGCACAAACAGTAATTTCTCCGCATTGCAAGGTGCAATTCTGAAATTTTTTGCTTTTTCCTGCTCCTCTTAGCATGATAAAGAAGATTCAAAGAGAGTGAGATGCCAGCTCCTTTCATTCAGTCAGTAGCTTCAATCATTTCCGGACGTTTTTCAATGGCAAAAATCAATGAATATTGTAAATGCACAAACAGTAATTTCTCCGCATTGCAAGGTGTAATTCTGAAATTTTTTGCTTTTTCCTGCTCCTCTTAGCATGATAAAGAAGATTCAAAGAGAGTGAGATGCCAGCTCCTTTCCTTCAGTCAGTAGCTTCAATCATTTCTGGTATATGAATAACATGATGTTTTTCAATGGCAAAAATCAATGAATTTTGTAAATGCACAAACAGTAATTTCTCCGCATTGCAAGGCGCAATTCTGAAATTTTTTGCTTTTTCCTGCTCCTCTTAGCATGATAAAGAAGATTCAAAGAGAGTGAGATGCTAGCTCCTTTCATTCAGTCAGTAGCTTCAATCATTTCTGAACGTTTTTCAATGGCAAAAATCAATGAATATTGTAAATGCACAAACAGTAATTTCTCCGCATTGCAAGGTGCAATTCTGAAATTTTTTGCTTTTTCCTGCTCCTCTTAGCATGATAAACAAGATTCAAAGAGAGTGAGGTGCCAGCTCCTTTCATTCAGTCAGGAGCTTCCAACATTTCTGGTATATGAATAACATGTTTTTCAATGGCAAAAATCAATGAATATTGTAAATGCACAAACAGTAATTTCTCCGCATTGCAAGGTGCAATTCTGAAATTTTTTGCTTTTTCCTGCTCCTCTTAGCATGATAAAGAAGATTCAGAGAGAGTGAGATGCCAGCTCCTTTCATTCAGTCAGTAGCTTCAATCATTTCTGGACATTTTTCAATGGCAAAAATCAATGAATATTGTAAATGCACAAACAGTAATTTCTCCGCATTGCAAGGTGCAATTCTGAAATTTTTTAGCATTTTCCTGCTCCTCTTAGCATGATAAAGAAGATTCAAAGAGAGTGAGATGCCAGCTCCTTTCATTCAGTCAGTAGCTTCAATCATTTCTGGACGTTTTTCAATGGCAAAAATCAATGAATATTGTAAATGCACAAACTGTAATTTCTCCGCATTGCAAGGTGCAATTCTGAAATTTTTTGCTTTTTCCTGCTCCTCTTAGCATGATAAAGAAGATTCAAAGAGAGTGAGATGCCAGCTCCTTTCATTCAGTCAGTAGCTTCAATCATTTCTGGACGTTTTTCAATGGCAAAAATAAATGAATATTGTAAATGCACAAACAGTAATTTCTCCGCATTGCAAGGTGCAATTCTGAAATTTTTTGCTTTTTCCTGCTCCTCTTAGCATGATAAAGAATATTCAAAGAGAGTGAGATGCCAGCTCCTTTCATTCAGTCAGTAGCTTCAATCATTTCTGGACGTTTTTCAATGGCAAAAATCAATGAATATTGTAAATGCACAAACAGTAATTTCTCCGCATTGCAAGGTGCAATTCTGAAATTTTTTGCTTTTTCCTGCTCCTCTTAGCATGATAAAGAAGATTCAAAGAGAGTGAGATGCCAGCTCCTTTCATTCAGTCAGTAGCTTCAATCATTTCTGGTATATGAATAACATGATGTTTTTCAATGACAAAAATCAATGAATTTTGTAAATGCACAAACAGTAATTTCTCAGCATTGCAAGGTGCAATTCTGAAATTTTTTGCTTTTTCCTGCTCCTCTTAGCATGATAAAGAAGATTCAAAGAGAGTGAGATGCCAGCTCCTTTCATTGTCAGTAGCTTCAATCATTTCTGGACGTTTTTCAATGGCAAAAATCAATGAATATTGTAAATGCACAAACAGTAATTTCTCCGCATTGCAAGGTGCAATTCTGAAATTTTTTGCTTTTTCCTGCTCCTCTTAGCATTATGAAGAAGATTCAAAGAGAGTGAGATACCAGCTCCTTTCATTCAGTCAGTAGCTTCAAACATTTCTGGTATATGAATAACATGATGTTTTTCAATGGCAAAAATCAATGAATATTGTAAATGCACAAACAGTAATTTCTCCGCATTGCAAGGTGCAATTCTGAAATTTTTTGCTTTTTCCTGCTCCTCTTAGCATGATAAAGAAGATTCAAAGAGAGTGAGATGCCAGCTCCTTTAGTTCAGTCAGTAGCTTCAATCATTTCTGGACGTTTTTCAATGGCAAAAATCATTGAATATTGTAAATGCACAAACAGTAATTTCTCCGCATTGCAAGGTGCAATTCTGAAATTTTTTACTTTTTCCTGCTCCTCTTAGCATGATAAAGAAGATTCAAAGAGAGTGAGATGCCAGCTCCTTTCATTCAGTCAGTAGCTTCAATCATTTCTGGTATATGAATAACATGATGTTTTTCAATCGCAAAAATCAATGAATATTGTAAATGCACAAACAGTAATTTCTCCGCATTGCAAGGTGCAATTCTGAAATTTTTTGCTTTTTCCTGCTCCTCTTAGCATGATAAAGAAGATTCAAAGAGAGTGAGATGCCAGCTCCTTTCATTCAGTCAGTAGCTTCAATCATTTCTGGACGTTTTTCAATGGCAAAAATCAATGAATATTGTAAATGCACAAACAGTAATTTCTCCGCATTGCAAGGTGCAATTCTGAAATTTTTTGCTTTTTCCTGCTCCTCTTAGCATGATAAAGAAGATTCAAAGAGAGTGAGATGCCAGCTCCTTTCCTTCAGTCAGTAGCTTCAATCATTTCTGGCATATGAATAACATGATGTTTTTCAATGGCAAAAATCAACGAATTTTGTAAATGCACAAACAGTAATTTCTCCGCATTGCAAGGCGCAATTCTGAAATTTTTTGCTTTTTCCTGCTCCTCTTAGCATGATAAAGAAGATTCAAAGAGAGTGAGATGCCAGCTCCTTTCATTCAGTCAGTAGCTTCAATCATTTCTGAACATTTTTCAATGGCAAAAATCAATGAATATTGTAAATGCACAAACAGTAATTTCTCCGCATTGCAAGGTGCAATTCTGAAATTTTTTGCTTTTTCCTGCTCCTCTTAGCATGATAAAGAAGATTCAAAGAGAGTGAGATGACAGCTCCTTTCATTCAGTCAGTAGCTTCAATCATTTCTGGACGTTTTTCAATGGCAAAAATCAATGAATATTGTAAATGCACAAACAGTAATTTCTCCGCATTGCAAGGTGCAATTCTGAAATTTTTTGCTTTTTCCTGCTCCTCTCAGCATGATAAAGAAGATTCAAAGAGAGTGAGGTGCCAGCTCCTTTCATTCAGTCAGGAGCTTCAAACATTTCTGGTATATGAATAACATGTTTTTCAATGGCAAAAATCAATGAATATTGTAAATGCACAAACAGTAATTTCTCCGCATTGCAAGGTGCAATTCTGAAATTTTTTGCTTTTTCCTGCTCCTCTTAGCATGATAAAGAAGATTCAAAGAGAGTGAGATGCCAGCTCCTTTCATTCAGTCAGTAGCTTCAATCATTTCTGGACGTTTTTCAATGGCAAAAATCAATGAATATTGTAAATGCACAAACAGTAATTTCTCCGCATTGCAAGGTGCAATTCTGAAATTTTTTGCTTTTTCCTGCTCCTCTTAGCATGATAAAGAAGATTCAAAGAGAGTGAGATGCCAGCTCCTTTCATTCAGTCAGTAGCTTCAATCATTTCTGGACGTTTTTCAATGGCAAAAATCAATGAATATTGTAAATGCACAAACAGTAATTTCTCCGCATTGCAAGGTGCAATTCTGAAATTTTTTGCTTTTTCCTGCTCCTCTTAGCATAATAAAGAAGATTCAAAGAGAGTGAGATGCCAGCTCCTTTCCTTCAGTCAGTAGCTTCAATCATTTCTGGCATATGAATAACATGATGTTTTTCAATGGCAAAAATCAATGAATTTTGTAAATGCACAAACAGTAATTTCTCCGCATTGCAAGGCGCAATTCTGAATTTTTTTGCTTTTTCCTGCTCCTCTTAGCATGATAAAGAAGATTCAAAGAGAGTGAGATGCCAGCTCCTTTCATTCAGTCAGTAGCTTCAATCATTTCTGGACATTTTTCAATGGCAAAAATCAATGAATATTGTAAATGCACAAACAGTAATTTCTCCGCATTGCAAGGTGCAATTCTGAAATTTTTTGCTTTTTCCTGCTCCTCTTAGCATGATAAAGAAGATTCAAAGAGAGTGAGATGACAGCTCCTTTCATTCAGTCAGTAGCTTCAATCATTTCTGGACGTTTTTCAGTGGCAAAAATCAATGAATATTGTAAATGCACAAACAGTAATTTCTCCGCATTGCAAGGTGCAATTCTGAAATTTTTTGCTTTTTCCTGCTCCTCTTAGCATGATAAAGAAGATTCAAAGAGAGTGAGGTGCCAGCTCCTTTCATTCAGTCAGGAGCTTCAAACATTTCTGGTATATGAATAACATGTTTTTCAATGGCAAAAATCAATGAATATTGTAAATGCACAAACAGTAATTTCTCCGCATTGCAAGGTGCAATTCTGAAATTTTTTGCTTTTTCCTGCTCCTCTTAGCATGATAAAGAAGATTCAAAGAGAGTGAGATGCCAGCTCCTTTCATTCAGTCAGTAGCTTCAATCATTTCTGGACGTTTTTCAATGGCAAAAATCAATGAATATTGTAAATGCACAAACAGTAATTTCTCCGCATTGCAAGGTGCAATTCTGAAATTTTTTGCTTTTTCCTGCTCCTCTTAGCATGATAAAGAAGATTCAAAGAGAGTGAGATGCCAGCTCCTTTCATTCAGTCAGTAGCTTCAATCATTTCTGGACGTTTTTCAATGGCAAAAATCAATGAATATTGTAAATGCACAAACAGTAATTTCTCCGCATTGCAATGTGCAATTCTGAAATTTTTTGCTTTTTCCTGCTCCTCTTAGCATGATAAAGAAGATTCAAAGAGAGTGAGATGCCAGCTCCTTTCATTCAGTCAGTAGCTTCAAACATTTCTGGTATATGAATAACATGATGTTTTTCAATGGCAAAAATCAATGAATATTGTAAATGCACAAACAGTAATTTCTCCGCATTGCAAGGTGCAATTCTGAAATTTTTTGCTTTTTTCTGCTCCTCTTAGCATGATAAAGAAGATTCAAAGAGAGTGAGATGCCAGCTCCTTTCGTTCAGTCAGTAGCTTCAATCATTTCTGGACGTTTTTCAATGGCAAAAATCATTGAATATTATAAATGCACAAACAGTAATTTCTCCGCATTGCAAGGTGCAATTTTGAAATTTTTTACTTTTTCCTGCTCCTCTTAGCATGATAAAGAAGATTCAAAGAGAGTGAGATGCCAGCTCCTTTCATTCAGTCAGTAGCTTCAATCATTTCTGGTATATGAATAACATGATGTTTTTCAATGGCAAAAATCAATGAATATTGTAAATGCACAAACAGTAATTTCTCCGCATTGCAAGGTGCAATTCTGAAATTTTTTGCTTTTTCCTGCTCCTCTTAGCATGATAAAGAAGATTCAAAGAGAGTGAGATGCCAGCTCCTTTCATTCAGTCAGTAGCTTCCATCATTTCTGGACGTTTTTCAATGGCAAAAATCAATGAATATTGTAAATGCACAAACAGTAATTTCTCCGCATTGCAAGGTGCAATTCTGAAATTTTTTGCTTTTTCCTGCTCCTCTTAGCATGATAAATAAGATTCAAAGAGAGTGAGATGCCAGCTCCTTTCATTCAGTCAGTAGCTTTAATCATTTCTGGACGTTTTTCAATGGCAAAAATCATTGAATATTGTAAATGCACAATCAGTAATTTCTCCGCATTGCAAGGTGCAATTCTGAAATTTTTTACTTTTTCCTGCTCCTCTTAGCATGATAAAGAAGATTCAAAGAGAGTGAGATGCCAGCTCCTTTCATTCAGTCAGTAGCTTCAATCATTTCTGGTATATGAATAACATGATGTTTTTCAATCGCAAAAATCAATGAATATTGTAAATGCACAAACAGTAAATTCTCCGCATTGCAAGGTGCAATTCTGAAATTTTTTGCTTTTTCCTGCTCCTCTTAGCATGATAAAGAAGATTCAAAGAGAGTGAGATGCCAGCTCCTTTCATTCAGTCAGTAGCTTCAATCATTTCTGGACGTTTTTCAATGGCAAAAACCAATGAATATTGTAAATGCACAAACAGTAATTTCTCCGCATTGCAAGGTGCAATTCTGAAATTTTTTGCTTTTTCCTGCTCCTCTTAGCATGATAAAGAAGATTCAAAGAGAGTGAGATGCCAGATCCTTTCCTTCAGTCAGTAGCTTCAATCATTTCTGGTATATGAATAACATGATGTTTTTCAATGGCAAAAATCAATGAATTTTGTAAATGCACAAACAGTAATTTCTCCGCATTGCAAGGCGCAATTCTGAAATTTTTTGCTTTTTCCTGCTCCTCTTAGCATGATAAAGAAGATTCAAAGAGAGTGAGATGCCAGCTCCTTTCATTCAGTCAGTAGCTTCAATCATTTCTGGACATTTTTCAATGGCAAAAATCAATGAATATTGTAAATGCACAAACAGTAATTTCTCCGCATTGCAAGGTGCAATTCTGAAATTTTTTGCTTTTTCCTGCTCCTCTTAGCATGATAAAGAAGATTCAAAGAGAGTGAGATGCCAGCTCCTTTCATTCAGTCAGTAGCTTCAATCATTTCTGGACGTTTTTCAATGGCAAAAATCAATGAATATTGTAAATGCACAAACAGTAATTTCTCCGCATTGCAAGGTGCAATTCTGAAATTTTTTGCTTTTTCCTGCTCCTCTTAGCATGATAAAGAAGATTCAAAGAGAGTGAGATGCCAGCTCCTTTCATTCAGTCAGTAGCTTCAATCATTTCTGGACGTTTTTCAATGGCAAAAATCAATGAATATTGTAAATGCACAAACAGTAATTTCTCCGCATTGCAAGGTGCAATTCTGAAATTTTTTGCTTTTTCCTGCTCCTCTTAGCATGATAAAGAAGATTCAAAGAGAGTGAGATGCCAGCTCCTTTCATTCAGTCAGTAGCTTCAATCATTTCTGGACGTTTTTCAATGGCAAAAATCAATGAATATTGTAAATGCACAAACAGTAATTTCTCCGCATTGCAATGTGCAATTCTGAAATTTTTTGCTTTTTCCTGCTCCTCTTAGCATGATAAAGAAGATTCAAAGAGAGTGAGATGCCAGCTACTTTCATTCAGTCAGTAGCTTCAAACATTTCTGGTACATGAATAACATGATGTTTTTCAATGGCAAAAATCAATGAATATTGTAAATGCACAAACAGTAATTTCTCCGCATTGCAAGGTGCAATTCTGAAATTTTTTGCTTTTTCCTGCTCCTCTTAGCATGATAAAGAAGATTCAAAGAGAGTGAGATGCCAGCTCCTTTCGTTCAGTCAGTAGCTTCAATCATTTCTGGACGTTTTTCAATGTCAAAAATCATTGAATATTATAAATGCACAAACAGTAATTTCTCCGCATTGCAAGGTGCAATTCTGAAATTTTTTACTTTTTCCTGCTCCTCTTAGCATGATAAAGAAGATTCAAAGAGAGTGAGATGCCAGCTCCTTTCATTCAGTCAGTAGCTTCAATCATTTCTGGTATATGAATAACATGATGTTTTTCAATGGCAAAAATCAATGAATATTGTAAATGCACAAACAGTAATTTCTCCGCATTGCAAGGTGCAATTCTGAAATTTTTTGCTTTTTCCTGCTCCTCTTAGCATGATAAAGAAGATTCAAAGAGAGTGAGATGCCAGCTCCTTTCATTCAGTCAGTAGCTTCAATCATTTCTGGACGTTTTTCAATGGCAAAAATCAATGAATATTGTAAATGCACAAACAGTAATTTCTCCGCATTGCAAGGTGCAATTCTGAAATTTTTTGCTTTTTCCTGCTCCTCTTAGCATGATAAACAAGATTCAAAGAGAGTGAGATGCCAGCTCCTTTCATTCAGTCAGTAGCTTCAATCATTTCTGGACGTTTTTCAATGGCAAAAATCATTGAATATTGTAAATGCACAAACAGTAATTTCTCCGCATTGCAAGGTGCAATTCTGAAATTTTTTACTTTTTCCTGCTCCTCTTAGCATGATAAAGAATATTCAAAGAGAGTGAGATGCCAGCTCCTTTCATTCAGTCAGTAGCTTCAATCATTTCTGGTATATGAATAACATGATGTTTTTCAATGGCAAAAATCAATGAATATTGTAAATGCACAAACAGTAATTTCTCCGCATTGCAAGGTGCAATTCTGAAATTTTTTGCTTTTTCCTGCTCCTCTAAGCATGATAAAGAAGATTCAAAGAGAGTGAGATGCCAGATCCTTTCCTTCAGTCAGTAGCTTCAATCATTTCTGGTATATGAATAACATGATGTTTTTCAATGGCAAAAATCAATGAATTTTGTAAATGCACAAACAGTAATTTCTCCGCATTGCAAGGCGCAATTCTGAAATTTTTTGCTTTTTCCTGCTCCTCTTAGCATGATAAAGAAGATTCAAAGAGAGTGAGATGCCAGCTCCTTTCATTCAGTCAGTAGCTTCAATCATTTCTGGACGTTTTTCAATGGCAAAAATCAATGAATATTGTAAATGCACAAACAGTAATTTCTCCGCATTGCAAGGTGCAATTCTGAAATTTTTTGCTTTTTCCTGCTCCTCTTAGCATGATAAAGAAGATTCAAAGAGAGTGAGATGCCAGCTCCTTTCATTCAGTCAGTAGCTTCAATCATTTCTGGACGTTTTTCAATGGCAAAAATCAATGAATATTGTAAATGCACAAACTGTAATTTCTCCGCATTGCAAGGTGCAATTCTGAAATTTTTTGCTTTTTCCTGCTCCTCTTAGCATGATAAAGAAGATTCAAAGAGAGTGAGATGCCAGCTCCTTTCATTCAGTCAGTAGCTTCAATCATTTCTGGTATATGAATAACATGATGTTTTTCAATAGCAAAAATCAATGAATATTGTAAATGCACAAACAGTAATTTCTCCGCATTGCAAGGTGCAATTCTGAAATTTTTTGCTTTTTCCTGCTCCTCTTAGCATGATAAAGAAGATTCAAAGAGAGTGAGATGCCAGCTCCTTTCATTCAGTCAGTAGCTTCAATCATTTCTGGACGTTTTTCAATGGCAAAAATCAATGAATATTGTAAATGCACAAACAGTAATTTCTCCGCATTGCAAGGTGCAATTCTGAAATTTTTTACTTTTTCCTGCTCCTCTTAGCATGATAAAGAAGATTCAAAGAGAGTGAGATGCCAGCTCCTTTCATTCAGTCAGTAGCTTCAATCATTTCTGGTATATGAATAACATGATGTTTTTCAATCGCAAAAATCAATGAATATTGTAAATGCAAAAACAGTAATTTCTCCGCATTGCAAGGTGCAATTCTGAAATTTTTTGCTTTTTCCTGCTCCTCTTAGCATGATAAAGAAGATTCAAAGAGAGTGAGATGCCAGCTCCTTTCATTCAGTCAGTAGCTTCAATCATTTCTGGACGTTTTTCAATGGCAAAAATCAATGAATATTGTAAATGCACAAACAGTAATTTCTCCGCATTGCAAGGTGCAATTCTGAAATTCTTTGCTTTTTCCTGCTCCTCTAAGCATGATAAAGAAGATTCAAAGAGAGTGAGATGCCAGATCCTTTCCTTCAGTCAGTAGCTTCAATCATTTCTGGTATATGAATAACATGATGTTTTTCAATGGCAAAAATCAATGAATTTTGTAAATGCACAAACAGTAATTTCTCCGCATTGCAAGGCGCAATTCTGAAATTTTTTACTTTTTCCTGCTCCTCTTAGCATGATAAAGAAGATTCAAAGAGAGTGAGATGCCAGCTCCTTTCATTCAGTCAGTAGCTTCAATCATTTCTGGTATATGAATAACATGATGTTTTTCAATGGCAAAAATCAATGAATATTGTAAATGCACAAACAGTAATTTCTCCGCATTGCAAGGTGCAATTCTGAAATTTTTTGCTTTTTCCTGCTCCTCTTAGCATGATAAAGAAGATTCAAAGAGAGTGAGATGCCAGCTCCTTTCATTCAGTCAGTAGCTTCAATCATTTCTGGACGTTTTTCAATGGCAAAAATCAATGAATATTGTAAATGCACAAACAGTAATTTCTCCGCATTGCAAGGTGCAATTCTGAAATTTTTTGCTTTTTCCTGCTCCTCTTAGCATGATAAAGAAGATTCAAAGAGAGTGAGATGCCAGCTCCTTTCATTCAGTCAGTAGCTTTAATCATTTCTGGACGTTTTTCAATGGCAAAAATCATTGAATATTGTAAATGCACAATCAGTAATTTCTCCGCATTGCAAGGTGCAATTCTGAAATTTTTTACTTTTTCCTGCTCCTCTTAGCATGATAAAGAAGATTCAAAGAGAGTGAGATGCCAGCTCCTTTCATTCAGTCAGTAGCTTCAATCATTTCTGGTATATGAATAACATGATGTTTTTCAATCGCAAAAATCAATGAATATTGTAAATGCACAAACAGTAATTTCTACGCATTGCAAGGTGCAATTTTGAAATTTTTTGCTTTTTCCTGCTCCTCTTAGCATGATAAAGAAGATTCAAAGAGAGTGAGATGCCAGCTCCTTTCATTCAGTCAGTAGCTTCAATCATTTCTGGACGTTTTTCAATGGCAAAAACCAATGAATATTGTAAATGCACAAACAGTAATTTCTCCGCATTGCAAGGTGCAATTCTGAAACTTTTTGCTTTTTCCTGCTCCTCTTAGCATGATAAAGAAGATTCAAAGAGAGTGAGATGCCAGATCCTTTCCTTCAGTCAGTAGCTTCAATCATTTCTGGTATATGAATAACATGATGTTTTTCAATGGCAAAAATCAATGAATTTTGTAAATGCACAAACAGTAATTTCTCCGCATTGCAAGGCACAATTCTGAAATTTTTTGCTTTTTCCTGCTCCTCTTAGCATGATAAAGAAGATTCAAAGAGAGTGAGATGCCAGCTCCTTTCATTCAGTCAGTAGCTTCAATCATTTCTGGACATTTTTCAATGGCAAAAATCAATGAATATTGTAAATGCACAAACAGTAATTTCTCCGCATTGCAAGGTGCAATTCTGAAATTTTTTGCTTTTTCCTGCTCCTCTTAGCATGATAAAGAAGATTCAAAGAGAGTGAGATGCCAGCTCCTTTCATTCAGTCAGTAGCTTCAATCATTTCTGGACGTTTTTCAATGGCAAAAATCAATGAATATTGTAAATGCACAAACAGTAATTTCTCCGCATTGCAATGTGCAATTCTGAAATTTTTTGCTTTTTCCTGCTCCTCTTAGCATGATAAAGAAGATTCAAAGAGAGTGAGATGCCAGCTCCTTTCATTCAGTCAGTAGCTTCAATCATTTCTGGACGTTTTTCAATGGCAAAAATCAATGAATATTGTAAATGCACAAACAGTAATTTCTCCGCATTGCAAGGTGCAATTCTGAAATTTTTTGCTTTTTCCTGCTCCTCTTAGCATGATAAAGAAGATTCAAAGAGAGTGAGATGCCAGATCCTTTCCTTCAGTCAGTAGCTTCAATCATTTCTGGTATATGAATAACATGATGTTTTTCAATGGCAAAAATCAATGAATTTTGTAAATGCACAAACAGTAATTTCTCCGCATTCCAAGGCGCAATTCTGAAATTTTTTGCTTTTTCCTGCTCAACTTAGCATGATAAAGAAGATTCAAAGAGAGTGAGATGCCAGCTCCTTTCATTCAGTCAGTAGCTTCAATCATTTCTGGACATTTTTCAATGGCAAAAATCAATGAATATTGTAAATGCACAAACAGTAATTTCTCCGCATTGCAAGGTGCAATTCTGAAATTTTTTGCTTTTTCCTGCTCCTCTTAGCATGATAAAGAAGATTCAAAGAGAGTGAGATGCCAGCTCCTTTCATTCAGTCAGTAGCTTCAATCATTTCTGGACGTTTTTCAATGGCAAAAATCAATGAATATTGTAAATGCACAAACAGTAATTTCTCCGCATTGCAAGGTGCAATTCTGAAATTTTTTGCTTTTTCCTGCTCCTCTTAGCATGATAAAGAAGATTCAAAGAGAGTGAGATGCCAGCTCCTTTCATTCAGTCAGTAGCTTCAATCATTTCTGGACGTTTTTCAATGGCAAAAATCAATGAATATTGTAAATGCACAAACAGTAATTTCTCCGCATTGCAATGTGCAATTCTGAAATTTTTTGCTTTTTCCTGCTCCTCTTAGCATGATAAAGAAGATTCAAAGAGAGTGAGATGCCAGCTCCTTTCATTCAGTCAGTAGCTTCAAACATTTCTGGTACATGAATAACATGATGTTTTTCAATGGCAAAAATCAATGAATATTGTAAATGCACAAACAGTAATTTCTCCGCATTGCAAGGTGCAATTCTGAAATTTTTTGCTTTTTCCTGCTCCTCTTAGCATGATAAAGAAGATTCAAAGAGAGTGAGATGCCAGCTCCTTTCGTTCAGTCAGTAGCTTCAATCATTTCTGGACGTTTTTCAATGGCAAAAATCATTGGATATTATAAATGCACAAACAGTAATTTCTCCGCATTGCAAGGTGCAATTCTGAAATTTTTTACTTTTTCCTGCTCCTCTTAGCATGATAAAGAAGATTCAAAGAGAGTGAGATGCCAGCTCCTTTCATTCAGTCAGTAGCTTCAATCATTTCTGGACGTTTTTCAATGGCAAAAATCAATGAATATTGTAAATGCACAAACTGTAATTTCTCTGCATTGCAAGGTGCAATTCTGAAATTTTTTGCTTTTTCCTGCTCCTCTTAGCATGATAAAGAAGATTCAAAGAGAGTGAGATGCCAGCTCCTTTCATTCAGTCAGTAGCTTCAATCATTTCTGGTATATGAATAACATGATGTTTTTCAATAGCAAAAATCAATGAATATTGTAAATGCACAAACAGTAATTTCTCCGCATTGCAAGGTGCAATTCTGAAATTTTTTGCTTTTTCCTGCTCCTCTTAGCATGATAAAGAAGATTCAAAGAGAGTGAGATGCCAGCTCCTTTCATTCAGTCAGTAGCTTCAATCATTTCTGGACGTTTTTCAATGGCAAAAATCAATGAATATTGTAAATGCACAAACAGTAATTTCTCCGCATTGCAAGGTGCAATTCTGAAATTTTTTGCTTTTTCCTGCTCCTCTTAGCATGATAAAGAAGATTCAAAGAGAGTGAGATGCCAGCTCCTTTCATTCAGTCAGTAGCTTCAATCATTTCTGGACGTTTTTCAATGGCAAAAATCAATGAATATTGTAAATGCACAAACAGTAATTTCTCCGCATTGCAAGGTGCAATTCTGAAATTTTTTGCTTTTTCCTGCTCCTCTTAGCATGATAAAGAAGATTCAAAGAGAGTGAGATGCCAGCTCCTTTCATTCAGTCAGTAGCTTCAATCATTTCTGGACGTTTTTCAATGGCAAAAATCAATGAATATTGTAAATGCACAAACAGTAATTTCTCCGCATTGCAATGTGCAATTCTGAAATTTTTTGCTTTTTCCTGCTCCTCTTAGCATGATAAAGAAGATTCAAAGAGAGTGAGATGCCAGCTCCTTTCATTCAGTCAGTAGCTTCAAACATTTCTGGTACATGAATAACATGATGTTTTTCAATGGCAAAAATCAATGAATATTGTAAATGCACAAACAGTAATTTCTCCGCATTGCAAGGTGCAATTCTGAAATTTTTTGCTTTTTCCTGCTCCTCTTAGCATGATAAAGAAGATTCAAAGAGAGTGAGATGCCAGCTCCTTTCGTTCAGTCAGTAGCTTCAATCATTTCTGGACGTTTTTCAATGGCAAAAATCATTGAATATTATAAATGCACAAACAGTAATTTCTCCGCATTGCAAGGTGCAATTCTGAAATTTTTTACTTTTTCCTGCTCCTCTTAGCATGATAAAGAAGATTCAAAGAGAGTGAGATGCCAGCTCCTTTCATTCAGTCAGTAGCTTCAATCATTTCTGGTATATGAATAACATGATGTTTTTCAATGGCAAAAATCAATGAATATTGTAAATGCACAAACAGTAATTTCTCCGCATTGCAAGGTGCAATTCTGAAATTTTTTGCTTTTTCCTGCTCCTCTTAGCATGATAAAGAAGATTCAAAGAGAGTGAGATGCCAGCTCCTTTCATTCAGTCAGTAGCTTCAATCATTTCTGGACGTTTTTCAATGGCAAAAATCAATGAATATTGTAAATGCACAAACAGTAATTTCTCCGCATTGCAAGGTGCAATTCTGAAATTTTTTGCTTTTTCCTGCTCCTCTTAGCATGATAAACAAGATTCAAAGAGAGTGAGATGCCAGCTCCTTTCATTCAGTCAGTAGCTTCAATCATTTCTGGACGTTTTTCAATGGCAAAAATCATTGAATATTGTAAATGCACAAACAGTAATTTCTCCGCATTGCAAGGTGCAATTCTGAAATTTTTTACTTTTTCCTGCTCCTCTTAGCATGATAAAGAAGATTCAAAGAGAGTGAGATGCCAGCTCCTTTCATTCAGTCAGTAGCTTCAATCATTTCTGGTATATGAATAACATGATGTTTTTCAATCGCAAAAATTAATGAATATTGTAAATGCACAAACAGTAATTTCTCCGCACTGCAAGGTGCAATTCTGAAATTTTTTGCTTTTTCCTGCTCCTCTTAGCATGATAAAGAAGATTCAAAGAGAGTGAGATGCCAGCTCCTTTCATTCAGTCAGTACCTTCAATCATTTCTGGACGTTTTTCAATGGCAAAAATCAATGAATATTGTAAATGCACAAACAGTAATTTCTCCGCATTGCAAGGTGCAATTCTGAAATTTTTTGCTTTTTCCTGCTCCTCTTAGCATGATAAAGAAGATTCAAAGAGAATGAGATGCCAGCTCCTTTCATTCAGTCAGTAGCTTCAATCATTTCTGGACGTTTTTCAATGGCAAAAATCAATGAATATTGTAAATGCACAAACTGTAATTTCTCTGCATTGCAAGGTGCAATTCTGAAATTTTTTGCTTTTTCCTGCTCCTCTTAGCATGATAAAGAAGATTCAAAGAGAGTGAGATGCCAGCTCCTTTCATTCAGTCAGTAGCTTCAATCATTTCTGGTATATGAATAACATGATGTTTTTCAATAGCAAAAATCAATGAATATTGTAAATGCACAAACAGTAATTTCTCCGCATTGCAAGGTGCAATTCTGAAATTTTTTGCTTTTTCCTGCTCCTCTTAGCATGATAAAGAAGATTCAAAGAGAGTGAGATGCCAGCTCCTTTCATTCAGTCAGTAGCTTCAATCATTTCTGGACGTTTTTCAATGGCAAAAATCAATGAATATTGTAAATGCACAAACAGTAATTTCTCCGCATTGCAAGGTGCAATTCTGAAATTTTTTACTTTTTCCTGCTCCTCTTAGCATGATAAAGAAGATTCAAAGAGAGTGAGATGCCAGCTCCTTTCATTCAGTCAGTAGCTTCAATCATTTCTGGTATATGAATAACATGATGTTTTTCAATCGCAAAAATCAATGAATATTGTAAATGCACAAACAGTAATTTCTCCGCATTGCAAGGTGCAATTCTGAATTTTTTTGCTTTTTCCTGCTCCTCTTAGCATGATAAAGAAGATTCAAAGAGAGTGAGATGCCAGCTCCTTTCATTCAGTCAGTAGCTTCAATCATTTCTGGACGTTTTTCAATGGCAAAAATCAATGAATATTGTAAATGCACAAACAGTAATTTCTCCGCATTGCAAGGTGCAATTCTGAAATTCTTTGCTTTTTCCTGCTCCTCTAAGCATGATAAAGAAGATTCAAAGAGAGTGAGATGCCAGCTCCTTTCATTCAGTCAGTAGCTTCAATCATTTCTGGTATATGAATAACATGATGTTTTTCAATCGCAAAAATCAATGAATATTGTAAATGCACAAACAGTAATTTCTCTGCATTGCAAGGTGCAATTCTGAAATTTTTTGCTTTTTCCTGCTCCTCTTAGCATGATAAAGAAGATTCAAAGAGAGTGAGATGCCAGCTCCTTTCATTCAGTCAGTACCTTCAATCATTTCTGGACGTTTTTCAATGGCAAAAATCAATGAATATTGTAAATGCACAAACAGTAATTTCTCCGCATTGCAAGGTGCAATTCTGAAATTTTTTGCTTTTTCCTGCTCCTCTTAGCATGATAAAGAAGATTCAAAGAGAGTGAGATGCCAGCTCCTTTCATTCAGTCAGTAGCTTCAATCATTTCTGGACGTTTTTCAATGGCAAAAATCAATGAATATTGTAAATGCACAAACTGTAATTTCTCCGCATTGCAAGGTGCAATTCTGAAATTTTTTGCTTTTTCCTGCTCCTCTTAGCATGATAAAGAAGATTCAAAGAGAGTGAGATGCCAGCTCCTTTCATTCAGTCAGTAGCTTCAATCATTTCTGGTATATGAATAACATGATGTTTTTCAATAGCAAAAATCAATGAATATTGTAAATGCACAAACAGTAATTTCTCCGCATTGCAAGGTGCAATTCTGAAATTTTTTGCTTTTTCCTGCTCCTCTTAGCATGATAAAGAAGATTCAAAGAGAGTGAGATGCCAGCTCCTTTCATTCAGTCAGTAGCTTCAATCATTTCTGGACGTTTTTCAATGGCAAAAATCAATGAATATTGTAAATGCACAAACAGTAATTTCTCCGCATTGCAAGGTGCAATTCTGAAATTTTTTACTTTTTCCTGCTCCTCTTAGCATGATAAAGAAGATTCAAAGAGAGTGAGATGCCATCTCCTTTCATTCAGTCAGTAGCTTCAATCATTTCTGGTATATGAATAACATGATGTTTTTCAATCGCAAAAATCAATGAATATTGTAAATGCACAAACAGTAATTTCTCCGCATTGCAAGGTGCAATTCTGAAATTTTTTGCTTTTTCCTGCTCCTCTTAGCATGATAAAGAAGATTCAAAGAGAGTGAGATGCCAGCTCCTTTCATTCAGTCAGTAGCTTCAATCATTTCTGGACGTTTTTCAATGGCAAAAATCAATGAATATTGTAAATGCACAAACAGTAATTTCTCCGCATTGCAAGGTGCAATTCTGAAATTCTTTGCTTTTTCCTGCTCCTCTAAGCATGATAAAGAAGATTCAAAGAGAGTGAGATGCCAGATCCTTTCCTTCAGTCAGTAGCTTCAATCATTTCTGGTATATGAATAACATGATGTTTTTCAATGGCAAAAATCAATGAATTTTGTAAATGCACAAACAGTAATTTCTCCGCATTGCAAGGCGCAATTCTGAAATTTTTTACTTTTTCCTGCTCCTCTTAGCATGATAAAGAAGATTCAAAGAGAGTGAGATGCCAGCTCCTTTCATTCAGTCAGTAGCTTCAATCATTTCTGGTATATGAATAACATGATGTTTTTCAATGGCAAAAATCAATGAATATTGTAAATGCACAAACAGTAATTTCTCCGCATTGCAAGGTGCAATTCTGAAATTTTTTGCTTTTTCCTGCTCCTCTTAGCATGATAAAGAAGATTCAAAGAGAGTGAGATGCCAGCTCCTTTCATTCAGTCAGTAGCTTCAATCATTTCTGGACGTTTTTCAATGGCAAAAATCAATGAATATTGTAAATGCACAAACAGTAATTTCTCCGCATTGCAAGGTGCAATTCTGAAATTTTTTGCTTTTTCCTGCTCCTCTTAGCATGATAAAGAAGATTCAAAGAGAGTGAGATGCCAGCTCCTTTCATTCAGTCAGTAGCTTTAATCATTTCTGGACGTTTTTCAATGGCAAAAATCATTGAATATTGTAAATGCACAATCAGTAATTTCTCCGCATTGCAAGGTGCAATTCTGAAATTTTTTACTTTTTCCTGCTCCTCTTAGCATGATAAAGAAGATTCAAAGAGAGTGAGATGCCAGCTCCTTTCATTCAGTCAGTAGCTTCAATCATTTCTGGTATATGAATAACATGATGTTTTTCAATCGCAAAAATCAATGAATATTGTAAATGCACAAACAGTAATTTCTCCGCATTGCAAGGTGCAATTCTGAAATTTTTTGCTTTTTCCTGCTCCTCTTAGCATGATAAAGAAGATTCAAAGAGAGTGAGATGCCAGCTCCTTTCATTCAGTCAGTAGCTTCAATCATTTCTGGACGTTTTTCAATGGCAAAAACCAATGAATATTGTAAATGCACAAACAGTAATTTCTCCGCATTGCAAGGTGCAATTCTGAAACTTTTTGCTTTTTCCTGCTCCTCTTAGCATGATAAAGAAGATTCAAAGAGAGTGAGATGCCAGATCCTTTCCTTCAGTCAGTAGCTTCAATCATTTCTGGTATATGAATAACATGATGTTTTTCAATGGCAAAAATCAATGAATTTTGTAAATGCACAAACAGTAATTTCTCCGCATTGCAAGGCGCAATTCTGAAATTTTTTGCTTTTTCCTGCTCCTCTTAGCATGATAAAGAAGATTCAAAGAGAGTGAGATGCCAGCTCCTTTCATTCAGTCAGTAGCTTCAATCATTTCTGGACATTTTTCAATGGCAAAAATCAATGAATATTGTAAATGCACAAACAGTAATTTCTCCGCATTGCAAGGTGCAATTCTGCAATTTTTTGCTTTTTCCTGCTCCTCTTAGCATGATAAAGAAGATTCAAAGAGAGTGAGATGCCAGCTCCTTTCATTCAGTCAGTAGCTTCAATCATTTCTGGACGTTTTTCAATGGCAAAAATCAATGAATATTGTAAATGCACAAACAGTAATTTCTCCGCATTGCAATGTGCAATTCTGAAATTTTTTGCTTTTTCCTGCTCCTCTTAGCATGATAAAGAAGATTCAAAGAGAGTGAGATGCCAGCTCCTTTCATTCAGTCAGTAGCTTCAATCATTTCTGGACGTTTTTCAATGGCAAAAATCAATGAATATTGTAAATGCACAAACAGTAATTTCTCCGCATTGCAAGGTGCAATTCTGAAATTTTTTGCTTTTTCCTGCTCCTCTTAGCATGATAAAGAAGATTCAAAGAGAGTGAGATGCCAGATCCTTTCCTTCAGTCAGTAGCTTCAATCATTTCTGGTATATGAATAACATGATGTTTTTCAATGGCAAAAATCAATGAATTTTGTAAATGCACAAACAGTAATTTCTCCGCATTGCAAGGCGCAATTCTGAAATTTTTTGCTTTTTCCTGCTCCTCTTAGCATGATAAAGAAGATTCAAAGAGAGTGAGATGCCAGCTCCTTTCATTCAGTCAGTAGCTTCAATCATTTCTGGACATTTTTCAATGGCAAAAATCAATGAATATTGTAAATGCACAAACAGTAATTTCTCCGCATTGCAAGGTGCAATTCTGAAATTTTTTGCTTTTTCCTGCTCCTCTTAGCATGATAAAGAAGATTCAAAGAGAGTGAGATGCCAGCTCCTTTCATTCAGTCAGTAGCTTCAATCATTTCTGGACGTTTTTCAATGGCAAAAATCAATGAATATTGTAAATGCACAAACAGTAATTTCTCCGCATTGCAATGTGCAATTCTGAAATTTTTTGCTTTTTCCTGCTCCTCTTAGCATGATAAAGAAGATTCAAAGAGAGTGAGATGCCAGCTCCTTTCATTCAGTCAGTAGCTTCAAACATTTCTGGTACATGAATAACATGATGTTTTTCAATGGCAAAAATCAATGAATATTGTAAATGCACAAACAGTAATTTCTCCGCATTGCAAGGTGCAATTCTGAAATTTTTTGCTTTTTCCTGCTCCTCTTAGCATGATAAAGAAGATTCAAAGAGAGTGAGATGCCAGCTCCTTTCGTTCAGTCAGTAGCTTCAATCATTTCTGGACGTTTTTCAATGGCAAAAATCATTGAATATTATAAATGCACAAACAGTAATTTCTCCGCATTGCAAGGTGCAATTCTGAAATTTTTTACTTTTTCCTGCTCCTCTTAGCATGATAAAGAAGATTCAAAGAGAGTGAGATGCCAGCTCCTTTCATTCAGTCAGTAGCTTCAATCATTTCTGGACGTTTTTCAATGGCAAAAATCATTGAATATTGTAAATGCACAAACAGTAATTTCTCCGCATTGCAAGGTGCAATTCTGAAATTTTTTACTTTTTCCTGCTCCTCTTAGCATGCTAAAGAAGATTCAAAGAGAGTGAGATGCCAGCTCCTTTCATTCAGTCAGTAGCTTCAATCATTTCTGGTATATGAATAACATGATGTTTTTCAATCGCAAAAATCAATGAATATTGTAAATGCACAAACAGTAATTTCTCCGCATTGCAAGGTGCAATTCTGAAATTTTTTGCTTTTTCCTGCTCCTCTTAGCATGATAAAGAAGATTCAAAGAGAGTGAGATGCCAGCTCCTTTCATTCAGTCAGTACCTTCAATCATTTCTGGACGTTTTTCAATGGCAAAAATCAATGAATATTGTAAATGCACAAACAGTAATTTCTCCGCATTGCAAGGTGCAATTCTGAAATTTTTTGCTTTTTCCTGCTCCTCTTAGCATGATAAAGAAGATTCAAAGAGAGTGAGATGCCAGCTCCTTTCATTCAGTCAGTAGCTTCAATCATTTCTGGACGTTTTTCAATGGCAAAAATCAATGAATATTGTAAATGCACAAACTGTAATTTCTCCGCATTGCAAGGTGCAATTCTGAAATTTTTTGCTTTTTCCTGCTCCTCTTAGCATGATAAAGAAGATTCAAAGAGAGTGAGATGCCAGCTCCTTTCATTCAGTCAGTAGCTTCAATCATTTCTGGTATATGAATAACATGATGTTTTTCAATAGCAAAAATCAATGAATATTGTAAATGCACAAACAGTAATTTCTCCGCATTGCAAGGTGCAATTCTGAAATTTTTTGCTTTTTCCTGCTCCTCTTAGCATGATAAAGAAGATTCAAAGAGAGTGAGATGCCAGCTCCTTTCATTCAGTCAGTAGCTTCAATCATTTCTGGACGTTTTTCAATGGCAAAAATCAATGAATATTGTAAATGCACAAACAGTAATTTCTCCGCATTGCAAGGTGCAATTCTGAAATTTTTTACTTTTTCCTGCTCCTCTTAGCATGATAAAGAAGATTCAAAGAGAGTGAGATGCCAGCTCCTTTCATTCAGTCAGTAGCTTCAATCATTTCTGGACGTTTTTCAATGGCAAAAATCAATGAATATTGTAAATGCACAAACAGTAATTTCTCCGCATTGCAAGGTGCAATTCTGAAATTTTTTGCTTTTTCCTGCTCCTCTTAGCATGATAAAGAAGATTCAAAGAGAGTGAGATGCCAGCTCCTTTCATTCAGTCAGTAGCTTCAATCATTTCTGGACGTTTTTCAATGGCAAAAATCAATGAATATTGTAAATGCACAAACAGTAATTTCTCCGCATTGCAATGTGCAATTCTGAAATTTTTTGCTTTTTCCTGCTCCTCTTAGCATGATAAAGAAGATTCAAAGAGAGTGAGATGCCAGCTCCTTTCATTCAGTCAGTAGCTTCAAACATTTCTGGTACATGAATAACATGATGTTTTTCAATGGCAAAAATCAATGAATATTGTAAATGCACAAACAGTAATTTCTCCGCATTGCAAGGTGCAATTCTGAAATTTTTTGCTTTTTCCTGCTCCTCTTAGCATGATAAAGAAGATTCAAAGAGAGTGAGATGCCAGCTCCTTTCGTTCAGTCAGTAGCTTCAATCATTTCTGGACGTTTTTCAATGGCAAAAATCATTGAATATTATAAATGCACAAACAGTAATTTCTCCGCATTGCAAGGAGCAATTCTGAAATTTTTTACTTTTTCCTGCTCCTCTTAGCATGATAAAGAAGATTCAAAGAGAGTGAGATGCCAGCTCCTTTCATTCAGTCAGTAGCTTCAATCATTTCTGGACGTTTTTCAATGGCAAAAATCATTGAATATTGTAAATGCACAAACAGTAATTTCTCCGCATTGCAAGGTGCAATTCTGAAATTTTTTACTTTTTCCTGCTCCTCTTAGCATGATAAAGAAGATTCAAAGAGAGTGAGATGCCAGCTCCTTTCATTCAGTCAGTAGCTTCAATCATTTCTGGTATATGAATAACATGATGTTTTTCAATCGCAAAAATCAATGAATATTGTAAATGCACAAACAGTAATTTCTCCGCATTGCAAGGTGCAATTCTGAAATTTTTTGCTTTTTCCTGCTCCTCTTAGCATGATAAAGAAGATTCAAAGAGAGTGAGATGCCAGCTCCTTTCATTCAGTCAGTACCTTCAATCATTTCTGGACGTTTTTCAATGGCAAAAATCAATGAATATTGTAAATGCACAAACAGTAATTTCTCCGCATTGCAAGGTGCAATTCTGAAATTTTTTGCTTTTTCCTGCTCCTCTTAGCATGATAAAGAAGATTCAAAGAGAGTGAGATGCCAGCTCCTTTCATTCAGTCAGTAGCTTCAATCATTTCTGGACGTTTTTCAATGGCAAAAATCAATGAATATTGTAAATGCACAAACTGTAATTTCTCCGCATTGCAAGGTGCAATTCTGAAATTTTTTGCTTTTTCCTGCTCCTCTTAGCATGATAAAGAAGATTCAAAGAGAGTGAGATGCCAGCTCCTTTCATTCAGTCAGTAGCTTCAATCATTTCTGGTATATGAATAACATGATGTTTTTCAATAGCAAAAATCAATGAATATTGTAAATGCACAAACAGTAATTTCTCCGCATTGCAAGGTGCAATTCTGAAATTTTTTGCTTTTTCCTGCTCCTCTTAGCATGATAAAGAAGATTCAAAGAGAGTGAGATGCCAGCTCCTTTCATTCAGTCAGTAGCTTCAATCATTTCTGGACGTTTTTCAATGGCAAAAATCAATGAATATTGTAAATGCACAAAAAGTAATTTCTCCGCATTGCAAGGTGCAATTCTGAAATTTTTTACTTTTTCCTGCTCCTCTTAGCATGATAAAGAAGATTCAAAGAGAGTGAGATGCCAGCTCCTTTCATTCAGTCAGTAGCTTCAATCATTTCT
The DNA here is from genome assembly GCF_046119375.1 of Phyllobates terribilis. Classification (NCBI taxonomy): domain Eukaryota; kingdom Metazoa; phylum Chordata; class Amphibia; order Anura; family Dendrobatidae; genus Phyllobates; species Phyllobates terribilis. The sequence continues at coordinate 33,909 of NW_027364122.1, read as the reverse complement.
GGTATATGAATAACATGATGTTTTTCAATCGCAAAAATCAATGAATATTGTAAATGCACAAACAGTAATTTCTCCGCATTGCAAGGTGCAATTCTGAAATTTTTTGCTTTTTCCTGCTCCTCTTAGCATGATAAAGAAGATTCAAAGAGAGTGAGATGCCAGCTCCTTTCATTCAGTCAGTAGCTTCAATCATTTCTGGACGTTTTTCAATGGCAAAAATCAATGAATATTGTAAATGCACAAACAGTAATTTCTCCGCATTGCAAGGTGCAATTCTGAAATTCTTTGCTTTTTCCTGCTCCTCTAAGCATGATAAAGAAGATTCAAAGAGAGTGAGATGCCAGCTCCTTTCATTCAGTCAGTAGCTTCAATCATTTCTGGTATATGAATAACATGATGTTTTTCAATCGCAAAAATCAATGAATATTGTAAATGCACAAACAGTAATTTCTCCGCATTGCAAGGTGCAATTCTGAAATTTTTTGCTTTTTCCTGCTCCTCTTAGCATGATAAAGAAGATTCAAAGAGAGTGAGATGCCAGCTCCTTTCATTCAGTCAGTACCTTCAATCATTTCTGGACGTTTTTCAATGGCAAAAATCAATGAATATTGTAAATGCACAAACAGTAATTTCTCCGCATTGCAAGGTGCAATTCTGAAATTTTTTGCTTTTTCCTGCTCCTCTTAGCATGGTAAAGAAGATTCAAAGAGAGTGAGATGCCAGCTCCTTTCATTCAGTCAGTAGCTTCAATCATTTCTGGACGTTTTTCAATGGCAAAAATCAATGAATATTGTAAATGCACAAACTGTAATTTCTCCGCATTGCAAGGTGCAATTCTGAAATTTTTTGCTTTTTCCTGCTCCTCTTAGCATGATAAAGAAGATTCAAAGAGAGTGAGATGCCAGCTCCTTTCATTCAGTCAGTAGCTTCAATCATTTCTGGTATATGAATAACATGATGTTTTTCAATAGCAAAAATCAATGAATATTGTAAATGCACAAACAGTAATTTCTCCGCATTGCAAGGTGCAATTCTGAAATTTTTTGCTTTTTCCTGCTCCTCTTAGCATGATAAAGAAGATTCAAAGAGAGTGAGATGCCAGCTCCTTTCATTCAGTCAGTAGCTTCAATCATTTCTGGACGTTTTTCAATGGCAAAAATCAATGAATATTGTAAATGCACAAACAGTAATTTCTCCGCATTGCAAGGTGCAATTCTGAAATTCTTTGCTTTTTCCTGCTCCTCTAAGCATGATAAAGAAGATTCAAAGAGAGTGAGATGCCAGATCCTTTCCTTCAGTCAGTAGCTTCAATCATTTCTGGTATATGAATAACATGATGTTTTTCAATGGCAAAAATCAATGAATTTTGTAAATGCACAAACAGTAATTTCTCCGCATTGCAAGGCGCAATTCTGAAATTTTTTACTTTTTCCTGCTCCTCTTAGCATGATAAAGAAGATTCAAAGAGAGTGAGATGCCAGCTCCTTTCATTCAGTCAGTAGCTTCAATCATTTCTGGTATATGAATAACATGATGTTTTTCAATGGCAAAAATCAATGAATATTGTAAATGCACAAACAGTAATTTCTCCGCATTGCAAGGTGCAATTCTGAAATTTTTTGCTTTTTCCTGCTCCTCTTAGCATGATAAAGAAGATTCAAAGAGAGTGAGATGCCAGCTCCTTTCATTCAGTCAGTAGCTTCAATCATTTCTGGACGTTTTTCAATGGCAAAAATCAATGAATATTGTAAATGCACAAACAGTAATTTCTCCGCATTGCAAGGTGCAATTCTGAAATTTTTTGCTTTTTCCTGCTCCTCTTAGCATGATAAAGAAGATTCAAAGAGAGTGAGATGCCAGCTCCTTTCATTCAGTCAGTAGCTTTAATCATTTCTGGACGTTTTTCAATGGCAAAAATCATTGAATATTGTAAATGCACAATCAGTAATTTCTCCGCATTGCAAGGTGCAATTCTGAAATTTTTTACTTTTTCCTGCTCCTCTTAGCATGATAAAGAAGATTCAAAGAGAGTGAGATGCCAGCTCCTTTCATTCAGTCAGTAGCTTCAATCATTTCTGGTATATGAATAACATGATGTTTTTCAATCGCAAAAATCAATGAATATTGTAAATGCACAAACAGTAATTTCTCCGCATTGCAAGGTGCAATTCTGAAATTTTTTGCTTTTTCCTGCTCCTCTTAGCATGATAAAGAAGATTCAAAGAGAGTGAGATGCCAGCTCCTTTCATTCAGTCAGTAGCTTCAATCATTTCTGGACGTTTTTCAATGGCAAAAACCAATGAATATTGTAAATGCACAAACAGTAATTTCTCCGCATTGCAAGGTGCAATTCTGAAACTTTTTGCTTTTTCCTGCTCCTCTTAGCATGATAAAGAAGATTCAAAGAGAGTGAGATGCCAGATCCTTTCCTTCAGTCAGTAGCTTCAATCATTTCTGGTATATGAATAACATGATGTTTTTCAATGGCAAAAATCAATGAATTTTGTAAATGCACAAACAGTAATTTCTCCGCATTGCAAGGCGCAATTCTGAAATTTTTTGCTTTTTCCTGCTCCTCTTAGCATGATAAAGAAGATTCAAAGAGAGTGAGATGCCAGCTCCTTTCATTCAGTCAGTAGCTTCAATCATTTCTGGACATTTTTCAATGGCAAAAATCAATGAATATTGTAAATGCACAAACAGTAATTTCTCCGCATTGCAAGGTGCAATTCTGAAATTTTTTGCTTTTTCCTGCTCCTCTTAGCATGATAAAGAAGATTCAAAGAGAGTGAGATGCCAGCTCCTTTCATTCAGTCAGTAGCTTCAATCATTTCTGGACATTTTTCAATGGCAAAAATCAATGAATATTGTAAATGCACAAACAGTAATTTCTCCGCATTGCAATGTGCAATTCTGAAATTTTTTGCTTTTTCCTGCTCCTCTTAGCATGATAAAGAAGATTCAAAGAGAGTGAGATGCCAGCTCCTTTCATTCAGTCAGTAGCTTCAATCATTTCTGGACGTTTTTCAATGGCAAAAATCAATGAATATTGTAAATGCACAAACAGTAATTTCTCCGCATTGCAAGGTGCAATTCTGAAATTTTTTGCTTTTTCCTGCTCCTCTTAGCATGATAAAGAAGATTCAAAGAGAGTGAGATGCCAGATCCTTTCCTTCAGTCAGTAGCTTCAATCATTTCTGGTATATGAATAACATGATGTTTTTCAATGGCAAAAATCAATGAATTTTGTAAATGCACAAACAGTAATTTCTCCGCATTGCAAGGCGCAATTCTGAAATTTTTTGCTTTTTCCTGCTCCTCTTAGCATGATAAAGAAGATTCAAAGAGAGTGAGATGCCAGCTCCTTTCATTCAGTCAGTAGCTTCAATCATTTCTGGACATTTTTCAATGGCAAAAATCAATGAATATTGTAAATGCACAAACAGTAATTTCTCCGCATTGCAAGGTGCAATTCTGAAATTTTTTGCTTTTTCCTGCTCCTCTTAGCATGATAAAGAAGATTCAAAGAGAGTGAGATGCCAGCTCCTTTCATTCAGTCAGTAGCTTCAATCATTTCTGGACGTTTTTCAATGGCAAAAATCAATGAATATTGTAAATGCACAAACAGTAATTTCTCCGCATTGCAAGGTGCAATTCTGAAATTTTTTGCTTTTTCCTGCTCCTCTTAGCATGATAAAGAAGATTCAAAGAGAGTGAGATGCCAGCTCCTTTCATTCAGTCAGTAGCTTCAATCATTTCTGGACGTTTTTCAATGGCAAAAATCAATGAATATTGTAAATGCACAAACAGTAATTTCTCCGCATTGCAATGTGCAATTCTGAAATTTTTTGCTTTTTCCTGCTCCTCTTAGCATGATAAAGAAGATTCAAAGAGAGTGAGATGCCAGCTCCTTTCATTCAGTCAGTAGCTTCAAACATTTCTGGTACATGAATAACATGATGTTTTTCAATGGCAAAAATCAATGAATATTGTAAATGCACAAACAGTAATTTCTCCGCATTGCAAGGTGCAATTCTGAAATTTTTTGCTTTTTCCTGCTCCTCTTAGCATGATAAAGAAGATTCAAAGAGAGTGAGATGCCAGCTCCTTTCGTTCAGTCAGTAGCTTCAATCATTTCTGGACGTTTTTCAATGGCAAAAATCATTGAATATTATAAATGCACAAACAGTAATTTCTCCGCATTGCAAGGTGAAATTCTGAAATTTTTTACTTTTTCCTGCTCCTCTTAGCATGATAAAGAAGATTCAAAGAGAGTGAGATGCCAGCTCCTTTCATTCAGTCAGTAGCTTCAATCATTTCTGGTATATGAATAACATGATGTTTTTCAATGGCAAAAATCAATGAATATTGTAAATGCACAAACAGTAATTTCTCCGCATTGCAAGGTGCAATTCTGAAATTTTTTGCTTTTTCCTGCTCCTCTTAGCATGATAAAGAAGATTCAAAGAGAGTGAGATGCCAGCTCCTTTCATTCAGTCAGTAGCTTCAATCATTTCTGGACGTTTTTCAATGGCAAAAATCAATGAATATTGTAAATGCACAAACAGTAATTTCTCCGCATTGCAAGGTGCAATTCTGAAATTTTTTGCTTTTTCCTGCTCCTCTTAGCATGATAAACAAGATTCAAAGAGAGTGAGATGCCAGCTCCTTTCATTCAGTCAGTAGCTTCAATCATTTCTGGACGTTTTTCAATGGCAAAAATCATTGAATATTGTAAATGCACAAACAGTAATTTCTCCGCATTGCAAGGTGCAATTCTGAAATTTTTTACTTTTTCCTGCTCCTCTTAGCATGATAAAGAAGATTCAAAGAGAGTGAGATGCCAGCTCCTTTCATTCAGTCAGTAGCTTCAATCATTTCTGGTATATGAATAACATGATGTTTTTCAATCGCAAAAATCAATGAATATTGTAAATGCACAAACAGTAATTTCTCCGCATTGCAAGGTGGAATTCTGAAATTTTTTGCTTTTTCCTGCTCCTCTTAGCATGATAAAGAAGATTCAAAGAGAGTGAGATGCCAGCTCCTTTCATTCAGTCAGTAGCTTCAATCATTTCTGGACGTTTTTCAATGGCAAAAATCAATGAATATTGTAAATGCACAAACAGTAATTTCTCCGCATTGCAAGGTGCAATTCTGAAATTTTTTGCTTTTTCCTGCTCCTCTAAGCATGATAAAGAAGATTCAAAGAGAGTGAGATGCCAGATCCTTTCCTTCAGTCAGTAGCTTCAATCATTTCTGGTATATGAATAACATGATGTTTTTCAATGGCAAAAATCAATGAATTTTGTAAATGCACAAACAGTAATTTCTCCGCATTGCAAGGCGCAATTCTGAAATTTTTTGCTTTTTCCTGCTCCTCTTAGCATGATAAAGAAGATTCAAAGAGAGTGAGATGCCAGCTCCTTTCATTCAGTCAGTAGCTTCAATCATTTCTGGACATTTTTCAATGGCAAAAATCAATGAATATTGTAAATGCACAAACAGTAATTTCTCCGCATTGCAAGGTGCAATTCTGAAATTTTTTGCTTTTTCCTGCTCCTCTTAGCATGATAAAGAAGATTCAAAGAGAGTGAGATGCCAGCTCCTTTCATTCAGTCAGTAGCTTCAATCATTTCTGGACGTTTTTCAATGGCAAAAATCAATGAATATTGTAAATGCACAAACAGTAATTTCTCCGCATTGCAAGGTGCAATTCTGAAATTTTTTGCTTTTTCCTGCTCCTCTTAGCATGATAAAGAAGATTCAAAGAGAGTGAGATGCCAGCTCCTTTCGTTCAGTCAGTACCTTCAATTATTTCTGGACCTTTTTCAATGGCAAAAATCAATGAATATTGTAAATGCACAAACAGTAATTTCTCCGCATTGCAAGGTGCAATTCTGAAATTTTTTGCTTTTTCCTGCTCCTCTTAGCATGATAAAGAAGATTCAAAGAGAGTGAGATGCCAGCTCCTTTCATTCAGTCAGTAGCTTCAATCATTTCTGGACGTTTTTCAATGGCAAAAATCAATGAATATTGTAAATGCACAAACTGTAATTTCTCCGCATTGCAATGTGCAATTCTGAAATTTTTTGCTTTTTCCTGCTCCTCTTAGCATGATAAAGAAGATTCAAAGAGAGTGAGATGCCAGCTCCTTTCATTCAGTCAGTAGCTTCAATCATTTCTGGACGTTTTTCAATGGCAAAAATCAATGAATATTGTAAATGCACAAACAGTAATTTCTCCGCATTGCAAGGTGCAATTCTGAAATTTTTTGCTTTTTCCTGCTCCTCTTAGCATGATAAAGAAGATTCAAAGAGAGTGAGATGCCAGATCCTTTCCTTCAGTCAGTAGCTTCAATCATTTCTGGTATATGAATAACATGATGTTTTTCAATGGCAAAATCAATGAATTTTGTAAATGCACAAACAGTAATTTCTCCGCATTGCAAGGCGCAATTCTGAAATTTTTTGCTTTTTCCTGCTCCTCTTAGCATGATAAAGAAGATTCAAAGAGAGTGAGATGCCAGCTCCTTTCATTCAGTCAGTAGCTTCAATCATTTCTGGACATTTTTCAATGGCAAAAATCAATGAATATTGTAAATGCACAAACAGTAATTTCTCCGCATTGCAAGGTGCAATTCTGAAATTTTTTGCTTTTTCCTGCTCCTCTTAGCATGATAAAGAAGATTCAAAGAGAGTGAGATGCCAGCTCCTTTCATTCAGTCAGTAGCTTCAATCATTTCTGGACGTTTTTCAATGGCAAAAATCAATGAATATTGTAAATGCACAAACAGTAATTTCTCCGCATTGCAAGGTGCAATTCTGAAATTTTTTGCTTTTTCCTGCTCCTCTTAGCATGATAAAGAAGATTCAAAGAGAGTGAGATGCCAGCTCCTTTCATTCAGTCAGTAGCTTCAATCATTTCTGGACGTTTTTCAATGGCAAAAATCAATGAATATTGTAAATGCACAAACAGTAATTTCTCCGCATTGCAATGTGCAATTCTGAAATTTTTTGCTTTTTCCTGCTCCTCTTAGCATGATAAAGAAGATTCAAAGAGAGTGAGATGCCAGCTCCTTTCATTCAGTCAGTAGCTTCAAACATTTCTGGTACATGAATAACATGATGTTTTTCAATGGCAAAAATCAATGAATATTGTAAATGCACAAACAGTAATTTCTCCGCATTGCAAGGTGCAATTCTGAAATTTTTTGCTTTTTCCTGCTCCTCTTAGCATGATAAAGAAGATTCAAAGAGAGTGAGATGCCAGCTCCTTTCGTTCAGTCAGTAGCTTCAATCATTTCTGGACGTTTTTCAATGGCAAAAATCATTGAATATTATAAATGCACAAACAGTAATTTCTCCGCATTGCAAGGTGCAATTCTGAAATTTTTTACTTTTTCCTGCTCCTCTTAGCATGATAAAGAAGATTCAAAGAGAGTGAGATGCCAGCTCCTTTCATTCAGTCAGTAGCTTCAATCATTTCTGGTATATGAATAACATGATGTTTTTCAATGGCAAAAATCAATGAATATTGTAAATGCACAAACAGTAATTTCTCCGCATTGCAAGGTGCAATTCTGAAATTTTTTGCTTTTTCCTGCTCCTCTTAGCATGATAAAGAAGATTCAAAGAGAGTGAGATGCCAGCTCCTTTCATTCAGTCAGTAGCTTCAATCATTTCTGGACGTTTTTCAATGGCAAAAATCAATGAATATTGTAAATGCACAAACAGTAATTTCTCCGCATTGCAAGGTGCAATTCTGAAATTTTTTGCTTTTTCCTGCTCCTCTTAGCATGATAAACAAGATTCAAAGAGAGTGAGATGCCAGCTCCTTTCATTCAGTCAGTAGCTTCAATCATTTCTGGACGTTTTTCAATGGCAAAAATCATTGAATATTGTAAATGCACAAACAGTAATTTCTCCGCATTGCAAGGTGCAATTCTGAAATTTTTTACTTTTTCCTGCTCCTCTTAGCATGATAAAGAAGATTCAAAGAGAGTGAGATGCCAGCTCCTTTCATTCAGTCAGTAGCTTCAATCATTTCTGGTATATGAATAACATGATGTTTTTCAATCGCAAAAATCAATGAATATTGTAAATGCACAAACAGTAATTTCTCCGCATTGCAAGGTGCAATTCTGAAATTTTTTGCTTTTTCCTGCTCCTCTTAGCATGATAAAGAAGATTCAAAGAGAGTGAGATGCCAGCTCCTTTCATTCAGTCAGTAGCTTCAATCATTTCTGGACGTTTTTCAATGGCAAAAATCAATGAATATTGTAAATGCACAAACAGTAATTTCTCCGCATTGCAAGGTGCAATTCTGAAATTTTTTGCTTTTTCCTGCTCCTCTAAGCATGATAAAGAAGATTCAAAGAGAGTGAGATGCCAGATCCTTTCCTTCAGTCAGTAGCTTCAATCATTTCTGGTATATGAATAACATGATGTTTTTCAATGGCAAAAATCAATGAATTTTGTAAATGCACAAACAGTAATTTCTCCGCATTGCAAGGCGCAATTCTGAAATTTTTTGCTTTTTCCTGCTCCTCTTAGCATGATAAAGAAGATTCAAAGAGAGTGAGATGCCAGCTCCTTTCATTCAGTCAGTAGCTTCAATCATTTCTGGACATTTTTCAATGGCAAAAATCAATGAATATTGTAAATGCACAAACAGTAATTTCTCCGCATTGCAAGGTGCAATTCTGAAATTTTTTGCTTTTTCCTGCTCCTCTTAGCATGATAAAGAAGATTCAAAGAGAGTGAGATGCCAGCTCCTTTCATTCAGTCAGTAGCTTCAATCATTTCTGGACGTTTTTCAATGGCAAAAATCAATGAATATTGTAAATGCACAAACAGTAATTTCTCCGCATTGCAAGGTGCAATTCTGAAATTTTTTGCTTTTTCCTGTTCCTCTTAGCATGATAAAGAAGATTCAAAGAGAGTGAGATGCCAGCTCCTTTCATTCAGTCAGTACCTTCAATTATTTCTGGACCTTTTTCAATGGCAAAAATCAATGAATATTGTAAATGCACAAACAGTAATTTCTCCGCATTGCAAGGTGCAATTCTGAAATTTTTTGCTTTTTCCTGCTCCTCTTAGCATGATAAAGAAGATTCAAAGAGAGTGAGATGCCAGCTCCTTTCATTCAGTCAGTAGCTTCAATCATTTCTGGACGTTTTTCAATGGCAAAAATCAATGAATATTGTAAATGCACAAACTGTAATTTCTCCGCATTGCAAGGTGCAATTCTGAAATTTTTTGCTTTTTCCTGCTCCTCTTAGCATGATAAAGAAGATTCAAAGAGAGTGAGATGCCAGCTCCTTTCATTCAGTCAGTAGCTTCAATCATTTCTGGTATATGAATAACATGATGTTTTTCAATAGCAAAAATCAATGAATATTGTAAATGCACAAACAGTAATTTCTCCGCATTGCAAGGTGCAATTCTGAAATTTTTTGCTTTTTCCTGCTCCTCTTAGCATGATAAAGAAGATTCAAAGAGAATGAGATGCCAGCTCCTTTCATTCAGTCAGTAGCTTCAATCATTTCTGGACGTTTTTCAATGGCAAAAATCAATGAATATTGTAAATGCACAAACTGTAATTTCTCTGCATTGCAAGGTGCAATTCTGAAATTTTTTGCTTTTTCCTGCTCCTCTTAGCATGATAAAGAAGATTCAAAGAGAGTGAGATGCCAGCTCCTTTCATTCAGTCAGTAGCTTCAATCATTTCTGGTATATGAATAACATGATGTTTTTCAATAGCAAAAATCAATGAATATTGTAAATGCACAAACAGTAATTTCTCCGCATTGCAAGGTGCAATTCTGAAATTTTTTGCTTTTTCCTGCTCCTCTTAGCATGATAAAGAAGATTCAAAGAGAGTGAGATGCCAGCTCCTTTCATTCAGTCAGTAGCTTCAATCATTTCTGGACGTTTTTCAATGGCAAAAATCAATGAATATTGTAAATGCACAAACAGTAATTTCTCCGCATTGCAAGGTGCAATTCTGAAATTTTTTGCTTTTTCCTGCTCCTCTTAGCATGATAAAGAAGATTCAAAGAGAGTGAGATGCCAGCTCCTTTCATTCAGTCAGTAGCTTCAATCATTTCTGGACGTTTTTCAATGGCAAAAATCAATGAATATTGTAAATGCACAAACAGTAATTTCTCCGCATTGCAAGGTGCAATTCTGAAATTTTTTGCTTTTTCCTGCTCCTCTTAGCATGATAAAGAAGATTCAAAGAGAGTGAGATGCCAGCTCCTTTCATTCAGTCAGTAGCTTCAATCATTTCTGGACGTTTTTCAATGGCAAAAATCAATGAATATTGTAAATGCACAAACAGTAATTTCTCCGCATTGCAATGTGCAATTCTGAAATTTTTTGCTTTTTCCTGCTCCTCTTAGCATGATAAAGAAGATTCAAAGAGAGTGAGATGCCAGCTCCTTTCATTCAGTCAGTAGCTTCAAACATTTCTGGTACATGAATAACATGATGTTTTTCAATGGCAAAAATCAATGAATATTGTAAATGCACAAACAGTAATTTCTCCGCATTGCAAGGTGCAATTCTGAAATTTTTTGCTTTTTCCTGCTCCTCTTAGCATGATAAAGAAGATTCAAAGAGAGTGAGATGCCAGCTCCTTTCGTTCAGTCAGTAGCTTCAATCATTTCTGGACGTTTTTCAATGGCAAAAATCATTGAATATTATAAATGCACAAACAGTAATTTCTCCGCATTGCAAGGTGCAATTCTGAAATTTTTTACTTTTTCCTGCTCCTCTTAGCATGATAAAGAAGATTCAAAGAGAGTGAGATGCCAGCTCCTTTCATTCAGTCAGTAGCTTCAATCATTTCTGGTATATGAATAACATGATGTTTTTCAATGGCAAAAATCAATGAATATTGTAAATGCACAAACAGTAATTTCTCCGCATTGCAAGGTGCAATTCTGAAATTTTTTGCTTTTTCCTGCTCCTCTTAGCATGATAAAGAAGATTCAAAGAGAGTGAGATGCCAGCTCCTTTCATTCAGTCAGTAGCTTCAATCATTTCTGGACGTTTTTCAATGGCAAAAATCAATGAATATTGTAAATGCACAAACAGTAATTTCTCCGCATTGCAAGGTGCAATTCTGAAATTTTTTGCTTTTTCCTGCTCCTCTTAGCATGATAAACAAGATTCAAAGAGAGTGAGATGCCAGCTCCTTTCATTCAGTCAGTAGCTTCAATCATTTCTGGACGTTTTTCAATGGCAAAAATCATTGAATATTGTAAATGCACAAACAGTAATTTCTCCGCATTGCAAGGTGCAATTCTGAAATTTTTTACTTTTTCCTGCTCCTCTTAGCATGATAAAGAAGATTCAAAGAGAGTGAGATGCCAGCTCCTTTCATTCAGTCAGTAGCTTCAATCATTTCTGGTATATGAATAACATGATGTTTTTCAATCGCAAAAATTAATGAATATTGTAAATGCACAAACAGTAATTTCTCCGCACTGCAAGGTGCAATTCTGAAATTTTTTGCTTTTTCCTGCTCCTCTTAGCATGATAAAGAAGATTCAAAGAGAGTGAGAGGCCAGCTCCTTTCATTCAGTCAGTACCTTCAATCATTTCTGGACGTTTTTCAATGGCAAAAATCAATGAATATTGTAAATGCACAAACAGTAATTTCTCCGCATTGCAAGGTGCAATTCTGAAATTTTTTGCTTTTTCCTGCTCCTCTTAGCATGATAAAGAAGATTCAAAGAGAATGAGATGCCAGCTCCTTTCATTCAGTCAGTAGCTTCAATCATTTCTGGACGTTTTTCAATGGCAAAAATCAATGAATATTGTAAATGCACAAACTGTAATTTCTCTGCATTGCAAGGTGCAATTCTGAAATTTTTTGCTTTTTCCTGCTCCTCTTAGCATGATAAAGAAGATTCAAAGAGAGTGAGATGCCAGCTCCTTTCATTCAGTCAGTAGCTTCAATCATTTCTGGTATATGAATAACATGATGTTTTTCAATAGCAAAAATCAATGAATATTGTAAATGCACAAACAGTAATTTCTCCGCATTGCAAGGTGCAATTCTGAAATTTTTTGCTTTTTCCTGCTCCTCTTAGCATGATAAAGAAGATTCAAAGAGAGTGAGATGCCAGCTCCTTTCATTCAGTCAGTAGCTTCAATCATTTCTGGACGTTTTTCAATGGCAAAAATCAATGAATATTGTAAATGCACAAACAGTAATTTCTCCGCATTGCAAGGTGCAATTCTGAAATTTTTTACTTTTTCCTGCTCCTCTTAGCATGATAAAGAAGATTCAAAGAGAGTGAGATGCCAGCTCCTTTCATTCAGTCAGTAGCTTCAATCATTTCTGGTATATGAATAACATGATGTTTTTCAATCGCAAAAATCAATGAATATTGTAAATGCACAAACAGTAATTTCTCCGCATTGCAAGGTGCAATTCTGAATTTTTTTGCTTTTTCCTGCTCCTCTTAGCATGATAAAGAAGATTCAAAGAGAGTGAGATGCCAGCTCCTTTCATTCAGTCAGTAGCTTCAATCATTTCTGGACGTTTTTCAATGGCAAAAATCAATGAATATTGTAAATGCACAAACAGTAATTTCTCCGCATTGCAAGGTGCAATTCTGAAATTCTTTGCTTTTTCCTGCTCCTCTAAGCATGATAAAGAAGATTCAAAGAGAGTGAGATGCCAGCTCCTTTCATTCAGTCAGTAGCTTCAATCATTTCTGGTATATGAATAACATGATGTTTTTCAATCGCAAAAATCAATGAATATTGTAAATGCACAAACAGTAATTTCTCTGCATTGCAAGGTGCAATTCTGAAATTTTTTGCTTTTTCCTGCTCCTCTTAGCATGATAAAGAAGATTCAAAGAGAGTGAGATGCCAGCTCCTTTCATTCAGTCAGTACCTTCAATCATTTCTGGACGTTTTTCAATGGCAAAAATCAATGAATATTGTAAATGCACAAACAGTAATTTCTCCGCATTGCAAGGTGCAATTCTGAAATTTTTTGCTTTTTCCTGCTCCTCTTAGCATGATAAAGAAGATTCAAAGAGAGTGAGATGCCAGCTCCTTTCATTCAGTCAGTAGCTTCAATCATTTCTGGACGTTTTTCAATGGCAAAAATCAATGAATATTGTAAATGCACAAACTGTAATTTCTCCGCATTGCAAGGTGCAATTCTGAAATTTTTTGCTTTTTCCTGCTCCTCTTAGCATGATAAAGAAGATTCAAAGAGAGTGAGATGCCAGCTCCTTTCATTCAGTCAGTAGCTTCAATCATTTCTGGTATATGAATAACATGATGTTTTTCAATAGCAAAAATCAATGAATATTGTAAATGCACAAACAGTAATTTCTCCGCATTGCAAGGTGCAATTCTGAAATTTTTTGCTTTTTCCTGCTCCTCTTAGCATGATAAAGAAGATTCAAAGAGAGTGAGATGCCAGCTCCTTTCGTTCAGTCAGTAGCTTCAATCATTTCTGGACGTTTTTCAATGGCAAAAATCATTGAATATTATAAATGCACAAACAGTAATTTCTCCGCATTGCAAGGTGCAATTCTGAAATTTTTTACTTTTTCCTGCTCCTCTTAGCATGATAAAGAAGATTCAAAGAGAGTGAGATGCCAGCTCCTTTCATTCAGTCAGTAGCTTCAATCATTTCTGGTATATGAATAACATGATGTTTTTCAATGGCAAAAATCAATGAATATTGTAAATGCACAAACAGTAATTTCTCCGCATTGCAAGGTGCAATTCTGAAATTTTTTGCTTTTTCCTGCTCCTCTTAGCATGATAAAGAAGATTCAAAGAGAGTGAGATGCCAGCTCCTTTCATTCAGTCAGTAGCTTCAATCATTTCTGGACGTTTTTCAATGGCAAAAATCAATGAATATTGTAAATGCACAAACAGTAATTTCTCCGCATTGCAAGGTGCAATTCTGAAATTTTTTGCTTTTTCCTGCTCCTCTTAGCATGATAAACAAGATTCAAAGAGAGTGAGATGCCAGCTCCTTTCATTCAGTCAGTAGCTTCAATCATTTCTGGACGTTTTTCAATGGCAAAAATCATTGAATATTGTAAATGCACAAACAGTAATTTCTCCGCATTGCAAGGTGCAATTCTGAAATTTTTTACTTTTTCCTGCTCCTCTTAGCATGATAAAGAAGATTCAAAGAGAGTGAGATGCCAGCTCCTTTCATTCAGTCAGTAGCTTCAATCATTTCTGGTATATGAATAACATGATGTTTTTCAATCGCAAAAATTAATGAATATTGTAAATGCACAAACAGTAATTTCTCCGCACTGCAAGGTGCAATTCTGAAATTTTTTGCTTTTTCCTGCTCCTCTTAGCATGATAAAGAAGATTCAAAGAGAGTGAGAGGCCAGCTCCTTTCATTCAGTCAGTACCTTCAATCATTTCTGGACGTTTTTCAATGGCAAAAATCAATGAATATTGTAAATGCACAAACAGTAATTTCTCCGCATTGCAAGGTGCAATTCTGAAATTTTTTGCTTTTTCCTGCTCCTCTTAGCATGATAAAGAAGATTCAAAGAGAATGAGATGCCAGCTCCTTTCATTCAGTCAGTAGCTTCAATCATTTCTGGACGTTTTTCAATGGCAAAAATCAATGAATATTGTAAATGCACAAACTGTAATTTCTCTGCATTGCAAGGTGCAATTCTGAAATTTTTTGCTTTTTCCTGCTCCTCTTAGCATGATAAAGAAGATTCAAAGAGAGTGAGATGCCAGCTCCTTTCATTCAGTCAGTAGCTTCAATCATTTCTGGTATATGAATAACATGATGTTTTTCAATAGCAAAAATCAATGAATATTGTAAATGCACAAACAGTAATTTCTCCGCATTGCAAGGTGCAATTCTGAAATTTTTTGCTTTTTCCTGCTCCTCTTAGCATGATAAAGAAGATTCAAAGAGAGTGAGATGCCAGCTCCTTTCATTCAGTCAGTAGCTTCAATCATTTCTGGACGTTTTTCAATGGCAAAAATCAATGAATATTGTAAATGCACAAACAGTAATTTCTCCGCATTGCAAGGTGCAATTCTGAAATTTTTTACTTTTTCCTGCTCCTCTTAGCATGATAAAGAAGATTCAAAGAGAGTGAGATGCCAGCTCCTTTCATTCAGTCAGTAGCTTCAATCATTTCTGGTATATGAATAACATGATGTTTTTCAATCGCAAAAATCAATGAATATTGTAAATGCACAAACAGTAATTTCTCCGCATTGCAAGGTGCAATTCTGAATTTTTTTGCTTTTTCCTGCTCCTCTTAGCATGATAAAGAAGATTCAAAGAGAGTGAGATGCCAGCTCCTTTCATTCAGTCAGTAGCTTCAATCATTTCTGGACGTTTTTCAATGGCAAAAATCAATGAATATTGTAAATGCACAAACAGTAATTTCTCCGCATTGCAAGGTGCAATTCTGAAATTCTTTGCTTTTTCCTGCTCCTCTAAGCATGATAAAGAAGATTCAAAGAGAGTGAGATGCCAGCTCCTTTCATTCAGTCAGTAGCTTCAATCATTTCTGGTATATGAATAACATGATGTTTTTCAATCGCAAAAATCAATGAATATTGTAAATGCACAAACAGTAATTTCTCTGCATTGCAAGGTGCAATTCTGAAATTTTTTGCTTTTTCCTGCTCCTCTTAGCATGATAAAGAAGATTCAAAGAGAGTGAGATGCCAGCTCCTTTCATTCAGTCAGTACCTTCAATCATTTCTGGACGTTTTTCAATGGCAAAAATCAATGAATATTGTAAATGCACAAACAGTAATTTCTCCGCATTGCAAGGTGCAATTCTGAAATTTTTTGCTTTTTCCTGCTCCTCTTAGCATGATAAAGAAGATTCAAAGAGAGTGAGATGCCAGCTCCTTTCATTCAGTCAGTAGCTTCAATCATTTCTGGACGTTTTTCAATGGCAAAAATCAATGAATATTGTAAATGCACAAACTGTAATTTCTCCGCATTGCAAGGTGCAATTCTGAAATTTTTTGCTTTTTCCTGCTCCTCTTAGCATGATAAAGAAGATTCAAAGAGAGTGAGATGCCAGCTCCTTTCATTCAGTCAGTAGCTTCAATCATTTCTGGTATATGAATAACATGATGTTTTTCAATAGCAAAAATCAATGAATATTGTAAATGCACAAACAGTAATTTCTCCGCATTGCAAGGTGCAATTCTGAAATTTTTTGCTTTTTCCTGCTCCTCTTAGCATGATAAAGAAGATTCAAAGAGAGTGAGATGCCAGCTCCTTTCATTCAGTCAGTAGCTTCAATCATTTCTGGACGTTTTTCAATGGCAAAAATCAATGAATATTGTAAATGCACAAACAGTAATTTCTCCGCATTGCAAGGTGCAATTCTGAAATTTTTTACTTTTTCCTGCTCCTCTTAGCATGATAAAGAAGATTCAAAGAGAGTGAGATGCCAGCTCCTTTCATTCAGTCAGTAGCTTCAATCATTTCTGGTATATGAATAACATGATGTTTTTCAATCGCAAAAATCAATGAATATTGTAAATGCACAAACAGTAATTTCTCCGCATTGCAAGGTGCAATTCTGAAATTTTTTGCTTTTTCCTGCTCCTCTTAGCATGATAAAGAAGATTCAAAGAGAGTGAGATGCCAGCTCCTTTCATTCAGTCAGTAGCTTCAATCATTTCTGGACGTTTTTCAATGGCAAAAATCAATGAATATTGTAAATGCACAAACAGTAATTTCTCCGCATTGCAAGGTGCAATTCTGAAATTCTTTGCTTTTTCCTGCTCCTCTAAGCATGATAAAGAAGATTCAAAGAGAGTGAGATGCCAGATCCTTTCCTTCAGTCAGTAGCTTCAATCATTTCTGGTATATGAATAACATGATGTTTTTCAATGGCAAAAATCAATGAATTTTGTAAATGCACAAACAGTAATTTCTCCGCATTGCAAGGCGCAATTCTGAAATTTTTTACTTTTTCCTGCTCCTCTTAGCATGATAAAGAAGATTCAAAGAGAGTGAGATGCCAGCTCCTTTCATTCAGTCAGTAGCTTCAATCATTTCTGGTATATGAATAACATGATGTTTTTCAATGGCAAAAATCAATGAATATTGTAAATGCACAAACAGTAATTTCTCCGCATTGCAAGGTGCAATTCTGAAATTTTTTGCTTTTTCCTGCTCCTCTTAGCATGATAAAGAAGATTCAAAGAGAGTGAGATGCCAGCTCCTTTCATTCAGTCAGTAGCTTCAATCATTTCTGGACGTTTTTCAATGGCAAAAATCAATGAATATTGTAAATGCACAAACAGTAATTTCTCCGCATTGCAAGGTGCAATTCTGAAATTTTTTGCTTTTTCCTGCTCCTCTTAGCATGATAAAGAAGATTCAAAGAGAGTGAGATGCCAGCTCCTTTCATTCAGTCAGTAGCTTTAATCATTTCTGGACGTTTTTCAATGGCAAAAATCATTGAATATTGTAAATGCACAATCAGTAATTTCTCCGCATTGCAAGGTGCAATTCTGAAATTTTTTACTTTTTCCTGCTCCTCTTAGCATGATAAAGAAGATTCAAAGAGAGTGAGATGCCAGCTCCTTTCATTCAGTCAGTAGCTTCAATCATTTCTGGTATATGAATAACATGATGTTTTTCAATCGCAAAAATCAATGAATATTGTAAATGCACAAACAGTAATTTCTCCGCATTGCAAGGTGCAATTCTGAAATTTTTTGCTTTTTCCTGCTCCTCTTAGCATGATAAAGAAGATTCAAAGAGAGTGAGATGCCAGCTCCTTTCATTCAGTCAGTAGCTTCAATCATTTCTGGACGTTTTTCAATGGCAAAAATCAATGAATATTGTAAATGCACAAACAGTAATTTCTCCGCATTGCAAGGTGCAATTCTGAAATTTTTTACTTTTTCCTGCTCCTCTTAGCATGATAAAGAAGATTCAAAGAGAGTGAGATGCCAGCTCCTTTCATTCAGTCAGTAGCTTCAATCATTTCTGGTATATGAATAACATGATGTTTTTCAATCGCAAAAATCAATGAATATTGTAAATGCACAAACAGTAATTTCTCCGCATTGCAAGGTGCAATTCTGAAATTTTTTGCTTTTTCCTGCTCCTCTTAGCATGATAAAGAAGATTCAAAGAGAGTGAGATGCCAGCTCCTTTCATTCAGTCAGTAGCTTCAATCATTTCTGGACGTTTTTCAATGGCAAAAATCAATGAATATTGTAAATGCACAAACAGTAATTTCTCCGCATTGCAAGGTGCAATTCTGAAATTCTTTGCTTTTTCCTGCTCCTCTAAGCATGATAAAGAAGATTCAAAGAGAGTGAGATGCCAGATCCTTTCCTTCAGTCAGTAGCTTCAATCATTTCTGGTATATGAATAACATGATGTTTTTCAATGGCAAAAATCAATGAATTTTGTAAATGCACAAACAGTAATTTCTCCGCATTGCAAGGCGCAATTCTGAAATTTTTTACTTTTTCCTGCTCCTCTTAGCATGATAAAGAAGATTCAAAGAGAGTGAGATGCCAGCTCCTTTCATTCAGTCAGTAGCTTCAATCATTTCTGGTATATGAATAACATGATGTTTTTCAATGGCAAAAATCAATGAATATTGTAAATGCACAAACAGTAATTTCTCCGCATTGCAAGGTGCAATTCTGAAATTTTTTGCTTTTTCCTGCTCCTCTTAGCATGATAAAGAAGATTCAAAGAGAGTGAGATGCCAGCTCCTTTCATTCAGTCAGTAGCTTCAATCATTTCTGGACGTCTTTCAATGGCAAAAATCAATGAATATTGTAAATGCACAAACAGTAATTTCTCCGCATTGCAAGGTGCAATTCTGAAATTTTTTGCTTTTTCCTGCTCCTCTTAGCATGATAAAGAAGATTCAAAGAGAGTGAGATGCCAGCTCCTTTCATTCAGTCAGTAGCTTTAATCATTTCTGGACGTTTTTCAATGGCAAAAATCATTGAATATTGTAAATGCACAATCAGTAATTTCTCCGCATTGCAA
This sequence comes from Phyllobates terribilis, assembly GCF_046119375.1. Classification (NCBI taxonomy): domain Eukaryota; kingdom Metazoa; phylum Chordata; class Amphibia; order Anura; family Dendrobatidae; genus Phyllobates; species Phyllobates terribilis. The sequence continues at coordinate 14,874 of NW_027364122.1, read as the reverse complement.
GGTGCAATTCTGAAATTTTTTACTTTTTCCTGCTCCTCTTAGCATGATAAAGAAGATTCAAAGAGAGTGAGATGCCAGCTCCTTTCATTCAGTCAGTAGCTTCAATCATTTCTGGTATATGAATAACATGATGTTTTTCAATCGCAAAAATCAATGAATATTGTAAATGCACAAACAGTAATTTCTCCGCATTGCAAGGTGCAATTCTGAAATTTTTTGCTTTTTCCTGCTCCTCTTAGCATGATAAAGAAGATTCAAAGAGAGTGAGATGCCAGCTCCTTTCATTCAGTCAGTAGCTTCAATCATTTCTGGACGTTTTTCAATGGCAAAAACCAATGAATATTGTAAATGCACAAACAGTAATTTCTCCGCATTGCAAGGTGCAATTCTGAAACTTTTTGCTTTTTCCTGCTCCTCTTAGCATGATAAAGAAGATTCAAAGAGAGTGAGATGCCAGATCCTTTCCTTCAGTCAGTAGCTTCAATCATTTCTGGTATATGAATAACATGATGTTTTTCAATGGCAAAAATCAATGAATTTTGTAAATGCACAAACAGTAATTTCTCCGCATTGCAAGGCGCAATTCTGAAATTTTTTGCTTTTTCCTGCTCCTCTTAGCATGATAAAGAAGATTCAAAGAGAGTGAGATGCCAGCTCCTTTCATTCAGTCAGTAGCTTCAATCATTTCTGGACATTTTTCAATGGCAAAAATCAATGAATATTGTAAATGCACAAACAGTAATTTCTCCGCATTGCAAGGTGCAATTCTGCAATTTTTTGCTTTTTCCTGCTCCTCTTAGCATGATAAAGAAGATTCAAAGAGAGTGAGATGCCAGCTCCTTTCATTCAGTCAGTAGCTTCAATCATTTCTGGACGTTTTTCAATGGCAAAAATCAATGAATATTGTAAATGCACAAACAGTAATTTCTCCGCATTGCAATGTGCAATTCTGAAATTTTTTGCTTTTTCCTGCTCCTCTTAGCATGATAAAGAAGATTCAAAGAGAGTGAGATGCCAGCTCCTTTCATTCAGTCAGTAGCTTCAATCATTTCTGGACGTTTTTCAATGGCAAAAATCAATGAATATTGTAAATGCACAAACAGTAATTTCTCCGCATTGCAAGGTGCAATTCTGAAATTTTTTGCTTTTTCCTGCTCCTCTTAGCATGATAAAGAAGATTCAAAGAGAGTGAGATGCCAGATCCTTTCCTTCAGTCAGTAGCTTCAATCATTTCTGGTATATGAATAACATGATGTTTTTCAATGGCAAAAATCAATGAATTTTGTAAATGCACAAACAGTAATTTCTCCGCATTGCAAGGCGCAATTCTGAAATTTTTTGCTTTTTCCTGCTCCTCTTAGCATGATAAAGAAGATTCAAAGAGAGTGAGATGCCAGCTCCTTTCATTCAGTCAGTAGCTTCAATCATTTCTGGACATTTTTCAATGGCAAAAATCAATGAATATTGTAAATGCACAAACAGTAATTTCTCCGCATTGCAAGGTGCAATTCTGAAATTTTTTGCTTTTTCCTGCTCCTCTTAGCATGATAAAGAAGATTCAAAGAGAGTGAGATGCCAGCTCCTTTCATTCAGTCAGTAGCTTCAATCATTTCTGGACGTTTTTCAATGGCAAAAATCAATGAATATTGTAAATGCACAAACAGTAATTTCTCCGCATTGCAATGTGCAATTCTGAAATTTTTTGCTTTTTCCTGCTCCTCTTAGCATGATAAAGAAGATTCAAAGAGAGTGAGATGCCAGCTCCTTTCATTCAGTCAGTAGCTTCAAACATTTCTGGTACATGAATAACATGATGTTTTTCAATGGCAAAAATCAATGAATATTGTAAATGCACAAACAGTAATTTCTCCGCATTGCAAGGTGCAATTCTGAAATTTTTTGCTTTTTCCTGCTCCTCTTAGCATGATAAAGAAGATTCAAAGAGAGTGAGATGCCAGCTCCTTTCGTTCAGTCAGTAGCTTCAATCATTTCTGGACGTTTTTCAATGGCAAAAATCATTGAATATTATAAATGCACAAACAGTAATTTCTCCGCATTGCAAGGTGCAATTCTGAAATTTTTTACTTTTTCCTGCTCCTCTTAGCATGATAAAGAAGATTCAAAGAGAGTGAGATGCCAGCTCCTTTCATTCAGTCAGTAGCTTCAATCATTTCTGGACGTTTTTCAATGGCAAAAATCATTGAATATTGTAAATGCACAAACAGTAATTTCTCCGCATTGCAAGGTGCAATTCTGAAATTTTTTACTTTTTCCTGCTCCTCTTAGCATGCTAAAGAAGATTCAAAGAGAGTGAGATGCCAGCTCCTTTCATTCAGTCAGTAGCTTCAATCATTTCTGGTATATGAATAACATGATGTTTTTCAATCGCAAAAATCAATGAATATTGTAAATGCACAAACAGTAATTTCTCCGCATTGCAAGGTGCAATTCTGAAATTTTTTGCTTTTTCCTGCTCCTCTTAGCATGATAAAGAAGATTCAAAGAGAGTGAGATGCCAGCTCCTTTCATTCAGTCAGTACCTTCAATCATTTCTGGACGTTTTTCAATGGCAAAAATCAATGAATATTGTAAATGCACAAACAGTAATTTCTCCGCATTGCAAGGTGCAATTCTGAAATTTTTTGCTTTTTCCTGCTCCTCTTAGCATGATAAAGAAGATTCAAAGAGAGTGAGATGCCAGCTCCTTTCATTCAGTCAGTAGCTTCAATCATTTCTGGACGTTTTTCAATGGCAAAAATCAATGAATATTGTAAATGCACAAACTGTAATTTCTCCGCATTGCAAGGTGCAATTCTGAAATTTTTTGCTTTTTCCTGCTCCTCTTAGCATGATAAAGAAGATTCAAAGAGAGTGAGATGCCAGCTCCTTTCATTCAGTCAGTAGCTTCAATCATTTCTGGTATATGAATAACATGATGTTTTTCAATAGCAAAAATCAATGAATATTGTAAATGCACAAACAGTAATTTCTCCGCATTGCAAGGTGCAATTCTGAAATTTTTTGCTTTTTCCTGCTCCTCTTAGCATGATAAAGAAGATTCAAAGAGAGTGAGATGCCAGCTCCTTTCATTCAGTCAGTAGCTTCAATCATTTCTGGACGTTTTTCAATGGCAAAAATCAATGAATATTGTAAATGCACAAACAGTAATTTCTCCGCATTGCAAGGTGCAATTCTGAAATTTTTTACTTTTTCCTGCTCCTCTTAGCATGATAAAGAAGATTCAAAGAGAGTGAGATGCCAGCTCCTTTCATTCAGTCAGTAGCTTCAATCATTTCTGGACGTTTTTCAATGGCAAAAATCAATGAATATTGTAAATGCACAAACAGTAATTTCTCCGCATTGCAAGGTGCAATTCTGAAATTTTTTGCTTTTTCCTGCTCCTCTTAGCATGATAAAGAAGATTCAAAGAGAGTGAGATGCCAGCTCCTTTCATTCAGTCAGTAGCTTCAATCATTTCTGGACGTTTTTCAATGGCAAAAATCAATGAATATTGTAAATGCACAAACAGTAATTTCTCCGCATTGCAATGTGCAATTCTGAAATTTTTTGCTTTTTCCTGCTCCTCTTAGCATGATAAAGAAGATTCAAAGAGAGTGAGATGCCAGCTCCTTTCATTCAGTCAGTAGCTTCAAACATTTCTGGTACATGAATAACATGATGTTTTTCAATGGCAAAAATCAATGAATATTGTAAATGCACAAACAGTAATTTCTCCGCATTGCAAGGTGCAATTCTGAAATTTTTTGCTTTTTCCTGCTCCTCTTAGCATGATAAAGAAGATTCAAAGAGAGTGAGATGCCAGCTCCTTTCGTTCAGTCAGTAGCTTCAATCATTTCTGGACGTTTTTCAATGGCAAAAATCATTGAATATTATAAATGCACAAACAGTAATTTCTCCGCATTGCAAGGTGCAATTCTGAAATTTTTTACTTTTTCCTGCTCCTCTTAGCATGATAAAGAAGAATCAAAGAGAGTGAGATGCCAGCTCCTTTCATTCAGTCAGTAGCTTCAATCATTTCTGGACGTTTTTCAATGGCAAAAATCATTGAATATTGTAAATGCACAAACAGTAATTTCTCCGCATTGCAAGGTGCAATTCTGAAATTTTTTACTTTTTCCTGCTCCTCTTAGCATGATAAAGAAGATTCAAAGAGAGTGAGATGCCAGCTCCTTTCATTCAGTCAGTAGCTTCAATCATTTCTGGTATATGAATAACATGATGTTTTTCAATCGCAAAAATCAATGAATATTGTAAATGCACAAACAGTAATTTCTCCGCATTGCAAGGTGCAATTCTGAAATTTTTTGCTTTTTCCTGCTCCTCTTAGCATGATAAAGAAGATTCAAAGAGAGTGAGATGCCAGCTCCTTTCATTCAGTCAGTACCTTCAATCATTTCTGGACGTTTTTCAATGGCAAAAATCAATGAATATTGTAAATGCACAAACAGTAATTTCTCCGCATTGCAAGGTGCAATTCTGAAATTTTTTGCTTTTTCCTGCTCCTCTTAGCATGATAAAGAAGATTCAAAGAGAGTGAGATGCCAGCTCCTTTCATTCAGTCAGTAGCTTCAATCATTTCTGGACGTTTTTCAATGGCAAAAATCAATGAATATTGTAAATGCACAAACTGTAATTTCTCCGCATTGCAAGGTGCAATTCTGAAATTTTTTGCTTTTTCCTGCTCCTCTTAGCATGATAAAGAAGATTCAAAGAGAGTGAGATGCCAGCTCCTTTCATTCAGTCAGTAGCTTCAATCATTTCTGGTATATGAATAACATGATGTTTTTCAATAGCAAAAATCAATGAATATTGTAAATGCACAAACAGTAATTTCTCCGCATTGCAAGGTGCAATTCTGAAATTTTTTGCTTTTTCCTGCTCCTCTTAGCATGATAAAGAAGATTCAAAGAGAGTGAGATGCCAGCTCCTTTCATTCAGTCAGTAGCTTCAATCATTTCTGGACGTTTTTCAATGGCAAAAATCAATGAATATTGTAAATGCACAAAAAGTAATTTCTCCGCATTGCAAGGTGCAATTCTGAAATTTTTTACTTTTTCCTGCTCCTCTTAGCATGATAAAGAAGATTCAAAGAGAGTGAGATGCCAGCTCCTTTCATTCAGTCAGTAGCTTCAATCATTTCTGGTATATGAATAACATGATGTTTTTCAATCGCAAAAATCAATGAATATTGTAAATGCACAAACAGTAATTTCTCCGCATTGCAAGGTGCAATTCTGAAATTTTTTGCTTTTTCCTGCTCCTCTTAGCATGATAAAGAAGATTCAAAGAGAGTGAGATGCCAGCTCCTTTCATTCAGTCAGTAGCTTCAATCATTTCTGGACGTTTTTCAATGGCAAAAATCAATGAATATTGTAAATGCACAAACAGTAATTTCTCCGCATTGCAAGGTGCAATTCTGAAATTCTTTGCTTTTTCCTGCTCCTCTAAGCATGATAAAGAAGATTCAAAGAGAGTGAGATGCCAGCTCCTTTCATTCAGTCAGTAGCTTCAATCATTTCTGGTATATGAATAACATGATGTTTTTCAATCGCAAAAATCAATGAATATTGTAAATGCACAAACAGTAATTTCTCCGCATTGCAAGGTGCAATTCTGAAATTTTTTGCTTTTTCCTGCTCCTCTTAGCATGATAAAGAAGATTCAAAGAGAGTGAGATGCCAGCTCCTTTCATTCAGTCAGTACCTTCAATCATTTCTGGACGTTTTTCAATGGCAAAAATCAATGAATATTGTAAATGCACAAACAGTAATTTCTCCGCATTGCAAGGTGCAATTCTGAAATTTTTTGCTTTTTCCTGCTCCTCTTAGCATGGTAAAGAAGATTCAAAGAGAGTGAGATGCCAGCTCCTTTCATTCAGTCAGTAGCTTCAATCATTTCTGGACGTTTTTCAATGGCAAAAATCAATGAATATTGTAAATGCACAAACTGTAATTTCTCCGCATTGCAAGGTGCAATTCTGAAATTTTTTGCTTTTTCCTGCTCCTCTTAGCATGATAAAGAAGATTCAAAGAGAGTGAGATGCCAGCTCCTTTCATTCAGTCAGTAGCTTCAATCATTTCTGGTATATGAATAACATGATGTTTTTCAATAGCAAAAATCAATGAATATTGTAAATGCACAAACAGTAATTTCTCCGCATTGCAAGGTGCAATTCTGAAATTTTTTGCTTTTTCCTGCTCCTCTTAGCATGATAAAGAAGATTCAAAGAGAGTGAGATGCCAGCTCCTTTCATTCAGTCAGTAGCTTCAATCATTTCTGGACGTTTTTCAATGGCAAAAATCAATGAATATTGTAAATGCACAAACAGTAATTTCTCCGCATTGCAAGGTGCAATTCTGAAATTCTTTGCTTTTTCCTGCTCCTCTAAGCATGATAAAGAAGATTCAAAGAGAGTGAGATGCCAGATCCTTTCCTTCAGTCAGTAGCTTCAATCATTTCTGGTATATGAATAACATGATGTTTTTCAATGGCAAAAATCAATGAATTTTGTAAATGCACAAACAGTAATTTCTCCGCATTGCAAGGCGCAATTCTGAAATTTTTTACTTTTTCCTGCTCCTCTTAGCATGATAAAGAAGATTCAAAGAGAGTGAGATGCCAGCTCCTTTCATTCAGTCAGTAGCTTCAATCATTTCTGGTATATGAATAACATGATGTTTTTCAATGGCAAAAATCAATGAATATTGTAAATGCACAAACAGTAATTTCTCCGCATTGCAAGGTGCAATTCTGAAATTTTTTGCTTTTTCCTGCTCCTCTTAGCATGATAAAGAAGATTCAAAGAGAGTGAGATGCCAGCTCCTTTCATTCAGTCAGTAGCTTCAATCATTTCTGGACGTTTTTCAATGGCAAAAATCAATGAATATTGTAAATGCACAAACAGTAATTTCTCCGCATTGCAAGGTGCAATTCTGAAATTTTTTGCTTTTTCCTGCTCCTCTTAGCATGATAAAGAAGATTCAAAGAGAGTGAGATGCCAGCTCCTTTCATTCAGTCAGTAGCTTCAATCATTTCTGGACGTTTTTCAATGGCAAAAATCATTGAATATTGTAAATGCACAACAGTAATTTCTCCGCATTGCAAGGTGCAATTCTGAAATTTTTACTTTTTCCTGCTCCTCTTAGCATGATAAAGAAGATTCAAAGAGAGTGAGATGCCAGCTCCTTTCATTCAGTCAGTAGCTTCAATCATTTCTGGTATATGAATAACATGATGTTTTTCAATAGCAAAAATCAATGAATATTGTAAATGCACAAACAGTAATTTCTCCGCATTGCAAGGTGCAATTCTGAAATTTTTTGCTTTTTCCTGCTCCTCTTAGCATGATAAAGAAGATTCAAGAGAGTGAGATGCCAGCTCCTTTCATTCAGTCAGTAGCTTCAATCATTTCTGGACGTTTTTCAATGGCAAAAATCCAATGAATATTGTAAATGCACAAACAGTAATTTCTCCGCATTGCAAGGTGCCAATTCTGAAACTTTTTGCTTTTTCCTGCTCCTCTTAGCATGATAAAGAAGATTCAAAGAGAGTGAGATGCCAGATCCTTTCATTCAGTCAGTAGCTTCAATCATTTCTGGTATATGAATAACATGATGTTTTTCAATGGCAAAAATCAATGAATTTTGTAAATGCACAAACAGTAATTTCTCCGCATTGCAAGGTGCAATTCTGAAATTTTTTTGCTTTTTCCTGCTCCTCTTAGCATGATAAAGAAGATTCAAAGAGAGTGAGATGCCAGCTCCTTTCATTCAGTCAGTAGCTTCAATCATTTCTGGACATTTTTCAATGGCAAAAATCAATGAATATTGTAAATGCACAAACAGTAATTTCTCCGCATTGCAAGGTGCAATTCTGAAATTTTTTGCTTTTTCCTGCTCCTCTTAGCATGATAAAGAAGATTCAAAGAGAGTGAGATGCCAGCTCCTTTCATTCAGTCAGTAGCTTCAATCATTTCTGGACATTTTTCAATGGCAAAAATCAATGAATATTGTAAATGCACAAACAGTAATTTCTCCGCATTGCAATGTGCAATTCTGAAATTTTTTGCTTTTTCCTGCTCCTCTTAGCATGATAAAGAAGATTCAAAGAGAGTGAGATGCCAGCTCCTTTCATTCAGTCAGTAGCTTCAATCATTTCTGGACGTTTTTCAATGGCAAAAATCAATGAATATTGTAAATGCACAAACAGTAATTTCTCCGCATTGCAAGGTGCAATTCTGAAATTTTTTGCTTTTTCCTGCTCCTCTTAGCATGATAAAGAAGATTCAAAGAGAGTGAGATGCCAGATCCTTTCATTCAGTCAGTAGCTTCAATCATTTTTGGTATATGAATAACATGATGTTTTTCAATGGCAAAAATCAATGAATATTGTAAATGCACAAACAGTAATTTCTCCGCATTGCAAGGTGCAATTCTGAAACTTTTTGCTTTTTCCTGCTCCTCTTAGCATGATAAAGAAGATTCAAAGAGAGTGAGATGCCAGATCCTTTCCTTCAGTCAGTAGCTTCAATCATTTCTGGTATATGAATAACATGATGTTTTTCAATGGCAAAAATCAATGAATTTTGTAAATGCACAAACAGTAATTTCTCCGCATTGCAAGGCGCAATTCTGAAATTTTTTGCTTTTTCCTGCTCCTCTTAGCATGATAAAGAAGATTCAAAGAGAGTGAGATGCCAGCTCCTTTCATTCAGTCAGTAGCTTCAATCATTTCTGGACATTTTTCAATGGCAAAAATCAATGAATATTGTAAATGCACAAACAGTAATTTCTCCGCATTGCAAGGTGCAATTCTGAAATTTTTTGCTTTTTCCTGCTCCTCTTAGCATGATAAAGAAGATTCAAAGAGAGTGAGATGCCAGCTCCTTTCATTCAGTCAGTAGCTTCAATCATTTCTGGACATTTTTCAATGGCAAAAATCAATGAATATTGTAAATGCACAAACAGTAATTTCTCCGCATTGCAATGTGCAATTCTGAAATTTTTTTGCTTTTTCCTGCTCCTCTTAGCATGATAAAGAAGATTCAAAGAGAGTGAGATGCCAGCTCCTTTCATTCAGTCAGTAGCTTCAATCATTTCTGGACGTTTTTCAATGGCAAAAATCAATGAATATTGTAAATGCACAAACAGTAATTTCTCCGCATTGCAAGGTGCAATTCTGAAATTTTTTGCTTTTTCCTGCTCCTCTTAGCATGATAAAGAAGATTCAAAGAGAGTGAGATGCCAGATCCTTTCCTTCAGTCAGTAGCTTCAATCATTTCTGGTATATGAATAACATGATGTTTTTCAATGGCAAAAATCAATGAATTTTGTAAATGCACAAACAGTAATTTCTCCGCATTGCAAGGCGCAATTCTGAAATTTTTTGCTTTTTCCTGCTCCTCTTAGCATGATAAAGAAGATTCAAAGAGAGTGAGATGCCAGCTCCTTTCATTCAGTCAGTAGCTTCAATCATTTCTGGACATTTTTCAATGGCAAAAATCAATGAATATTGTAATTGCACAAACAGTAATTTCTCCGCATTGCAAGGTGCAATTCTGAAATTTTTTGCTTTTTCCTGCTCCTCTTAGCATGATAAAGAAGATTCAAAGAGAGTGAGATGCCAGCTCCTTTCATTCAGTCAGTAGCTTCAATCATTTCTGGACGTTTTCAATGGCAAAAATCAATGAATATTGTAAATGCACAAACAGTAATTTCTCCGCATTGCAAGGTGCAATTCTGAAATTTTTTGCTTTTTCCTGCTCCTCTTAGCATGATAAAGAAGATTCAAAGAGAGTGAGATGCCAGCTCCTTTCATTCAGTCAGTAGCTTCAAACATTTCTGGTACATGAATAACATGATGTTTTTCAATGGCAAAAATCAATGAATATTGTAAATGCACAAACAGTAATTTCTCCGCATTGCAAGGTGCAATTCTGAAATTTTTTGCTTTTTCCTGCTCCTCTTAGCATGATAAAGAAGATTCAAAGAGAGTGAGATGCCAGCTCCTTTCATTCAGTCAGTAGCTTCAATCATTTCTGGAACATGAATAACATGATGTTTTTCAAGGGCAAAAATCAATGAATATTATAAATGCACAAACAGTAATTCTCCGCATTGCAAGGTGCAATTCTGAAATTTTTTACTTTTTCCTGCTCCTCTTAGCATGATAAAGAAGATTCAAAGAGAGTGAGATGCCAGCTCCTTTCATTCAGTCAGTAGCTTCAATCATTTCTGGTAATGGAATAACATGATGTTTTTCAATGGCAAAATCATTGAATATTGTAAATGCACAAACAGTAATTTCTCCGCATTGCAAGGTGCAATTCTGAAATTTTTGCTTTTTCCTGCTCCTCTTAGCATGATAAAGAAGATTCAAAGAGAGTGAGATGCCAGCTCCTTTCATTCAGTCAGTAGCTTCAATCATTTCTGGGTATATGAATAACATGATGTTTTTCAATGGCAAAAATCAATGAATATTGTAAATGCACAAACAGTAATTTCTCCGCATTGCAAGGTGCAATTCTGAAATTTTTTGCTTTTTCCTGCTCCTCTTAGCATGATAAACAAGATTCAAAGAGAGTGAGATGCCAGCTCCTTTCATTCAGTCAGTAGCTTCAATCATTTCTGGACGTTTTTCAATGGCAAAAATCAATGAATATTGTAAATGCACAAACAGTAATTTCTCCGCATTGCAAGGTGCAATTCTGAAATTTTTTACTTTTTCCTGCTCCTCTTAGCATGATAAAGAAGATTCAAAGAGAGTGAGATGCCAGCTCCTTTCATTCAGTCAGTAGCTTCAATCATTTCTGGTATATGAAACATGATGTTTTCAATGGCAAAAATCAATGAATATTGTAATGCACAAACAGTAATTTCTCCGCATTGCAAGGTGCAATTCTGAAATTTTTTTGCTTTTTCCTGCTCCTCTTAGCATGATAAAGAAGATTCAAAGAGAGTGAGATGCCAGCTCCTTTCATTCAGTCAGTAGCTTCAATCATTTCTGGATGTTTTTCAATGGCAAAAATCAATGAATATTGTAAATGCACAAACAGTAATTTCTCCGCATTGCAAGGTGCAATTCTGAAATTTTTTGCTTTTTCCTGCTCCTCTTAGCATGAAAAGAAGATTCAAAGAGAGTGAGATGCCAGATCCTTTCCTTCAGTCAGTAGCTTCAATCATTTCTGGTATATGAATAACATGATGTTTTTCAATGGCAAAAATCAATGAATTTTGTAAATGCACAAACAGTAATTTCTCCGCATTGCAAGTCGCAATTCTGAATTTTTTGCTTTTTCCTGCTCCTCTTAGCATGATAAAGAAGATTCAAAGAGAGTGAGATGCCAGCTCCTTTCATTCAGTCAGTAGCTTCAATCATTTCTGGACATTTTTCAATGGCAAAATCAATGAATATTGTAAATGCACAAACAGTAATTTCTCCCGCATTGCAAGGTGCAATTCTGAAAATTTTTTGCTTTTTCCTGCTCCTCTTAGCATGATAAAGAAGATTCAAAGAGAGTGAGATGCCAGCTCCTTTCGTTCAGTCAGTAGCCTTCAATTATTTCTGGACCTTTTTCAATGGCAAAAATCAATGAATATTGTAAATGCACAAACAGTAATTTCTCCGCATTGCAAGGTGCAATTCTGAAATTTTTTGCTTTTTCCTGCTCCTCTTAGCATGATAAAGAAGATTCAAAGAGAGTGAGATGCCAGCTCCTTTCATTCAGTCAGTAGCTTCAATCATTTCTGGACGTTTTTCAATGGCAAAAATCAATGAATATTGTAAATGCACAAACTGTAATTTCTCCGCATTGCAATGTGCAATTCTGAAATTTTTTGCTTTTTCCTGCTCCTCTTAGCATGATAAAGAAGATTCAAAGAGAGTGAGATGCCAGCTCCTTTCATTCAGTCAGTAGCTTCAATCATTTCTGGACGTTTTTCAATGGCAAAAATCAATGATATTGTAAATGCACAAACAGTAATTTCTCCGCATTGCAAGGTGCAATTCTGAAATTTTTTGCTTTTTCCTGCTCCTCTTAGCATGATAAAGAAGATTCAAAGAGAGTGAGATGCCAGATCCTTTCCTTCAGTCAGTAGCTTCATCATTTCTGGTATATAATAACATGATGTTTTTCAATGGCAAAAATCAATGAATTTTGTAAATGCACAAACAGTAATTTCTCCGCATTGCAAGGCGCAATTCTGAAATTTTTTGCTTTTTCCTGCTCCTCTTAGCATGATAAAGAAGATTCAAAGAGAGTGAGATGCCAGCTCCTTTCATTCAGTCAGTAGCTTCAATCATTTCTGGACATTTTTCAATGGCAAAAATCAATGAATATTGTAAATGCACAAACAGTAATTTCTCCGCATTGCAAGGTGCAATTCTGAAATTTTTTGCTTTTTCCTGCTCCTCTTAGCATGATAAAGAAGATTCAAAGAGAGTGAGATGCCAGCTCCTTTCATTCAGTCAGTAGCTTCAATCATTTCTGGACGTTTTTCAATGGCAAAAATCAATGAATATTGTAAATGCACAAACAGTAATTTCTCCGCATTGCAAGGTGCAATTCTGAAATTTTTGCTTTTTCCTGCTCCTCTTAGCATGATAAAGAAATTCAAAAGAGTGAGATGCCAGCTCCTTTCATTCAGTCAGTAGCTTCAATCATTTCTGGACGTTTTTCAATGGCAAAAATCAATGAATATTGTAAATGCACAAACAGTAATTTCTCCGCATTGCAATGGTGCAATTCTGAAATTTTTTGCTTTTTTCCTGCTCCTCTTAGCATGATAAAGAAGATTCAAAGAGAGTGAGATGCCAGCTCCTTTCATTCAGTCAGTAGCTTCAAACATTTCTGGTATCATGAATAACATGATGTTTTTCATGGCAAAAATCAATGAATATTGTAAATGCACAAACAGTAATTTCTCCGCATTGCAAGGTGCAATTCTGAAATTTTTTGCTTTTTCCTGCTCCTCTTAGCATGATAAAGAAGATTCAAAGAGAGTGAGATGCCAGCTCCTTTCGTTCAGTCAGTAGCTTCAATCATTTCTGACGTTTTTCAATGGCAAAAATCATTGAATATTGTAAATGCACAAACAGTAATTTCTCCGCATTGCAAGGTGCAATTCTGAAATTTTTTACTTTTTCCTGCTCCTCTAGCATGATAAAGAAGATTCAAAGAGAGTGAGATGCCAGCTCCTTTCATTCAGTCAGTACTTCAATCATTTCTGGTATATGAATAACATGATGTTTTTCAATGGCAAAAATCAATGAATATTGTAAATGCACAAACAGTAATTTCTCCGCATTGCAAGGTGCAATTCTGAAATTTTTTGCTTTTTCCTGCTCCTCTTAGCATGATAAAGAAGATTCAAAGAGAGTGAGATGCCAGCTCCTTTCATTCAGTCAGTACTTCAATCATTTCTGGACGTTTTTCAATGGCAAAAATCAATGAATATTGTAAATGCACAAACAGTAATTTCTCCGCATTGCAAGGTGCAATTCTGAAATTTTTTGCTTTTTCCTGCTCCTCTTAGCATGATAAACAAGATTCAAAGAGAGTGAGATGCCAGCTCCTTTCATTCAGTCAGTAGCTTCAATCATTTCTGGACGTTTTTCAATGGCAAAAATCATTGAATATTGTAAATGCACAAACAGTAATTTCTCCGCATTGCAAGGTGCAATCTGAAATTTTTTACTTTTTCCTGCTCCTCTTAGCATGATAAAGAAGATTCAAAGAGAGTGAGATGCCAGCTCCTTTCATTCAGTCAGTAGCTTCAATCATTTCTGGTATATGAATAACATGATGTTTTTCAATCGCAAAAATCAATGAATATTGTAAATGCACAAACAGTAATTTCTCCGCATTGCAAGGTGCAATTCTGAAATTTTTTGCTTTTTTCCTGCTCCTCTTAGCATGATAAAGAAGATTCAAAGAGAGTGAGATGCCAGCTCCTTTCATTCAGTCAGTAGCTTCAATCATTTCTGGACGTTTTCAATGGCAAAAATCAATGAATATTGTAAATGCACAAACAGTAATTTCTCCGCATTGCAAGGTGCAATTCTGAAATTTTTGCTTTTTCCTGCTCCTCTAAGCATGATAAAGAAGATTCAAGAGAGTGAGATGCCAGATCCTTTCCTTCAGTCAGTAGCTTCAATCATTTCTGGATATGAATAACATGATGTTTTTCAATGGCAAAAATCAATGAATTTTGTAAATGCACAAACAGTAATTTCTCCGCATTGCAAGGTGCAATTCTGAAATTTTTTGCTTTTTCCTGCTCCTCTTAGCATGATAAAGAAGATTCAAAGAGAGTGAGATGCCAGCTCTTTCATTCAGTCAGTAGCTTCAATCATTTCTGGACATTTTTCAATGGCAAAAATCAATGAATATTGTAAATGCACAAACAGTAATTTCTCCGCATTGCAAGGTGCAATTCTGAAATTTTTTGCTTTTTCCTGCTCCTCTTAGCATGATAAAGAGATTCAAAGAGAGTGAGATGCAGCTCCTTTCATTCAGTCAGTAGCTTCAATCATTTCTGGACGTTTTTTCAATGGCAAAAATCAATGAATATTGTAAATGCACAAACAGTAATTTCTCCGCATTGCAAGGTGCAATTCTGAAATTTTTTGCTTTTCCTGTTCCTCTTAGCATGATAAAGAAGATTCAAAGAGAGTGAGATGCCAGCTCCTTTCATTCAGTCAGTACCTTCAATTATTTCTGGACCTTTCAATAGCAAAAATCAATGAATATTGTAAATGCACAAACAGTATTTCTCCGCATTGCAAGGTGCAATTCTGAAATTTTTGCTTTTCCTGCTCCTCTTAGCATGATAAAGAAGATTCAAAGAGAGTGAG